>NC_143056.1:65351287-65654318 GCF_052426305.1 Pelodiscus sinensis | reverse complement strand
CACCTGCTGCATCTGCCACAACAGCAGCTCCTTCCCAAGCCAGGCCACATCGGCACTTGCGCAGGAGCTGCTGGGGGAGGCAAGAGGCGGTGGGGGATATGGGCAGCAAGGCAGTGGCAGAGCTGGGCAGCGAGAGATATGGCCAGGCGGTGGCAGAGTGAGGCCGAGGTGTGAGAGGTCTGCGCTGGGGCTTGGATAGGGTTACCATTTGTCCAGTTTTTCCTGGACATGTTAAATTGCCATCCGGACAGGTTTTTTAAAAGGCAAAAAATGTCTGAAAAGGGCATTGGGGAGCAGGGGCACGTGCCTTAAATGGAATCTTTGGAGCCACGTACCCGGACCATTCATGGTTGCTGTGCGCATGGGCCCCAGCACCTGGGAGGAACAGTGCGTGGCTCCAGTGAGACCCAGGGCGTTACCCTCCGTCCCACTAAATTTATGTCCCCAGCTCTTTGGGAGGGAAAGGGCATTGGGTTAGAGCAGGGAAGGCTGGGGGTGCCTGACTCTGCAGGAGAGGAGGGGTATTAGGTTGGAATAAGAGGGCTGGAGGGTGTCCTGGTTCTGGGAGAGGGCAGGGGCACTGGAGGAAACTGGGCGTTAAAACTTCTGGCTTCTTTCCTGTAGGTGGGCAGTGGGTCTGTTGGTTAGATTTGGGGGTTCCAGTCTCTGCTCTGTTTGGACTGTGGGTGCTGGTGCCTGGTGGGGTGGGCAGGGGAAAGGAAGGGATTCTGGGAAGTAGGATTCCTGTGATTCTTTTCTAGCCACGCACTTCTCCGCTCGGTGCCTTTACCTTCACATTGATTGTACTTATAGTTCAGTAAATATTTTATTGGCGGTTTTTGTTTGATTTGTTAAAGCTGGGAAGTCAAAACAAAAAAGTAGTCAATATAATGGTCTTCTGTTGATACGCGTTTTAGTAGTTAAATTGCTGAACTGTCATTGCTCATTAAAAATGCTGTCATGTGGGTGGAAATCGGGTAAATATTGCATTTTATTAATATCAGCAGAATGGACTTAAATGGGGCCTGTGTGTTGTGTAGTCTTGCCTTAATCTTTGTATTTGTGCCTGTCAGTATGAAAGAAGCTATTCGCATATATTTGCATAAATATTTGCGCATATATATATAAAATAAATAAATAATGCACACACAACTACACTTAAATTGAGGCCCTGGGTATGTGCTGTGTGTATCATTGTGGCCCTGGGGCTTCCAAAGTTGAGTAGCCCTGGTCTAGTTTGACCTCTTGATTATATAATACGGGTCATAGAACTTCCCCAAAATAATTACTAGAGCACATCTTTTATAAAAACAGCCAATCTTGATTTTAAAAATGATCCTTGATGGGGAATCTACTATGACCTTTGGTACATTTTCTAGTAGTTAATTATTCTCACTATTAAAAATGTATGCCTTGATTTGACTGCATCTTGATTTACATAAGGTGGCTGATGACTGTGTTCTATGTGAGGGGCAATCAGCTCAGGAATGGGCTTTCCCCACTAGTCCAAAATAGCTGAAACGTATTGAACTTTATAGCACCCTGCAAGATGGCCATTTATGCAGGCTGCTTTGAAGGCAAGCGTTGAAAAGTCACAAAATGTAGGTGAGAGGGATTGTTTGTTTTAAAAATGTATGCCATGCACATCTAGAGCCTGAGTACTTGTCCTTCATTTTTATATAAATCTTATTACTGTTGTTACTGTCTTCATTACAGTAGGGTGTAGAGATCTGGGCTGTAAGTAAAGGGTTGTAAGACAGACTGAAAAATTTGGAATTGAAATGAATGAGCAGACAAAGGGCTTGAGGGAAACCAGAGGAAATGATGGTCCATGGTCATGCAGCGGGTCAGTAGCCATTGTCAATAGAATCCAAGACAAATCTCCTGACTTCAAGTCCAGCACCCTGTTCAGTGGATCATGCTGTATCTTTTCAAACTCTTAATTCCCCAGTGAGGACTCTTATCTTACAGGTGGGCAAACTGAGGGAGAGAGCGTAAATGATTTGCATAAGCTTAGGTAGTGAATAACAGACAGAACACAATGCAAGAGACTTAAATTCCTCTAATACAGGAGTCATTTCCCTCAAGGTTGTGGATACTCCTGCCATCCCCCCTTTCCCTCCCACTCGGAGTGACATTAGTTACATCAACATAAGTACCAGTGTGGACATTGGTATGTCAGAAGGAGAGCTTCTCTCACCAGTTTTTCTTCTGCCTCTTATAAAGGTAGTTTTATGATGCTTGCATGAGAATTCTTTTCCCTCGGCATAAGAACGTGTTCAACAGATCTGCTGCAGTGTTGTATGTGGAGACTATTTCTAACCACTAGAGATTTTTTAAAAATGTTTAAATAGTTAAGCTGTTAAATGTTATGCTTAACTGGGATCCTGCAGGGACGTCCGGCTGGGCCACCTAACTGCTTAAATACATAGTTTAACCGGTTAACATTTTAAATAGGAATGTAAAAATCCCAACTCCAACTGAGGCCCAATTAACTTCAAGTAGAGTGCAAGTATTACTACTTCTGTCTTGCTTACAGTGCTCCTGCTAATCATCACAGAAAAATGTGGTGGTTTTTTTTTTTTGGGAGGGGGGGGCAAGTGTTACGCTATTGACTTATATTTAGCCTGTGATCCACTATGATCCCCAGATCCCTTTCTACAGACCTGCTTTGGCAGTCATTTCCTATTTTGTATGTATGCAGCTAATTATTCCTTCCTAAGTGGAGTATTCTACATTTGTGCTTACTGAATTTCACCCTGTTTACTTCAGACCATTTCTTCAGTTTGTCCAGATAATTTTGAATTATAATCCTATTCTACAAAGTGCTTCCAATCTTTCTGGTTTAGTATCTTCTGCAGATTTTGAGTATATTCTTGATGACATTATCTAAAATCATTGATGAAGATATTGAACAGAACTGTGAACAGTGATGATTATTCTCTTGGAATGATTTTCCAACCACTTATGCATCCACTTTATAGTAGCTCCATCTGAGTTGTATTTCTTTGGTTTGTTTATGAGGTCATGTGAGACAGTATCACACATCTTACTAACATCAAAATATGCTACCTCTACTGCTTCATCCCTATCCACAAAACTTGTTACTCTACCAAAGAAAGCTATTGGTTTGATTTGACCTGACTTTGTTATTAACAAATCCATGCTATTACTTATCACCTTATGTTCTAGGTGTTTTCAATTTGATTGCTAAATTATTTGCTCCACTGTCTCTCTGGATACAGAAGTTAATATAACTGATCTGTAATTCCCTGAATATGAAACAGAACTGCTTGTGATAGGTTTATTACATGGAAGAATGTTAGTTTTCACTTTTCAGTCCTACCGTGCAGTAATAAATTAATGCTAAAAGCTGTATTGAACTGTTGACTTGGCCCAACAAAATGAGCTGAGAAAACAAAAGTGATTTTGGTTCAGAAACTTGGCTCAAAAAGTGTTTATGGGTTCACTGATCCTGCAAACTGTTAGTGCATTGTCTTTTTCAGGAAAAAAACCTGACACATGTCAGCCTAGTTGGATGGAATTGGCACTATATTACATTGTTTCAGGAATTAACTTTTTTTTTTCCCTCTGTCTGTTTACTCTGAGATACCCTGTCCATATGTATGGGTTGCATTTTTATGTATATTTTGAGTTGATAATCTTTGGAAGTGGTTAGTGGTGCTTGCTACTTCATAAGAATTGTTCATTTGTTTAACACCCTCCTGTGCTTTGTTAACAAATAATTTTCAACAATCTTCAGGCATCCAAATGGAATCCTGTAACATTAGAATGAATTGAATTCTTGTCTCCATATGGATTTCTTGTGTTCTTTTGAACAATAGTGACTGTTGCAGAAAGTGTTTTTTCAACTCTTCTGCTGCTGGTCTGTTGTTTTGAATAAGCATATTATCCTTCATTGTTTATTGTGGTTGAGCAGGGGAGTAGTAACATTACCACCGGATTTATAGTTTGGGAAAAACATGGCATATGAGGACTTGTTACATTTTCTTTTCTGTCTTGTTTTCCTTGTAGTTGAAGGAGATGAGAAGGCTTGTGAATCCTCTCAGGGTTACAATATTACCTGGTACTTCAGACGTTCTGATTGCTACAATGAAGTCTCCAACTTTGGGGTAAGAATCATGTGGTGCTTCATGAGATGTTAATTTTTTTAATCATGGTGGCATAGTGTATTTGAGCTTGGATACTTCATTTATATATCATTTTTGTCAGTCTTTTGTTCTGAAGAATGGGTCTCTATTCTGGTGGTAACAGACTTCCTGGGTAAATGGGAATTGCAGAGGGCATGATCCAAAGCTTATTGAAGACAATAGGAGTCTTTCTATGGACTTCAGAGCTTTTGGCCTGATCCAAAATCCACTGGAGTGTTTAATATTCTTCACCTAGTTGAAGAGCATAAAAAGCAACTAGAAAAGCCCAAGCAACCAAACCCATCAACTCTGATTAAAATCTCTTAATATTCAGTACAAAAAAAATTAGAGAATTTAACACTCAGAGGTCAGAAAATACATAAACGGTGGTTGGATTAAAACTCTATCCCCTATTGCGTATACTAGTTAAATATCTACATTACATAAACATACACTGTTTCTCAAATACATTAGATTGTACCTTTTTTTCCCCCCCTACTACTTTACATACTTCTGTGTAGCACTTTGTGATAGTTCTCTTTATTTCATTCTCAGGTTCATAAAAATGCACTGAATATAATTTGTTAAGCTCGCTCTTCTGTGTAAGGTATTTTTATTATTTAGGCTTCATGGTTACAGATTTATGCTTCTCCCTCTAAATTTAAGCATATGAGTAATTCTGTCCATTTCTTCTTGATTACTCATGTACTTAAAATAAACTGCAGGTGTAAATGTTTGCAGGATTGAGTCCCTAACAGCCATGTTGACTTTTACCAGTAATACAACCTTATCTCAGGTGCAGTTAACTACTAAGCAAGATACCATAAAAATGAACTTAAGTTCAAGGCTAACAAAATGTTTGCTATTACTATTGTATAATATATACTGTATTTATAGTTTACACTGCAACTTTCATATAAAGAGCTTTATGGACAGACTAGCATTCAATTCTGCACATACATCATTGTTTAAAAAAATGGAACAATTAGGGATGTTAATGGTTACCAATTATGGCTAATCAGTAGGTGTTGGAGCAGCTCCCCTGCCTGCTGCTGGCATGGGGAGGTTCTAGCTCTGCATTACTGTTGTGGACAGGGGTGCTCCAGCTGATGAAGTAGTCATCCTCCATGGCAGGCTCATCCCAGGGTGTGTCAGATGGGTGCTTCTGCCTAGCCATGACATGGGAGCGGGTTGTGTGTGCTCCAGCTGGTCTGTGATGGGTGAGGAGGCTGCCCCCCTCTATTATGTTTAACCAGTTAACCGATTAAACGTCTAACCGGTTAACCAGTTAAACAGGATTTTACATCACTAGGAAGAACTGGCTGCCACTCTCTAGTTAGAGCATGGAGAGTTCAATTATAAGATGTGTTTTGATTCCCATTCTAAATTTACACGGAAGGAGTTTTTACTGTGATTATCTCTGTGATTAATCTGAGTAGATGGATTTTATATGACAGGATGGGATGGGAAATACTTTTTGTTTTTAAATGTCCTGTTGTCTTCATGGATGTTTGTGTGCAAAGAGTCGTGGTGTTGCTTTCCAGTTTTTCTAGCTGCTGAGAAAAATCATTTGATAGACCAAATGCCAAAAATAAATCCTATTGTGTGTCTACCAGGATGAGCAAGCAGCGTCTTATTTTGGAGCCACTATTGAAGCACATACGGGTTGGTCAGGGTCCTACGCCATGGCTTCACTCTTCTTCCCCAACTGTTCGGAGCTCTTCAAACCACAGGTATGAGATTGATGTTGGTAAAGAGGAGGGCATTGGGATGATTCCTATTGGAATAGTTGGACTTGATGCAACAACAGGTGCTGCCTTAACTGATAAGTACAAATCTCCCACCTTAAAGAAGAAAAGATGTATCTTTATGTACACGTAACCGATAAGTCACTCAAATTATAACCGTGTTTTCTTTGTTTTGGTGTATTTAATGCTTACTGTTCGAAGTCTGGTCCCAAAAAGCAGACTTAAACAGTGGCGTTTTCCATATTACAACACTGCCTGCCTTGTCATTAGCTCATTTCATGTTAGGGCAGGGATAGGTAAATGCCAGCCTGTAGGCCAGATCCGGTCTGTCAGGGTTAGCGCCTGGTGGGCCCCCACACCTCCATGTTTACCTGCACCTCCGTAGGGACAGGGATCACGGCTCCTGTGGTCCACAGACCACCATTCCTGACTAATGGGAGCTGTGATTCCCCCATACCTGCAGAGGTGTAGGTAAATATAGTGGCAGTGGCCCACCAGGGGCTAACACTGGTGAACCGCCACAGATTTGTTGCCCACCCCTGTATTAGAGAATGGATATAGCTCACAGCTGGAAAGGTTGTAGGTGTGTGCCATGCGCAGTCAGAGTTGGTGGATAAGTGCACACACAGCAAATTGGCCCTTACATTCCTTGCTGAATAATGCCCTTAGCTTTTTTGCCAGGCGAGTTTTCTAGATTAACATTTAAATGCACCTAAATTAAAGACCAATTGGATAGGTAGATTTTATAACACTATCTCAATACAGTAAAACTCCAATAGTCTGGCATCCAATAGTCTGGCATTCCTGATAGTCCAGCATAAAAATGGCAAGAGCCTAGTGAGTGAGCTTCAGCAAAAAATGAGTCACAAGGTAACCGCGGCAGCAGCTGAACTGAGCAAAAAGGGTAAAAAAGGCTTAAAAAAACTAAAACCTTACAGTATACTGTATACAGTATGTACAATAAAAAGGGTTAAGAACACTTTATATACAGTATATAATGTATACAGTGTGTATAAAACCATCTTATAGTACCTCCTGATAGTCCGACATATCTGATAATCCGGCACCACCTAGGTCCCATAGGTTCCAGATTATCAGAAGTCTACTGTAAATTAAAAACTGCAAGTAACTTAAGTCCACATAGTCAAAGGGCAAAAGAGCACCTGAAGCATAAGACCGAACAAGAGGAGTAGGAGGAAGGGATGCCAGGGGATGAGTGAAATGTGGAGGTATGAGCTTGGTGGGGAAAAAATCAAGGGGAGTGTACAAATAAACACCTGTTGCATCTTGCTGTGAGAATCTGCACAACCGTATTAATCCCAAATGTCAGTAAACATACTGTTTGCTTAACAGTTTGTACATAGAGAATTCAAGGAGAAATGTGCAGCATGTGTATTAGACTGTTCCCAGTAGAAACAAAGGACATTGGGCAATGAGCACCAGGAAAATTAACTATTGAATCCTCAGTAACAAATAATGAATGAGGCATAGATAAAGGAGATTTGGAAAGGATTTTAAAAAAATGGTTTGTGCTCCTTTTTAACTATTTTGATGTATAAAGATGGCTCGAAACACATTTTAAAACTTATGCTGCCTATTTTTACGTTTAGAAATTACAGAATTATCCACTTTTCTCTCCTTTTATTGGAGCTCTCCTGTGTCTCAGCTGTTTATTACCAGCTATATATTAATAGAAGGACCAAGGTAGTAAAGTTGAGACTTCCAGAAGACCTTAAGGGTGTTTCTGCACTGCAATAAAACCCTTTATCACTGGCCCACGTTAGCTGACTCAAGCTACAGGGGCTGTCAACTTGCAGGTTAGGGATGTTAGATGGCCTGTAGCTGTGTAACCACATCAAATGTTTGCAGTTACATGACTATTTGATAGTTCCCCAGAAGTCGGGCCAGCAGCCAGCATGCTCCCGGCCCCACTCCCAAGGAGTCTCCTACTACCCTGTGCTGCTGCGCCCCCTTTCCGTCCCCCCCCCCTGCAGACCAGCTCCCACATGCCGCCCCCCTGCTGCTGCCTCTGTCCGTGTGTGTGGGGAGGCAGGCAGGAGCTGTTATGTGAGGAGCTGGTTTTTAAACCAGTCCAAGCTTGATGTGGACAAAGGCTGCTCCATGGGATGCTGGATACTGAAGCAGCAAGGGGAGGGAAGGGAAATGCATGTAGTTGACAAGATTAACTGATAAGCCCAGGTTTATCGGTTAATTGTGTAGTTGTCTACACATTGCCATCCCTACTTCAGACTTAGCCTAGAAACTGAGCTTGAACGTCTCCATTGAAATTTTATAGTCCTGTAGCCTGCGCATCCCAAACACTAGTCAACTGACACGACCAGCCATAGGTGTATTGCTGCAGTCTACACACACATCCTGTGTGACTTTTCCTTGGTTGCCTTTGAAATCCCAACCAAAGTCTTTAACAAAGACTTCCTTTCTCCCAATGTGTTTCAGCTAATAAGTGATTGTAAACAGTCTAGCAAAGACTCCTTTCCTCTTGGTTACTTAATTTTCAGGGTCTTATGAAGTAATAGTTTCATTAGTTCTCCAGTTACTGTATTGTCTTTCCAGGTGGTCAACATCTGAATTTCTCATGTTAAAAACAAGCAGGAAAAAAAATCTGCAAAAAACTGAACTAAACCCACCCTTTCAGGATTTTCTTATGCATAAAGAAATAAAAAGTGCTCAGGTTCAAGTTTTTTCTTTATGGGTTACCTTTAACAGAGGTAGAATTCTCTAAGTGGTGCAGACTTTATTATGGAAATTAGCTTCTTTACTCCCAAATTAAATCTGTAGAACTAAAAATAAAACCTTTTGTATTAATATTTCTGTCTTTGAAAAGAGCTAACATAAGCAAGTACTCTAGCTCAGCTGTGGAGAGAGTTTAGGTTAGGGAAATGAGGGGTTTTCCTTGCACCTTAACCCTGTTACTAAGTTTCAGAATGTGCTTCCTTGTATCCTAATTTAAGAGCAGATGTACTGCTGATATAATTTGCCTGTAAACACTGTCTTAGCGGCTTTTTTTTTTTTTTAAATTCCAAAGATTTTCTATAAAGAATATATTCCCCTTGAACGTCTTTCGGATGAAAAACAAGAGGTAATTACTTTCCTTTGGTATACGTGATTTTTAAATGGGGGTGATGGGGACATGGGGGGGAGGCTTTTGACATCTTGATTAATTTGCTGCTTTTTATGTCTTTAAGAGCTTAAAAGAAAAAGAGAATACAACAAACAACACAGTGGCAGCAGAGAAAACTGTAAGTACCTGAAGATTTTAGGCATAAGGGTGGTCTGCAGTATAACACCTTTAAATACAAATGATTTTATATGTGTACTAATTCTTTTTAGTATGTGTTAATGGTAGTACTGATGATTTTTGAAACACTGAATTATATGGAAGCTAGATATGTTAATGATGCAGGAAATAAGTAATTTGGGAATAAATGTCGAACCTCTGTAGTCCGGCACCCTTGGGACCTGGCCGGTACCGAACCATAGAATTTGCTGAAACACAGAAGGTCAATATTGTCTTACAGTAATATTAACACTTCCACTGCTTCTGGGCTCTTAGAAGACATTTAGGGGTAAATTAGAGCTAAACTGCATAGAAAAACTGAGAATTAGGATTGGTGGCTGTAAATAAACTTTATGGGCTGGTTGGAAACTTGGCCACACTCATGGTAAGTGGACGTCAGGCTAACTAAAATCAGGCCTGGCCATGGATGTTTCCGGACTAGGGCAGTTCGGCCTGTAGTTCTAGGTGTTCTGCTTCTTCGTATGAAATATTTAGTTCTTTAAAATCCATGTTTTCTCTGGATTCCATTTAAGGTCAGACTGGTGTTATAAGAAATCAAATTAAATACAAATAGGTTTAAACTTTTAACACGCTAATGTTGGTATTTAATCTCTATCAGCATTTACTGATTTTTTTTTTTTTTTTTTTAAGTGATGATTTTGTCTTATTTGGTGTCGGACTTATTGGCCGATCTGAGTTGTTAGTAAGAGGGATTTCCAACCCAAGAAACTGTCTCTTTCCTGACATCGCTGTGTCTTTTGTGGTTGTCTGCCTAATCACTTCTAGGGCATTCCAGTTAAACCACAATAATTTTTAGGAGCCTGGTCCTACTGTATTATAACTGAAATCCGGTCACAGATTAAGTGACAAGTATTAATATATATCCACCAGGTGGACATCCTCCATATTGTCCATATATTCCTCCGCATAGGGGAGAGAACGTTGTAGGGGTAACATCACCTGTAAACGTTGCGCCTGCTTAAAATCTTTTCAAGAGTCTTATCAGAAGATGTTACTTTTGGGGCACTGATGTGATTGGCTTTGTGGTGGTTTGTACATACATCTGGAAGCTTGTTTTTCAGGCAAGGAATGCTGTGATCCGAACCCAAGAAGATGGACCATATATCTTTATTGTGCACATTGGGCTTTCACCCTTGAAGGAGTCTAGTGTCAGTATGAAAAGGAGGGAGATAATAGCACCCTCTTCTGATCCAGAAAAGAGTCGCTTTACAAGTAAGTCATGTACAGCAATCTTTCATTCTTTCATTTATTTTTTGACTTACTGAAATACCTTATCAGACATTCTTTAGGTGCTTTTATTTAATATGTTCTATGCAGTCTTGTGTCAGTTTAAATGCTCACAATTACATTCCCCACAACACTTACCCTCAGCCAGAGGCAATACATGCGCCATGTGTGGTGGTATGCTGACGACAACTTTGGGCTTTGTCAAACCAATGGTGGAAACTATCTAGTCATCAGTAATTCAGTTCTGAGTATTGCCACTACACATTAGGGATGTTAGCAGATAGTCGCTCAAATGATTAACCTATAAGCCTGATCTTATTGGTTAATCCAAATAACTACACGCACATATACCCCCTTTTTGCTTCTGTATCAGAGGCAGCAAGTGCGGAGGGAGGGGGGCGGAGGCCCAAAGTGAACCGACGTTTAAGGCAGCTCCCTGTGTGCGCTGATTCACGCTGCGCCGCCTCCCCACCCTCTGCTGCCTCCCACAGAGGCAGCAGTGCTGAGGGCAGGTGGGAGCTGCCTGTCCCCAATCCCCCACGCTGCTGCTTTTGATAGAGAGGCATCAGCGTGGAGGGTAAGGAAGGGCAGATGGGAGCTGATACATGCGGGAAGCTGGCTTTCAAGCCTGCTCCCTGCATGTCGGCTCCCTAGAGCTGGGAGTGCACTGGCTGCTGGCCCCACTCCCAGGTGGGGAGAGCATTTTAGTAGTCGTCTTAACTGCTAAAAATTGTTCCAGCTACGCAATTACTAAGTAACTAAGATCTAACATCCCTACTACATACAAGGATGGTGGAGGATCATCCAACTAATATAGATATTTATAGTCAGATTCTTAAGTAGCCAGGCTTCTCCTGATGTAGAGCTGTGGTGTCCAACCAGTTCTGCTGTAGCAAAGTAGCCACATTCAACTTACCAAACAGCTACATTGTTCAAGCCAACTAACCACACTCAACTGGCCAATAATCACACGTGGCTAGTGTGTTGGATACCACGGCACTGCAAGATCAAAAATAACTCCTTGCAGTTGCCGCTAGCAGTGACTTGGAACCTTGCATAAATTCAATAGCATATCTTTAAAATGTTTTTGGCATGGCAGTAGTTTAAAAATGGCTACAGTGGATAGGCAATTAGGAGAAATAAGGAAGTTCAAAATTAAGACTTAAATGTAGTCTTGATCTTGCCTTAGTCTGCACAGGCTCTTAATACAATTAAATTGTATTTACTTTTCACTAATGAAGACTACTACATATAATGGGACATGATATTTCAAATACAACCATGTAATTGATTGTTTTATATAAAACTTGGATCTTTTTCTGTGCTTGAAGTACAAATTAGATTTAAGAGATGCTGTACTAAGTAAAGATTTGGAATATCTCTGTTGTGCTGGATGTTAGAATTAGATGGTTATTCTAGTTCCATACTTTGGTTCTTGCTCCAACAAGTTGGATTGTGTTTTGACAGTGACTGTGGAACTGAAAGGTCCATATGAGTACCTCTCTCTTGCAGACTATCCTCTCATGATTGTAAGTAAAACTGGTTTTCTTTAGTTTGCCTGCAGAGCAGTATAGTTAGCCACAGTGATTCAGTGGCTCAGCATGAATAAAACCCCTCCACTATTTTTCATGTATTTTCCCTACTGTACAAAATTAAAGAAGTAGCATGTTACAGTATTAATAATTGTTTTCTTGTCTGAGTCATATAAGACAGCTGCTGTAGACTAGAAATGCCAGAGGGCAATGGTATCATTAGTATAGTTATTTAGTCATGAATTGCAACTCACTGTTTTACCTAATATTATCTTTGTGTGTCATTGCTTTTTCTGTTCTTCGTTAGCCAATCCCTACAGTTCTTCACTGTCACCGGACAGGGACAATAACTGAGCTTCCAGCTGACTCATTTCTCAGTCGTTTTTTTCCAGGAGGCGAAGCACTTTCCTGCTGTTGTAGACAGAAAGGGGCTTATACAAAATGTTAATTTCATTTACAGAGATCTTAGGAAAAAAGCCATGTCTTTCAACTGATTGCAGTGATCTCGGTTACCGGGGGATAAGCGGTAGTCTTTTACTTGGGGTTGAGATGCTGCATGCTTCACTTCCTGCAGAAGTAGAAAGCATCTAGCAGAATTTGCTAAAACTCAGTTAACTCGTCTGAGGCTATGTCTACCCTGCACAGTTATTTTGGAATAATCTATTCTGGAATAGTTATTCTGAATTTAATTTATTTCAAAATAGCACATTTACACTGCAGGGAAGCCGCAAAATTAGTCCAAGGCAGGCTTCCCTAATGTAGACTTGCTATCTCGATTTAGAGCTCCAGGAGGAGTAACTTAGAATGGCCCTGATGAGTAACTTCAAAATAGCAAAAGTGGAGCATCTACACACACCTTACTTCAAAATAGCTGGGCAGGAATGACTAAACAGATCTGTAACGAAAAACAAGTCTTTCCTAACTGGGCAGGAGGAAGTTCTAGTAATCACAGAAAGGTATGAGAAGTATGTCTGCCTCTTGCACGACATCTTTCCAGATAGATTCAAGAAAGTTTCTGAAGTGTCTCTTAAGGGTGACAGAAAAGTTTGGAACTACAAGAACAAAGATGCAAAGAGGGTAACATGTCTTGGTGTTTAGCGGATGACAAGTGTGATTCTAATTGGAGTTTTTTGAGGATAGTTATTTACTTTACTCCTTTGGATGAATCGGCTGAGAATCTGTTGGGAAGCTCCTTGTTTATATAAGAGTGAATTCACTCAAAACTCAATTATATTGATTCCATCTGCTGGCAGTAGAGGCATGGTACAAATTCTTCACTGTTCTTTCCTGGGGTCTGTAAATGTGAAATTACTTTTTTTTTTTTTTTTTACGCTTTCCACAGTAGTTGGATATAGATATTTCTTTACCAAGAAAATATATTTGTATTAAATCCATGTATGGTTCTTCCTTGGAAATGGTGTTGAGTCTAACCATTATATTAATCCCTTCCTTGCTTCCCTCCTGATGTAATAGTTTTTCATGGTGATGTGTATCGTCTATGTATTCTTCGGAGTTCTGTGGCTTGCATGGTCAGCCTGTTATTGGCGGGACCTCCTGAGGATCCAGTTCTGGATTGGTGCGGTTATCTTCCTGGGAATGCTGGAGAAAGCAGTCTTCTATGCAGAATTCCAGAACATCCGCTACACAGGGGAATCTGGTATGTAGTAAGGACAACTTAGAATAATGGGAGTATCTGCAGCACATGTCAACATCCTGAAGTAGCTTTGATTTTTAGCCAGTTGAATAATCCTAGCAGAAAAGCTTTGGCTTAGGGTCTGTACAAGCCCTTCTGGGATACTATGTGTATATTTGATCAACTAGTGCGTGTTGCTGTGGCCTCGCTGTCGCTGTTTGAGCTCTCTAGATGAGAGCTAGCTTACACATTCTGTAGCCACCCCTCTGACTGCAGGGTAGTCATGCCCATTGTCATTGGCAAGGTAAGGTGGCTATGTCTTATTTTAATAGATAACTAATTAGGTAACATGAATGCAGTAGCTGTTTGATTATTTGGGCACTGCAGAACAAGGAATAAGCAGTCAACATTCTCGAGTTCTTTTCTAGTTGTGTCACAGGTTCTCTGGATGATCTCTGCAAAGTTAATAAACTGAAGTCTTGCATCTTCATTTCCCCATCTGTGTAAAGAGTATAACACAGTACTTATTTCATGAGGAGAACTGAATCCTTTTTCTAAAGTGCTTTGATGCTCTCTGAGATTGAAATTCGATGTAGTATATGTGTTATGTCTGTATAGGAAAAACCTTTCTAGCAGGTTGCTTAGGGGGTATGTAAGATCCTTGTCATTGGAGGTTTTTAAGAACACGTTAAACATACACCTGTCTTGGATGGTTGAGGTATACTTCTTCCAGCTCCAGCATGGCAGGAAGGCCTAGACTACTTGTTAGGGATTTGAGTGGGTAACTGGTTAACTGTTAGTCAGGAGCATTTCCTCATCCGTGGCCAGCCATGAGCAGAGAGCTGCTCCAGCCTTGCCTGGTGCCTGCACGGGGCTGGAATCCGGCAGCCCCAACCACCAGACCTCACTCCCGCACAACAAGAAGGGGCTGGAGCCGCTCTCACCTCTCCCTTCTGCCCTTTAATTGGTTAATCTGTTAAACCAGGGTGGGCAGTAAAATGGCAGCGGTTCACCAGGGTTAGCCTCTGGCAGGCCACTGCCATTAAATTTATCTGCACCTCAGCAGGTATTGGCAATCGAAGCTCCCGTTGGCAGTGAACGGCAATCCATAACCAAAGGGAGCTGTGATCCACCCTACCTGTGAAGGCACAGATAAATACAGCAGTGTGCAGGCCCGCCAGGGTCTTACACTGGCAGACCATATCCAGGGTGTGTGCTGGTATTTGCTTACCCCTGAGTTAAACACTGTTTTTAACTGGTTAACCAATTAAATGGGAGTTTACATCCCTGGCACTTGAGCTGTTTTGCTCACCCTCCTATCCTTATGTAGTAGAGAAGGCTGGGCATAGTACATCAGGAAGCCTTAAAATGCAGGGGTCATAAATGACCAATGCCAGATCTACATGCAACAAATTGAGTTACTGACAGAAGCTGATAAGCATGTAGTGGGCTCTAGGTCAGATGCACTAGCACAGAGCTTCCCACCAAGATTTTAAAGAAGGCTCTGGGTGAGTGAAACTGCGACATGGTCTTACATTATTTTTACACGCAGATGTGCTGATCCACAACATAGAGGATCTTGTTGTTTGGCTGCTATTAATGACCCCAAGGTGTTTAAGGGCTATATTCAACATTTTTGCAAGAAGGAATGGGGAAGGGCATTACCATGTTTTCCTAATGAGTGAAGACCATTAGCTATTCAGTCAGATTTAATGACTTGTGTACTTTGTGGTAAAATATGGGACTGAAATAACATCCTTCAGTTAATCTCTGCTAATCTGTTTTATGCAGACAGACATTTTCGGGGGAGGAGGGGAAAGAGGAGAGTTTTTCATTAACTTCTTTGGTGCCAAATGATGTAGTCAGCCTTTCCTGGAAACTTGCTCTAACAATAGATAACGAAAAGATTAAAATCACTGATGCATTTTAATATGCCTGCATTTCTTGGAATAGTCTTGACCACCCTACTGTGGCTATTACTTGCAGCATTTACTCACAACCCAAATTACATGTTAAGTAACCAGATTTCTTGTACTTTATTCTTGGCAGTCCAAGGTGCTCTGATCCTGGCAGAGCTGCTTTCTGCAGTGAAACGTTCACTGGCTCGAACTCTGGTCATCATCGTCAGCCTGGGATATGGGATAGTCAAGTGAGTAGCAGCCTCCTCTTGTGTTACAGGCCAAGCACATTTCTTTAAAGTGGCTAAATGACATTTGAGTGTTATTAGCAAACTTGGAAAATGCATGCTGCAGTGAGACAAAATGAATAGAGCCCTGCAAATCTGTGGATCTCCACTTTATATCTGCAGGTGTCCACATCTGTGGTTGCTGATATCTGCAGCTCATTTTTGCCGATGGGGGACACAAATTTTGTGTCTAGAACCCCGAAAATGTGTGGCTTTCCATTCTATATTCGTAGTTATCCACATTCGTGGCTTTGGATACCGTATCTATGGACCATTTTTGCAGATGCAGACACCAATTTTGTATCTCTGCAGGGTTCTAAAAATGAAAGTAAAATGTTAAATAAAAAAACTTTAAACTTTTTAAGTTTAAAAAAAAAAAAAAAATTGGAAGGAACCAAGAATGGAAAAAGAACTCTCTGTAAAGAGAAAACAAATACAAGTTGAATCACCCAGATCCAGCACCCTCAGGACCTGACCAGTTCCGGATGAGGGATTTTGTTGGACTAGGGAAGTCATATCTGGCCCCCCTGCTGCTGGGCTACCAAGTCTTGCACCGGTCCCACGGCGGTCTGGCCTTCCCTTCACCCTTGCCTGCTATGCTGGGTAGCCCAACTCCCAGCATGCTAGACTCCAGCCCTGCTGAGCAGCCCCGCTGCTAGTAGCCCACTTCCCTGCTGGCCTACAGGACTCCCAGCTGCTAGCCCTTCACTGGGGCTCTCTGGTCCTGGAACATCCATTTAAAATAGGCAAATTAGAGATCCTGTCAGTGAGAGAGCTGACCTAGCTACCTAAAGATGACATTTTGAAAGGCATATGAGCTTAATTACACTAAAAGTTCTTTTATCCGGCATGTTGGGAGAATAGGGGCATGCCAGTAAATTAAAAATTCCGGTTAACTAAGAGGAAGGGGTTTGAGGTAAGAGTGTAGAGGACTGCGGGACACAGAGTCTGGGAGAGGGCTTGGATCCGGCCGGGGGGTTGCAGTGTGGGAGGGGCTCAGGGTGCCAGATGGCAGGGGGACACTCTACCTCTGGTGGCTACCTGTCCCTGCTGCGCTTGGTGGAGGTGCAGCCAGATGGTTTTGCTGCAAGCAGACACGCTTCCTCAGTCTGCATGTGCCATGCTACTTAGTTCCCATTGGTCATGGGCTGGGAGCCATGGTGTCAGTGCTCTGGTAGAGAAGTTAGAGACAGTGTACCTGCAGAGCCACCTGGCCATGACTCCACCAGTAATGGCAAGGATGGAGTGGTTTCTTTTGCTTCTCACTTGTGTGGTCCCCAGCTGATTTTTCTGTGGGTCAGTGGCTCCGCACCCAAAAAAGGTTCCCCACCCCTGCCATAAATAGAGAAAACATTGAAACCTTTTGTGTAGGACATAAATTAATATTTTACTTTACTTTAAAATGAAGTTTGATAAACTGTGAGTTAAAATGCTTATTCTGTTTAATAATTTAAATTAAACCATTCTCCCTAGCTGCAGCACTAGCAAAATGGCTTGGGCATAATTATGTAATTAATGGTGAAACCTTCATTGTACTGTACTCTGAAAATCACACCGGTAAATCCAAGCCTGGACAAGCCCTAATGTGAAACCCTATGAGCTTAGATCACCATGACAAAATAACATCCTAGATCTATACATTGTGATGAGAGATCTTGAATCATGTCTTTTGCCTGAGCCAAGCCTGGAGAGGTATATTTTTACCTTGAACTTTTTATATTTCCCTGCAGGCCTCGTCTTGGAGTCACTCTTCACAAAGTAGTTACAGCCGGAGTGCTCTATTTATTATTTTCTGGCATGGAAGGTGTCCTTAGAGTCACAGGGGTCAGTAGACACTTACCCGTATTTTCATGTGTGCCTCAGATATAGGAGTGGTTAGTCTTATGTGTGATTACATATTCTGTTATGAAATGAAAAATCATTCGGCTATGCTATAAGGAAACGTGGAGAATGAAATTCCCAGTGACTTGTGGGGTTGGGGGCCAAAGAGGACAGTTGTGGAGTGTTGTTGAGAAGGCTTTATTTTTCCAGCTATTTTACCAATTTCTTGCCGTCTCTCCTTCTTAATTTTATTCTCTGCAATGGAAAATAATTTTGGTGCTTTGAAATAGGAATACTTCAAAGTAGGATTTTTTTGCTCCTGATTTGACAAAGTTTTCAATGTGTGCCTAGTAGTCAGGGGGTTCACTGGATCTTGTGTAGAGAAAAAACATGCTAGCAAATAGAAATGGGTGCTCCATGCACGTTTTTGAAGGTATGTATTTTTATAGCCTGATGAAGACTATTTAGTTCTTAAAGTTTTTTCCGGAATGCATTTTTGAAGTTAATGGAGTTTAACTTCACAAGGACAATATCAGTGCTGCAGTGACACTACTGCTTGTATTACTCGGAAACTGACCTATCAGAAGAGTTTTTTGGTTTTGTTCTTCACGTAAATTCTTGGGCAGCTTATTTTGACTGTCAATGTCTCATTTGGTACTCTTTCAGTTTTTCTATGGCAATATGGCTCTGATAACAAATGTGGGTCTATCTGTGATTGATGCCTGTATTATTTTGTCGATATCCTTTCAGAAGTTACATAGTACAACTAGTTTCTCTAGGAAATGTTTAGCTCCTGGTGCATATACCAATACAGATACCAAGATGTTACTTTGTTCTGTGCATGAGGACTGTTAATCACTTTGTGCATGTTGTCTCCTAGGGGGTCCCATCAGTTTGTAGTAGTCTGTTTTTAAATTAGCACTCAGCAGTGGAACATTGTAGTCTTTGGCACCAACACAAAAGGCCACTTCTGTAAGAAGTGTTGTTGCAGAGTAATACCATCAAGGCTGGCTGCTTATTAGAGGTCCCTTTGCAATGAGTTACTTACCTGACTCTCAAAACTTGCTTCTTGTCATATCAGTCACTTGTGGGGATCAGAACTATGCGTGGTGGTGTCTGCTTTTAACTTGACTGCCAAATAATCTGTCCTTTGTGGTGAATTCTAATTCAAACCCTTAGCTTTAATATCAAAAAGTGGGGGCTTCATACTTTTCAGTTCTGTATTTATGTTCTCTGATGGTAAAATGATAACTTGGGACTGAATGCTTGATGATTTTGGTGTGTTCTTTGCTTTCTCATTCATCTTGTTCTCACTGGGTCTTTCTCTTTATCTCTAGGCACAGAATGATCTTGCCTCCTTGGCTTTTATTCCCCTGGCTTTCCTAGATACTGCCCTCTGCTGGTGGATATCCTTCAGTGTTTTTCTTTGGAGTTTGGTCTTCTGGGAGTCATTCCACTGCAAACATTTTTTTCACACATTGAATGACTTGCTATCTTTTTGTTGAACAACTACCATAGGCCCTTGTGGCCTAAAGGTTCAGGTAAGCTCTGTTTCTATAACTCATTTAACAAAATTTAAATTGCCAACAGAATTTTATGAATTGGTTTTAGAATAGGTCTTACCCCTTTACCATAGTGAACATGCAGTTTGTATGTCGTGTTCTCTGATTATTGATGTGAATTTACTCTAACTTATATTGAAGCAGCAGTCCGAACAGCAGCTTTTGGACTATGGTCTGTCCTGACCGTGCAGTGGGTTTTTTGTGTTTGTTTTTTTAGGATGGTAGTTTTAGCTTGTTTCTGTTTTAAACTGTTAGAAAACTTATTTTGGCAAAACTAGTGCTGAAACTTTTGCTCCGAAGTTACAGGTCTCATAAAGTAGCTTGGGGACGAGAGAGCAAAGTTAACTTTAAAAGCAGATTTCTGAATAATATGTCTAAATCTCTTCCCAGCCTCTTAGTCCAAATTTGCTATTTATGTCTTTAGCTGTGCTGAGACCTCTTTGAGTTTAGGACTTGGATAGGTTTTAGTATAACATCTCAAAACTACCAAACCTGAAAAATTGGGATATGCTAAAAAGTTCCTGTTTCTTCCTAGGCCAGAGCAACCTGGTTATTCCTCTTATAGCTTTATCAGTCTTTTGTGTAAACACACATACGATTCAAATTGCAGGTAAAGGCAAACATGGATGTGCTATCCACTTATATTATAACCTGGCTATTAGTTTATTCCTATTTTCCTTTTAACAAAAGCCTTGTCAAGTTTTCCTGCAAGTATGAGCTAGAGTGCAGTTTTGAAATTTTGCATCCGGACTGCTTACTGATGTGGGGAAATAGAGGTCTAGATGGAGCTGGGTAATGCAAAAGAATGGGTAAGGGGAATCTGTTGTTGTAAACCATGGTTCAAGAGCACTGTGAATGACTTTCTATTAGGAATGTAAAAATGCATAAAAATAAATGTGTAACTGATCAAAAGTTGATTACATGGTTAAATGTGTTATCTGGGGATGTAGGAGTAGTGAGAAAAAGGTGCTAGAGGGCTCCCATGCCTCATGGGTGGGCTCCTGGGTGCTTGCCTTATGGGCTGCCAGCCTTGCTGGCTGCAGCCAAGTGCTCCTTAACAGAGTTGCAGAGTTTAACCATTAACAGGAACTGATAAGCTGTTAACTCATTAAATTCCTACATCCCTACTTTCTACTGATGTGCAGGAGGGCTGGGTCACCAGTCTGCGCTGCTGTTAGCACCCCTATAATCCTTCCTATGTCTGCATGGAATGAGATAGTGTTGCTTGAGATGTGTATGGAAGGCGTGTCATATTTGTTATCAAGAACTTGATGTTTAAGCTTGATTTCCTTGACTTGCCATACATATTCATCAGCCTGACTCAAACGATGAAGCTGCTAAAACTTCGGAGGAACGTTGTGAAACTCTCTCTTTACCGGCACTTCACCAACACTCTTATCTTGGCAGTGGCAGGTGAGCTGTGGATTCCATTCTTTATTAAATAGTAAACTTTTCAGCTATTATAGGGCTGGTTTAGTTCACTAAGGCTCTTCTTTGAGTCATTTTATTGACTTTCTGTAAATGCAACTAGGAGAGGTTGGCATTTCAGTGTTTGCTCTTGAACACTCAGCCAGGGAGAGTGGTGGGTCTCTGCCAAATTTTTCTGACTACTCCAAAACAGTAGCTTCAAACTAGCTTTTATCTGAATAAAATTAATAGTTTTATGTAGTTTCTTTCATTATGGTCCCCTTTCCTCCCACCTCCACTCCTCAAACAGTCTCATGCTTTGTTAGCAGCTGCATCCCATACTAAAATCTGCTGCTGAGATGGGTAGTAACTTCCTCCCTTCCTCCAAAACTACAGTAGCACTTTGTACTGGTTAATAGGGGATTATGGCTCCCCCATACTGACAGCTTAATCTTTGACACTTCTAATACTGTTCTTCTCCTCATCTGGACTAAGATGTGAGAGCAGAGTGGTTTCCTGACAACAAATGTTATCTGCTTATTTTAGAAAGGAGAGGGCAGGCTATTTTGGGATGGAAAATTAATATTTAACGTTTATATCCATATGCATCAAATAAAAATGAACTAACATAAAGGACATACCTAATAATGCTACCAGACTGCCAGTTTTTCCTCGCCCACCCAGAAATCCTACCCAAGCAGATTGCTTTTAACTCAACTCCCTTAAGGGACTGAGGTGTTGGAATCCTGTTTTACAAAATGTGCCCATTATATAGATGAATTTACTTGACATTCTTGGCAGCATCTGAAACTAAGCCACTCCAAGATACAGCAAGTAAAAAAGAAAAATTACTCATCTCTTCAAACCCACTACAGATAGGGCTTAGTGTCTGCATTAAAATGTTGCTTTCGGGGAGGGCAGTTAATTCCAGGAATGGTGGTAGGACAGTTGGTTACTTGTAATCTGATCATAAAGAGGCCTGATGTCTTTGAATGCCAGTATCCTACTCTGTCTAGATAAAGGAGAGTAACATGAGAATGGGAAGTGGAGGGTTCAGGTTTAGCTTAGGCCTTTTTACTTGAGATAGTATTTTAAGTCTCTGATCTGATGTCCTCTTGATTTCTTGTCATAAGGTCAGTTTCTAAGTGGGTTAACTTTTAATTTTTTTTCAAAGGCTGAAAAATTGAGTTACATGCAGTTCACTCTGAAGGTCTTTGGCATTAAACTTTTTAAAAATAAGGTTCTGCCGATACTGTACAATCATAAGCATATAGGCATTTTTCATAAGATTGAGAGGTTCAAGTCGCCAATCTGTCATACAATGTATTGTGTGCCAGTTGATTGGAAATATGGCTGCTTGCTGTGGACGTAGCTTGTAAAGAGCTTTAGAGTTCATAAATGATAAACTGGTACATTGTCTAGAACATTGCTAGAAGGAAGTTTACATAATTCTTCAAAATATAGTCCTCTGGGGGAGAAGGAAGTAGGGGATCATTACCTGCTATGGTTTTTTTGGGGACAAGTGGTGAAAGCATGCCTTGGGGGAAATAAAAACTCTTTGAATTCAGCTCTTAATTTCAGTGGCTGAATTAATTGATGTGAAATGACAGCTACAGAATCACATGGTCCCTTTGTGAATAGAAGAAAAGGATGGAACAGGAAAAGTTACAGTAAATTGGTGGTGGTTTAAAAAGGCTCTTGCCTTTGAAGTTCCATGAGACTGATTTCTTAGATCGAGGTGGGCTAAAGGGCCTCTGTGGGCAGGATGCGGCTACCAGGCTGATGGATCTGGCCTGCAGAGGCCCTGCCGTACCCCCACCCTCAGGCCAATTATGGCCTGGGAGTGGGGGAGTGTGCAAAGCCCCCTCCTGTCCTGCCAGGAGAATGTGGCACTTTTAAGCGCTGCACGCTGCTTACAGGGTTGGGTGCAGAGTGGAGGAGGCTTCGCGTGCTCCCCTGGCCACAGTTGGTCTAGGGGCAGGGGAGCATGGGAAGTCTCCTCCCACGCCAGGGGCATAGGAGAGAGGGGGCAAAGGGAACTCCCTCACCCCCAGACCAATCATTGCCACTTCAGAGATTTCCAGAATGGCCCCCTGTAAAAAATTATTACTGTTGTGATAGGAAAAACTAAAAGGTAACAGGCTTTGTGCGTTCACCTATGACCTACTGTTTTTATCAAGTGTTCTTTTTTTGCTTTCAGCATCTATTGTATTTATCATCTGGACAACCATGAAATTCAGGCTGGTGGATTGTCAATTGGTGAGTTTGCATTTTGTACCCAAGTGATTTCCAGGATTACTACTTTGTTCCCTAAAATCTGGATTTGGAGGTAGAAGCAGTGAGGTTAAGGAAGCTGGAAAATGTTTTTCCTGTGGAGTCCCCTTCATGCGGAACAGCATACAGTGAAGACTTAATAGATTAAAATGTATACCATAGGGGAAGCCATTTAGTACAAAACCACAACTTATCTCCTAGTCGCAGGTGTTTTTAGTTTACCAGTTTTAAAAAAAAGAGGGGGCATGTATTCTCTCTGCTTCTGGCATGTTTTCTTTATCATATCTTTCTTGACAGGACTGGCAGGAGCTGTGGGTGGACGATGCTATTTGGCGGCTGTTGTTCTCAATGATCCTTTTTGTCATCATGGTGTTGTGGAGGCCATCTGCTAACAACCAAAGGTTCAGTGCATCTTACCTTTCTTAAAGTAATCTGGACTACTTAGTTGAGTTTATCCAAAGGGAGCATTTCTAGCAGTCCTTGTGTATAACCTTTCTGTGGCTGTGTGTGTGTGGATTGAGAAGGAAGTATAGTTCATGTTGCAGCTCTCCTGATCTCAGAAAGTGGAAGTCACATTTGTAGATGTATAGGCTTTCCTTTGTAACATTTATTTAAAAATAGGATGAGGTATTTAAATCTCCGTTTGTGGTTGATCAAGAATTTTAACTTACAGTTGGTGTGAGCTATCCAGAATAGTCAAATGATAAAAATTGCAAGATAATAAATCTCTTCAAAGACATTTATGTACAATATTTTTCACTTTGCGCATCTGTCTCATGGTGCTTTCATTCTTTTTGTCTTCTCCATAGGTTTGCTTTCTCACCATTGTCTGAGGAAGATGAAGATGAACAGAAAGAGCCCATGTTAAAGGAAAGCTTTGGTAATGTTGTAGTAATTAATGTGGGAGACCGCCAGACACTAATTTAACTTAAATTCCTCTAAGTCCAAAGGCCAAATGGTGTTCTATAAAATTGCTCTATCGCACCTGATACAATAACGAAGTATTCAGAGGCATGTGATCAGTATATTTACAAATAGGCCAGACAAAGGAAACTGTCTTATCCTGATGTGCTCTAGCATGATCAGGTAGGGATCTGACAAAGAAGCTTCAAATGTATGGCTTTCTTTATACCTGTCTTCCAAGTTGCTAGCTTTAGCAAAAGTCCAATTTGAAGCAGCTTCTGCTTGCTGCTTTCCTTTCTCTGAGGCCTCCCTTTATGCCCTTACCTTTCTTCTTCCCCTCCCCCCACAGCAGAACAGTGGGAAGGTTTGTGTTTGTTTCTCTTGAGAGAGTTTTTCCTTTTTCATGTTACTGCAGCTCTGTGTTTTATTAATTATGCTTTGAACCATACATGACTTCCACACTACAAGTAATGCCATTTGTTATTCTCAGAACCTTTTACTTGCTGACCGGGGCTCCTACCTCACTGGCCACAAACCAGAAAGCAAATACAGGCAGTCCCCGGGTTACGTACAAGATAGGGACTGTAGGTTTGTTCTTAAGTTGAATCTGTATGTAAGTCGGAACTGGCATCCAGATTCAGCCGCTGCTGAAACTGACCAGCAGCGGCTGAATCAGGACCTGGGGCAGAGCAGCTGGGGTGCTGCCGGGTTGGTCCAGTAGTGCCCAGAGCGGGCGCTGCAGGACCAATCCGCAGCGCCCTAGCTGCTCTGCTCCAGGGTCCAAAACAAAAGCCTGGTCTGCTGGGGGGGGGGCACACTAGTCCGCCCCCCCCCCCCAGCAGACCAGGGACACGGGGAGCAGAGCCGCAGCGGCAAAGTCTCAGAGGCGCGGGACCCCCCCGCGGCTGAGGCTTGAGTCCCGGTGCCTGTGGTCTGCTGGGGCAAAGCCTCAGAAGCGCGGGAACCCGCCCGGTGCCTCTGGTCTGCTGGAGACGGTCTCCAGCAGACCAGGGGCACCGGAGCAGCTTACGAACGGGGCTTTCTCGCCCCGGAGCTTGCAGGTAGCAATCCGCTACCTCGACCTCCGGGGTGAGAGAGCCCCGTTCGTAAATGCGGATCCGACATAAGTCGGATCCGCGTAAGTCGGGGACTGCCTGTATACTATTTTCTCAATCAAACTTAGGGGTTAACTTTAATTTAATTTCACAACTATCTGTACAAGGAGGAATAGAATCATTCTGATTTTCATTACTTGGTTGTGGGGAGGAGGAATCTTAGTGCTGACTTAACAGAATTAACAGCTCTGGAAATTGAAGTTTTCTGTTCACTGTAAAATTGAGAACCGGTACAGCAGCACTGTCCCCAGCAGTGTAAATGTCTCCATGATGCCACTAGACTTAACCCAAGTTTTTAGAGGAAGTCCTCCACTAGGTTCAGTCTCTACATGGCCTGTTTTATCTTTGACTTCTCAGATGAAACAGCCAATAGGGGCACTCATGTAATCTTAGACCATCAACTTTATTTCATGTAGGTAACTAGTCTTCAGCTGGTGGAGACTTCTCACGTACTACTGTTGGACTGCAAATTAAGATGGATTTGAAATGATGATTCAAGCTCTGAACCCTCTAGTCCTAATAATTCTGCATTTCAGAAGCTCAGAGAAAAGCTGGGGGAGCTGGTTCTACAGGAACAGTGAAATGAACTATGCATAGACTGAAGAAAGATCAGTTTCCTCTTAGAGTTAATAGTGTGCATTACTATTACCGGGTTGGTAACAGTAATGCACACTTATGGGGGAATGATTTCTGAAGTGTGTTAATGTGGTTTGCACTAAACATTTCCTGGAGCACTTTAACATAGTGCTGTTTCCACACCCATATGAGGTGCATTGTTTCAGCATGCAGACCAACCCTTAGTATTTGTTAAAAGCATATGTGATTTTTTTTTTTTTTTTTCTGGGAAGTGACCAGTAATTTTTGGTACCAGGAAAGGAGACTCCTTTTAAAAGGGTAGCATGCCATTTCTCCTAAATAATGATCTTTGGCTTCAGTGGAGTGTTGATAGATATGCCGTTTACAGTTTACATACTGAGGAAGATTAATCATTCTGCCTTTATCTTTTATATCTCCTTTGCAGAGGGAATGAAAATGAGAAGTACAAAACAAGAACCAAATGGAAATGTGAAAGCAAACAAAGCAGTGAGTATGCCCTTCCCATCATAACCCTATCACTAAGTAAAGGTAATGGCCAATGAATCAGTTGGCTGTCACTCAAATAGGAGCTCTGTCACAAACAAATCAAGTATCTGTTAGTATACTCCATACAAATTTCTTATACTTCTTGGAAAGTTCAAGTGATTTAGGTCTAAACATCTTGATTGTGATGCTTGTAAGACAAAATCTGTTCACAGAATTCTGATTTACCAGAAAACTATGTGGTTTGAGAACTCGCACATAATCTGTTAGTGACAAAGTGTTTAATACTATGCCCAGATCTCTGGAACTGGCTATATAGCCTTTGTGTAACTAGTCTCTCAGGTTTTGAGATTTCAGCTTTCATGTATTTTCCTGTTTTGAAGCACTGGACAAAAAGGGAATTTGTACTACTTACCCTGTGTGTCTAAATCCTGTATGCTTTTCAGTCAGATGCATGACCACCAGGTGCATGCATATCTTTTGTGAGTGCATTTAAGTCATTGACATTTTACAGTTATGACCCTGTGGCTCTGTAAAACTCAGGATTTATTTGCAGTGGGTAGGTAGAAAATGCATTCCAAAGTTATTTCTCAAAGGCCTTTATGTAGTGGAGTTCATTTTTGTTTAAAATATGCATAAACTGTTGAATCTCTGCCCTCAGAAATCTCTGTTCTGCTTTGTCAAGAGGAAAGAGTTCCTTAAACTCTTGAGTCAGCAGGGAGGACATTGTTTCATCAAATAAAGATGACTTCTAATTCACAGATCCTTAATATAAAGATTAAGCTGCCTATTTTCTGTTCCATAGAAAAGCAAAATTAGAATATGTTCAGTGCCCATACATCCTAAGTAGTAAGATGTATCATAAATCAAAATGTCAGTTCATGCAAATCAACTGCAAATGCTATTAAAATGCAGAGTCACAACAAAAATTAGGAAGATAACATTAATATGGGGTATACTCTTTTAATCTTTTAAATACATCATTAGGAATCTTAGTTTATAAAACACTGTATTAAAACGAAAATATTGTAACATTTTAAGTTAATTCTTGGCTGAGTAGGCACTGGCTTATAATTGCTGAAAAAACTTTTAAAAATCTACTGTGATTTCCCTTCTCTTCTGAACTTGGTTCCTTAATCCAAAAATAACGATTTGGATTTCTTGTGTGAGCATCTACTGTAGTTAATATGAGCTTTTCCAATAGTCTAGAAAAAATATATTAATGTGAAAATCCCTTCATAGAATCTTGTCATTTTGTCTGTTTCTGTGCTGCTTGCAGGAAGATGATCTGAAGTGGGTAGAAGAGAATGTTCCTTCTTCTGTTACTGATGTGTAAGTATCTGTCCTGTGACACACGATACTAGCAGCATTGGAGTCAGAGGCATTGGAAGTATAGTTATACTGCCAGCAGTTATGATGTTGGCTCAGTCTAGGAAGGTATTAAATCCAGTCTGGAGCTCGCCTCTGACATTAGAGATACAGAATACTCAGCATAATTTTTAGTCGTGTGTAGTACTGTCCCTTTTAATAGATTTTATAATATTAAAAACAAAATCCAAAACTGCACCTCCTTTGAATCTTTGTGTTTGTCATTTTTGCTGCTGAGGTGAAATTACCCTTAAATGTAATACATCTGTTGAAATGAAGACTGGGAATGTCTTGAACGGTTCTCTGTAGTTGGTAGTGGTATGTTCTAATCCTTATGAGGAAGGATTTGAGACCTCAGGTTGAAAATCAACAGTACTACAAGTGAGGCTACATCGAATAGGTAAGTCCTCTGGTTCAATATTTGGTGATGTGTTTTGGTTTTTAAGCATTCAGTGTTTGTGGGGTTAGATTTTTATCTCTCAGGTAAATTTTTAGTCCTTTTTCTTAAAGGACCAATATAGTAAAAGATACAGGATAGAGCTAACACGTTCTCATGCTCTGCAGATGGAAAAATCAGTGATACACGTTTCACTGCTGATTGTCAGTATGATACAAACTTGTTCCTGTTGTAGCTTCTGTACACCACCTCATGACTATTATTAATGAGCTAAAGTCAGTGTGTGTTGTCTGTGATTTGAACCCCATATCTAATGACTGACCTGCTTTTCTGTGAAGTTAAAATTAAGTGGATCAGCTTCCTTCAGTAGTGTACTTTGGAAGTACATAAAGCGTTTTTCCTGAAATAACACATGTAGTACATAATTTTTATTAAATTTGAGAGTTAATACCGAATTGTCTGAGCCCTGTTTATTGGCTGTTTCAGTGACATTGTGACAGTTTCTGCCTTAATGCTGGTTTTTATAGTTTAAAAACTTTTTATATTCTATACCTAAATTTCTCATTGTTAAAGCTTATGTAACCCATGAGGGAATACTGGCTTACAATTCTCATACTGGCATTCCAGCTAGAGGCCCAGATCCTGGATTTAAATATACAACTCTTTTTAATAAAAATATAATTCTGTTTATACATGATAGAATATGAAGCAGGCCCACCAACCGGGGAAGGGTGTGATTGCAAAGGGGGCCCTGGGACCCCCTTTGAAAGAGGCCCAAGGCTCCTGGCCATCACTTCTGCTACTGTTGTGACAGGACTATTGTAGCAGCAGCCAAAGCCTTGGGCCCTTTAAATCACTGGTGGGGCAGCACCAGGGTTCTGGCAGCACTGAAGGCTGACTGCCCTGGCCCTGCTCGTTCTGTCAAGGTCTCGCCACTTTCAGGTTTGTGGAGCTGGCCCACCCCCACCTTGCCTGGGGGCCCACGGAAGCTGTCAGCTCCCCTGATACTACGTACGGTTTTTCAGAATATTATACTGTGGAAAAGAGATGTCTCTTGTGAAAATTTGTCATTTGACTTTTGTCTTTATAGAATGAGTAAGGATTTTCTGTCAAAAAACACACAAACTAAAGGGTACTGAAAACTAATACAAGGCAAGATGCTGCTCCCTACAAAGTAAATAAGGCAAGATGCTGCTCCCCACAAAGTAAATAAGGAGCTGCAAAAGACACTTGCATTTTACTTGAGCATTTTTATATCTCCTGGCTGATTTCAAGTGATGGTAGGAATTTGAGAGCTGGACAATGACAGAAGAACTTAGAAACTGATTTTGGTATTTGTTAGTGCTACTTAGGTCTCATCTCACTCTTTTAATTTCTTTGTCTTTTGCTGAAATCAGAGAACCAGAGAAAGGTTGGTGGTCTTCTCCATCATAACCCAAACCCTGTCAAAAAGCAGGAAGTGTTAAAACTGGCATTGATGTTTTAAGCCATTTTTATTGCACAGGGGTTTTGTAACAATCTTTGTTTTATTGCAGTGCTCTCCCAGCCCTTCTGGATTCAGATGAGGTCAGTAAACAAGCCTTTAGCACAAATGGAAGTCTTGTGACATGCCAAGGGAGTCATGAGTTTTTTTTTCATTAAAGGGGTTGACTTGGCCTGTTATAACTGAGCTCTGTGTTGCTATAAAGGCAGCAGGAAAGCGGAGCTGAGGCAGTACTGATGTTATAATTTAATCTTGTTAGTCTTTAAAGTGCTACATAGTCCTGTATTTTGTTTCAGCTACACCAGACTAACACGGCTACATCTCTATCACTATTCTTAATGAAATATAGTAATTTCCCTTAAACAGAACTAGTGTAAACTAGTGTTCAGACAAAAGACTTTCAAGAACTGTAGAGTTTGTGCAGCAGATTGCAATTGATCATGAAACAATTGTTTTAAATAGCAGATGATTTAGTGTACAGGACGCTTCTTCCACGTTTGTGTGTGAATTCCAGTAATGTATGTTGTAGCAAAACGACTCAGTTTCTGGCTCTGCAGATGCCATTACATAAATTAGCCACTGTTTGTAGAACATTAGTCCTCAGATTGAGAGGAATGTTTTGGGGTGTGTGCACTGGGGCCTCAGCCATTCCCACAGGGAGGGAGCATGATGCTTCCAGCACCAGTCCACCCCAATTTTGCTTTTTTGCCAAGCCCGTTCAGCCTCCAATCCTGCTCTGCCTCCAGGCCCAGGCCAGCCCCTATAGGGGACAGAGAGGGAGTGCCTGTCCACTCTGCTGTGATTCCCTCTTTGCTCTCAGTCCATCTCTGCCCTAGTTCCTCCACTATCCACAGTTCAGCTGTGAGCTCCACCTTTACCCCAGGCTCTTGTGCTGAGAGGGCCTTAGCTCGGCAGTAATGGATGGTGGGGTCAGACAGATTCCATTAAAGTCATAATCTGATTTAAACAGAGATTGAGGAGTAGTAGTATACTCTGAAAGGTAACACTTTTCCATAGATATGCAGTTAGATCTATGACTAGACAAATTTATATCTTGTCAAAATTTGAGCAGACTTTATGCATCTCTTATTCTGTGTATAATCGTTCTGTAAGGTATGTGTGTACCTATAAATATGTGAAGAGAGTGATGTAAGCACACACAACAAGAAAAATTCAAATGTCAATGACCTCGTTTGAATCTTGCAGGAAAGAATGATTACACACTTCGAAAGATCCAAAATGGAGTGAAGAAGCAACGTCTTGAAACTTCTGTTTCCCGTAGGCTGCCTGGTGGATCAGGTGCATTCTGCTGATCTCTTTCTTGGTCTTCACCTTTGGAACTGGATACTGTATTTGAATGGTGGCCTCTTCCACAGTTTATTGTGAAAGAGGCTCACAAGGACATTGATAAATCTTTGGAAAATGTTTGAATTTACAATGTTGCTGCAAGTTTGGATTTTTAAGTGATTTAAATGTGTGTTCCAGCACCTTCTGTAACTTTTTTCAGATATTTAACCTGTCAAACTAAAGGTCCTAACTCCTGACTGAGGGACTGTGAATTTAATGTTACAATTAACTTCTACAGGACAGCTGCCTGTTTTTTTGTTTTGTTTTTTTGTTTTTTTTTAAGTGGAAAGTAGAAGATGGCAGTGAAGAAGTATTTTAGAAACAACCTTGCCATTTTCTTGGAAATAATGACTCGTAGATGGAGACTGCACAGCTAGCTTAGAAGGAGAGGAGGATTTTGAGTAAGAAGCCCCAGTAATTGAAGGAAATCAAGATACCAAAAAGGAAATATTTGAAAAAGTTACAATGATATTGATGGTTTTTAACAAAACCAAGTGCAATTTTATCAACACTGTGTAGAAAAGATTTTCTATTTTACATGTCATTGACCTAGGAGCACCAGTTGCATAACTTTAGCATTTTTTGTTGTGGCACATCTCATTGCCGGCAATGTGGTGGATGCCTGAAAAATTACTTGCCCATACCTTCAAAGTGTTGTGTGGTCTAATAAAAATTTCCTGCAACACTTTGCTAGTGTGTGTCTGACTATGAAGTTAAGCAAATATTAACTAGATATTTCAGCAGGGCTCTACTCTGTGCGAGATACCTCTCTGCCAAGAGGCCTATACTCTTCCAGGAGAAAATGGCACAATGTCCCAGAGGAAGCAAGTTCTGGTTTTGCCTGCAGGCAAAAATGTTGCTGGTTTTGATGTTAATATGTTGTGCTGGGATAGTTCCATTCCTGGGGTCTGGATGGGATGTGTATGTAAAAGTTACCTGTTAACGTATATGATTTGGTGATTGGCTTTCTTGTCGTCAATCCCTCTGACCAACATGTGCTCTTTGTTCATTTGTTCAGTGTCTGAGTTGCAGATTTCTGTTCTGTACAGAGTGTTTCTGACTTCTTAGAGGGGAAAATAGTCTTTGCTTTTGGGTTTTTCATAATGTCTTATACTTTCTAGCCCTGAACGTTTCACTTGGCAATAACTTACATGTGCATGCCCATTGTAGGCCATGGGTTTGCATGTGTAAAATTGCACATGTGAGTGAAGTGATAATTGGTCTGCAGAGTTCTTTACTACTGATAATGGCACAGGAGGCAACAAGAGCCTGACTTTTAAATCCAATGTGGAGTTTGCTGTACTGCTAATTAAACAGCTTCTTACTTTGTAAATTGAGTCCATTTGATTCAGAAATTGACGAGAGAACTTGTAATCCTCAAATTGCCCTTTACAGAGCAGCTTTTGTGGAGGAGAAATGCATTAAAAGCTCATTCATAGATTTTATGGTCAGAAGGGACCATTGTACTCTAGTCTGACCTGCACACTGTAGGCCACAGCACTTCACCAACTCTCTTGTAAAAGACCCATAACCTGTGGCTGAGTTACTAAAGTCCTCCAATAATGATTTAAAGACTTCAAGCTGCAGGGAATCCACCATTTACTCTTTTATTTAATTTTTAATCATCAAGTAAACTGTGCCTAATGCTGCAGAGGAAGTCAAAACCACACGAGGATCTCTGTCAATTGGATCCAGGGGAAAATTCCTTCCCAGTCCCAAATATGACCATTATACCCAAGCATATAAACAAGACTAACTAGCCAGACACCTGGGAAAGAATTCTCTGTAGTAACTCAGAGCCCTCCCAATTAATGTTCCATCTCTGGACCATGGGGATTTTTGCTACAAGTAGTTGCAAATGGGCCACATGTATTGTTGCCAGTCACATCCTACTAATCCCTACATACATCTATCAAGCTCAGTTTTGAAGCCAGTTAGGTTTTTTTGTCTACATTGCTTTCCTTGGAAGGCTATTTTAGAATTTCACTTCTCTGAGACTTAAACCATGAAGCCTAAACTTATGATGGTCAGTTTATACCTATTTGTTTTTGTGTCCACATTGGCATTTAATAACTCCTCTGGTATTTATCCCTCTAGTATATTTATGGAGAGCAATCCTATCTACCTTCAGCCTTTGTTTGATTTGGCTAAACAAGCCAAGCTCTTCGATTCTTTTCTGATGAGAGATTTTCCCTTCCTCTGATCATCTTGGTAGTGCCCTGTATCTGTTTTGAATCCATCTTAAACATGGGAGACAAGAATTGCATACAGTAGTGTTCCAGATGAGATTTCACAAGTTCCTTGTATAATGGCAGTAAAACGTCCTGTCTCTATTGGAAATGTCTCATCCTAGGATTGCATTAGCTTTTTTCCTGGTTACATTGCAGGTGGTGACTCATTATCTTGGGATCAACTCATATAACTAGATCTTTCTTGTCTTTCACATCCGACTGATAAGTCCTCAGCATATGGCAAAAGTTCTTGTTAGTCCCTAAGTACATGCCCATCCCATTTCTGTAACCTCAGTTTTCAGAGCTGCTTCTATGTTACTCTGGTCCTTCTCCCAACTTTGCAGATGACAAACTTTATTAAAGCACTTCCACTTTCTGTGCCAAGATCATGAATGAAAATGTTAACTTAAATGGATCCTCAAGATCTCCACAAGTAACCTCCTCCCAGCCTGACAACTTCCCTTTTAGCATGACCTATTGTAGTCTCCCCTTTAACCATTTCATCACTGTCTACCTTTTAATGCTCATTAATCCCTGTGTTCTCCAATTTAACTTATAATTTTTCATGTGGAACTATATCAGATGCCTTACTGAAGTCCAGGCATATTTTATTTACTGCATTTCCTTTGCCTAGAAAATAGATTATCTTAAATGAAGTTTTTGGGCTCTTTGGGTGCCAGCTCTGAAATAATATAACCCCCCCGTAACTTCCATGTGTAGTCATCTTCACTGTTTATTCCATTTCTTGTATCACAACCACTACTGCCTCTATCATAGCTTTCCCACCTAAGCTTCTGTCAAGGGAAAGCTCAGAACACCACATATTCCCTCTCCCAAATTCCTGTTTTCTGCTCTCGTTATCTGATGCTGCAACTACTGGCTGGTTACTTGCCTGCCTTTTTAGGCTCCCTCATCAAGGCTCCACTGTGATTAAAAGTTCTGCTTGTCTCACAGCACAAGGCCTCCTACTAGCCTCTGAAAACTGGAAAACAAACCAGCAAGCAAACTGCTGCTTCAGAACTTGCTGTCTGCCCTAGCTAGTATGGCTAGGTTGCCATACGTATCCAACAGGCCTTCACTCAAACACTTGTGTTTTCTGGCTCTTCTGCTGCTGTTTACTGGCTTTTGTGCTAGTCTTCATATTTTCCTTTAACTCTTGTTTAATATTAGAAGTGAATGGAACAAAGAATCATCACTTGTCATGGAAGTGCAATATGGAGAGGGTTGTGTTTGTGTGTGCATGAGTTTTTAACAAAAATCTAGTCCAGGACACAAAGATGTAACTCCTTTTGTTCAGCAGCTTTGCATTGTGATGGGAAATGGACAATTTTCTTCAAAAGAGTTACAGGGAACTTGGCTTCTTTAAAAAAAGTAAACCAGAGCTTGATTTTTTTTTTTTAATTTCCCTTTTTAACCCTCTGATGCCTGTTACCTTATTAGCCTCTTTTCTGATCCCTTTCTAATAGCCCTATTCAATGTCATAAATGAAGCACGGCAATAATACCGATGTCACTTGCTAACTGAAAAGCACTTGAAGTTTTTGGCAAGGACATAGCTTTGATTCAAAATTCAATAGCTAAGAGCAATTTCAAACAGATTTCTAAATTGGCAAAACTGGCTAGGTGTGCAAGAGATTTAAGAGTAGAATAAATATGAAGAGATTACTGCCAGTCAAAAGCTATGCTGGTCTCTTGACCTGGGCTGTTACTTGACTCTTAAGCAGTAGATGAGTTCAATATTTAGAGTTCTCTCTCCATCCTGTGGATGGATGCTTCATCTAAGCAACAACGTGCACAATGTGCTTCGGTATGTGTTCTGCACAATTTCTTGCTCTCAGCTACTTTCCCTTGTTTTTGTTTTTACAAGTATTTCTTAGATCTTTCAAGGGTAAAAATCCATTTCCTATTATGAAATAAGGTGATGTTGCTGACTCAGCTGTACCATCACTGTGGATAACTCTTATGTGAGAATAGTCTGAGTAGTAGAGCACTTTATACTGCAATCTAAACTGACTTCACAAAAGGGGAAGCTAAAATCCTGTAAAATTGTTAATTAACTTACATTTTCTGACTGTAAAAAGCAGAAGTGATTAAAAACCAAATGTATATGCACTCTTACAAAAAAAATGGTTAATGTGTGGCCTTGTGCTTCAAAACGGTTTAATTTTAAAAACTTAAAGGCAGCAATGGGGCCGAGGGACGATTGATTTTTTTTTTTCTTTCAATTCTGGCTGAGGACAGAGTAGTCCAGAGGCTAGAACAAAGTATAGAAAACCCAAATAGTCCTGGAGCACCTTAGAGACCATCAAAAAATGTAGCTATCATGAGCTTTTGTGGGCACAATCAGCTTTTTCAGATAAATCACAAAAGTTCATGATACCCTCTTCATTTTCCATTGGTCTCTAAGGTGCTCCAGGACCATCTGGGGTTTTCTTTATTTTTTTTTCAGTTACAAACTAACATGTTTATCCCTCTGAAACTTTTGACTTAACAAGAATGCTTTCACTTTACCAGAAATTGATAGATAGAATCATGTGTTAATAAATTGAAGCAGCAGTTTCCAAACTGTGGTGCATGCATAGTAAGTGTTGGGGCCACCAAACCTCCCCCCACCAACTCTACTCCCCAGGGCAAATCTATTTTGCTCTCATACCAGCTCCAGTCCCAGCTCCTCCCCTATCCTGAGGGCAGACCCCAGCTCCATCTCTGTCCCAAATTCTACTGAGCCAACTGGGGGGGAGGGAGGTGAAAGGAAAGGTTTGGGCTCCACTGAGTTAGGGTAACAAAACTAACACCTTATAATTGACAATGCGGAAGGTAGGCACTGATGCGGGTAGTAGAAGCAGGGTAGACTTAGACAATCTGTGGAGGGTCATGTGATGAAGAGGGGAACGGAGACAGAGCTGAGTTTTACTTTCATCAAGAAGTAAAGTTTACAGTTGTAACATACTGTAGATGCACAGAGAGATGGTAATACATCATTACGGATTGTGTAGAAGTTGAAGGGGGGGTAGTATGTTTTTCAGTACAGTAACCCCACTACAGTTCTTACTTTAACGGCTGCAGGTAGTAAAAAGTCTGGTGCCAAATAGCTGCAAAGGCATGCCATGATTATATTATCAAAATATAAGCTTTCTTATTATATTAAACCTGATAGTCTAAGGATTTTCATTTTCTACTGTAAACTGTCAGAGGGAAAGAAGAGCCTAGGCTAGACAACCAACTGGTTTTAGCAAGTGTAACTAGTACTTTCATAAGCTGTGCTTCTGGCATAGATGCAAGTTGCCCCTTGATGTTTTACCCCAAGGTAACTGAGGAAGCTGGGGTCATGAGTTCGTGACGGCACCCAATTAGTATGGGAAAGGAAGTGAGCTTTTTATTGCAATTTAGTCCTAATCACTGTGAGATGGGTTTTGGTTACCAAGGTGACATTCTCATAGTTACTGTGCCAAACTGATCGGCACTTGTCCTGTCCCTCTTCCGCGGGGGAGGCTCATGGTACCTTAAATAGAAGGGATGCAGTCAGACACGAACTGGCAGATAGCACCTGTTTTCTCAGCTGCAAGCATAGTAGCTGGGTGTCTGTGCCAAGTGGCGCAGTAGGGGGCAGCCTGCCCCGTTGCTGTTTGCGGAGCCCTGGATGTTTCTGCATCACCTACCCCTGACGCGGGGATGACTCGGTGTGTGGGGTTCAGGCCGCTCGGCTCCAGCTGCAGCAAGCACCGCGCGGCCTGGCCGCACCCCTAGACAGGACGGGGCCCCAGCGGCGGGTCTGCGCCGCGGCAGCGGGCCCGCGTGCATGGGAAGGAGCCGAGCCAGGCCGGGAGGCGGCTCTAAGGGACGCAGGCGGGCGCGGGCGGGGCTTATGGGCGGGGCTCCCGCGGGGAAGCGGAACGGGCCGGGCGCCGGGGCTGCTGGGAAGGGCCGGGATCAGCTGGGCCTGCTGTTCCCAGGGGCCCGGGCGCGGCGGGCTGCTGAGGGGGCGCCGCCGCCGCCGCCATGCACGACGCCTTCGAGCCGGTGCCGATCCTGGAGAAGCTGCCGCTGCAGATCGACTGCCTGGCGGCGTGGGGTGAGCAGCCGCCCGGGCACTGGCCCTGCCGCCGCCTCTGGGCTCCCCGCGGCGGGTGGGGAGTTGCGGCCGCTGCCAGCCCAGCCCCGCCTGCTGCGGGGGAACGGCCCTGCCTCCGGGACCTGCTCCGAGCCGCGGCCCCCTTGTGACTCCCGCAGCTGAGCCTGCCCGAGCGTCCGCGGCCAGCAGCGCTCCCCTGTCCCCGCTCCGGGGCAGGCCCCACCGTGTTCCCCCTCGGTGCCCCGGCGTCTCCCAACACCCCAGTGGCGCATCGCCCCAGGTAGCCCCTCGCCGGGCTCGTTGGGGCTGGTCCCGACCGTGCGGCTCCCCACGCCAAGGGCTCGACGCTCTTTTTGAGAAACCGACGCTCCAGACTTGTGGTGAATTCTCCATAAACCGTTTGTGACCTACCTTGAGCTTGGCCCAAGCTACGGCTTGAGGGGATCGACCCCCGTCACAGGGAGCCGAGAGAGAGAGGGGACTGGAATTGCCCCGAAGTGGGATTTAAAGCATCCACTCATGGCAAAAGATACAGTTGAAGCATAGTAGAAGTGACACACTTAGGTCTAGGTGTGTGTGTGATTTTAAACGTTTGGGAGACCTGACTGACCTGGTTGCACTCAGTATGTATTGGTACATCTGGTCATGGATAATTTGCTTCTTGTGGGATGGAATTTTTTTGTTTGTTTCTCCTCCTCCATGCGTGGTGGGTGGTTTTTTTTGGCTGTGTGTGAGAGAGGGAGAAAATGTGTTGTGCTGTAACACAAGGAGTATCACTTTGTCTTGCTCTACCAGATCTGTTTTATTTGTGAATGAAAACATATATTTTCATTTCACCCACCACCAGTTAAGATTGTTTTGTAGTTAAGAACTGTTATTTAAGGCCATGTATATACTGTGGCACTACAAGCATAACAGCCCTTAACACCATAGTGTAGATGCAGCCTGTGCTGGCAGCAGGAGTTTTCCATCAGCGTAGGTAAGCAGCCCTCCACCCACCCCAGTGAGGTTAGGTAGGTCAATTGAAACATTTTTCAATTAACTGGCTGCGTTTATGCTAGGAGTTAGCTATGTCACTCAGCTATGCTAGCCTATATATAGAACCCTGTGCGGATACAAAATTTGTATATGTATCCATTTTCGCAAAAATGAGCCACAGATATAAAGCGGATATCTGTACGTTTTCAGGATTCTAAATGCAAAACGTTTTATCTGCGTCTGTATCTGCAAAACTGAACCATGGTTATCTGCATCCAAATATAAAGTTGATCTCCGTGGATTTGCAGGGCTATACCAATGTAGATTCAAATTTTAAGCATTCATCAGGTCTAAATGGCAGTTCAGGTAACTATTACTGCAGATAGTGCAGTGTTTACTTAAAGTAGTATATAAAGCTGTAATATTAAAAATCAAGGTTAGCAAGTACACAATTCATAGCAACCTTGTACTTGTGATATCTGTGATGTTTTATTTATCATGCACCTGCAGCTACCTCATTTACACACTGTGTCCACTAATCAGTTTTCCATGGGACTTCCTCTAATAATGAACTATTGAAGTAGTTTCAAAGAAATGTTATGGAAAAAAACTTTAACGTAAAAATAACTTTGTCAACTTGTTAAATAAAACCCTAATGAGGCTATGTCTATATAGCTTCTCTCTTGAGGAAGAGGAAATGCAAATGGAGCACTCATTAGCATATGTTGTGCTCTCATTTGCATATCTTCTTCTGATCCTGTTTGCGGAAGAAGTTTTTGCGCAGAAAATTACAGTGTAGATGGAGCCATTTTGCGCAAAAAAACCCATTTTGCGCAAGAACCTTTATCCCTCAAAAAATGAGGTTGACAGGGTTCTTGCACAAAAGGCTTTTTTGCATAAAATGGTCCTGTCTACATTGTGGTTTTTTGTGCAAAAACCTCTTCCACAGAAAGGATTGGAAGAGGCTGTGCAAATGAGTACGACATATGCTAATGAGCGCGCCATTTGCATTTCTTCTTCTGCAAGAGGGAAGCAGTGTAGACATAGCCTAACTTAAATTCTGTAGCCAAATCGACTGTGTTCCTTATAATGGCACTATACGGTGGGAAAAACTGGAAAATTGAGAAACTTCACTGAAAAACAAATTTTTGATCTATTGATGACACAATCGTGTGAGGTTTTTTGAGCAGCGCAGTCTCCTGGATTATAAATGTACCTCATCTCCTGATTAAAAAGGAGAGGAAACTTTGTTGGGAACAAGATCTTTTTAAATACAAGAAGCTTTGAGAAAATATGGTGTAAAAAGGGGAAAGGTAGATTTTTATATGTTTACTAAAAGTTTCCCTTATAGGACAACATTAATTGAAAAATTTAATGAACAAAGACTCTTGTGGACAAGTTGCATAGCAATACTTAAATTCAGAGCCTTCTGATACGCAGTGTGCCAAAGTGTGAATGTGGAAAAATGGTGAATTTCTCAAGTGTTCTACTTTGTCCAGTTTTTCAACATGTAGAGCAATAAGTTGAGAGGAACACCAGGCGTCTGTATGTAGCTATGCCAATGCTTGAAAAGTGGTTTATCTTTCTGTGAATGTATGTTTATGAAGAATGCAGAGCTCTCACCTTTTACTTGAAGAGCAAGTAGGCTCTTGTATTGGGGCTATGTTTTCATTACTTTGGGATTCCTGGAAAGGTTTATTTCCAAAAACAAAGGCCACTCCATATGTAAGCACTTCCCGTAGGGAAAACTGAAAGAACCACACACAGTTCCCCAGCTGTGAAATTTGCTATAGTATGTTTTGGACCAGTCAACAATGAGCTTCAGTTTAAGAAGATAATGAATTTTCAAATTAATTTTAGCTGAGAGGATATTCTTGGTACTGATGATCATTCTCTTACCTTACAGAGGAATGGCTGCTTGTTGGCACCAAACAAGGGCATCTCCTCCTTTACAGGATCAGGAAGGATATAGGTGAGCTTGTACAAACAATATTAAGCTTTTGTGACATGTTATGCCTGTATTTCATTCTCAATTCTTTAGTGAACCTGACAATACGGGTACATGTTGTAGTATGTAAACCACAGACTGTCACCTCCAGCTTACGAAAACATTTATACAGGGCCATTGCAGTACGTGCAGATCTTAACTTCCCTTTACTTCTTCACTGTTAACTGTCTTATAGATTTTGCTATCTGCTTTAAAATAACCCTTTCCTTCAAGATTCTACCAAAACTAATAGTAATATCTGAACTACAGTGATTTCCAAATTTGAATTTATAGTACAAAATTAATGTAATGTACATGAATACTATACTCACCATGCCTAAACTCTTAACAGTATCTAGTAAATAGATTGGCAATATAATAAAAGGGGCAACTTAATTAAAAGAAGAGACCCACCATCTTCATCAATGTACATAATCAAATTAAACTTGGTTCAGAATCTTGACATTTAATCTGGACCAAAAGGTATTCCCTTTTCTTGTCTTTTGAGAAAGTGGCCACAAGTGCCTTTTATCTGTTTTGGTGATGCCACAAAAAGTGTTCATTTTATTTAGTAGCGGATATGCTATAATGTGCTGAAAGCCATACTATTAAATATATTTTAATAGCTCATTTGATTGCGAAGGAAAAAGTAAAAGGGTGTGGCCTTTCTGCTCCCGATTATACATGCTCACAGATGGGTGATATTTCTAGGGAGCCACTTGCATTTCTAAACCTGAATTTCAGCTCATTTACCCCAGCCTCCATAGGCAGGCAGTCTCAAGATCATCAAACTTGAGTTGCTAGTGTCTTTTTGTCTCACTTGGTAAATTTCTCCTCCTTTCTGCATCAATACCAGGAGAGGTTACGTCATCAGAAAGTGGCTGTAAGTTTGTATCCATAAAACTCCTTTTAAATTGTTGTAGTGAAGTGTTTTATCCTTTGCTCATCTTACCGTGATGTGCTTCCTAGAGATTTGAGTTGCTAAAATTTGGCTGGGATAAAAGCTGCTTTAGGGCTGTCTTCGTAGTTTGGGGTTTTAAAACATTAGTTATGTTCTGTTTTGATCTGAGATTCCAAGTCAAAGATTTAGATAATGATGGGACCCTCAGATTTTCTGACTTCATGAGGTTAAACCACACTTTTGCTTAGTTCCCCTAAACTGGCTTAAGTAAAAGGAAGCACGCACTTCTTACAAGACATGCAATTTTCTGCCTTTAATTTGATTTCTGCTAGAATTTTATGGGATTCAGAGTAAGAGTTTATGCAATAATAAGTCTAAAGGCAACTGTCATTTTATGCCAATCCTTAATGTCTGCTTGGTAGGTTGCAACAGATTTGAAGTGACACTAGAGAAATCCAACAAGAACTTCTCAAAAAAGATTCAGCAGGTAAGAAATGGCAGTTGTTGATGTTGGGTACAATTGCCAGTGTTTCTAAGAGAGTGCAATGTGAAATACATTCTAGGGAAGTTAAGGACTAGTCAACTATCCGATGAGCAAATGTCTTGCTGGGGACTCTTGTACTTTTCAAAGCTGGCATGCCTGCCTGTAGTCGGGAGTCAGCATGGCTTTCTGCTGGCCCTGAGCTGCACAGGGAATTCCACATTCCTAGTTTGAAATGTACAAGAGCCCTGGCCGCCTTGTACATTTCAAACAAGGAATGCAGAAGTGCCTTTAGACTAGTTGAGTAGTCAATAGACATTCCATCGACTATTTGACTAGTAAATTAACCGGTATTTAATTACAGAGATATATTCAATCCCTCCGCAGTAGGAGGGAACTTGTTTTGGTGGTTAGAGCAGATGACTTGGAGTTAGGACTCTTGGGTTTTCTTACTGGATCACTGAATCATTATGACTTCCAGCAATCTTATATATTTGTGCGGTGAAGATCATACATTGCTATCTGACATGGCAAGAGCGAATTAATGAACTAATGCATTTGATATTCCTAGATCAGTATTTCCCAAATAGTGCTCCACAGAATCCCAGGGTTCCGCGAGAACCCAATAATCTTTTCCTCTCCTACTCTCCCCGCCCCCCCCCGAACCAGTCCTAGGGGTGGGCGCACCGGGTGGTTACCTGGGGTGGGCGTGCCGGGTGGTTGCAGGGGACCGCCGGCTGCCGCGATGTTAGGGGCGGGCCAGCGTGTTTTGTGTTGTTTTTCCTTGACAGTTTTTCCACCTTTGTTAGTTTGTTTATGGTCGACCAGTTTCTTCCAATAAAATTGGGAGACAATATTTTAGATGATACGTGCTGTTAAATGCAAATATTGTTTTGGCTAGTAGAGGCTGGTATCTAGAGTAGCTGCATATTGACTTGTAGTCAGTTTTATTGCCATTTTAATTTGGATAGATGTTAGCACATTGAATATATCTCTGCGGTTGTGCACCTTGTCTTTTCATTGGATTCATTGGAGAAGAGTAGATTTTTAACTACTGACTTAGATGATGAGAATCCTTTTATTGAAAGGCACCAGTTGATGATGGAATCTTGTTAAATTAGGGTTGTTGACATGTTGCAGTTAAGTCATGTGAGTAACAACAAAAAATAATCGTGATTAATTAACAAACATATTATCTGGAGTGGTGGCTGAAGTATGAAGGAACATATGAATTTTTAATGCGTCTGGCATGTAAATATCTTGTGATGTCGACTAAAACAGTGCCATATGAAAACCTGTTCTCACTTTGAGGACACTGAACAGGAAGTGGTCAGCATTTACTCCTGCAAATGTAAACAAATTTGAGTAATTGACTGAACAAGAAATAGAACTAAGTGGACTTGTAGGCACTAAAGCAGTGGTGAGCAACCTCTGGCAACGTATGGTTTATTGGGGTTGTATGTGTGGCCCACAAGACATTTTGTTTTTGTTTGTTTGCCCACAGAGTTGCCAGAGTCTGCTGGTTTCATCATGTAGTTTTTTCTTGTTGCTGGTATTATAGAAGCAACATGCATGTAAAGCAAGAGTGCCCAAGTGTGCCGCTTATACACAACATTGACTGTGAGAGCTGGGCACTCAACAAAATTGCCCTTTCCCAGGAGGCCATGTTGGTTATGACAATCTTGCAGACCACTGAGCTGGAGGACCACTTAGGCAGCCCACTCACTAGCTTAGGTTGCCAGTGGCTGCTCTAAAGTTTTACATTTTTATTTTTGAATGCAACTTTTTGTACATACGTCTACATTTGTAACTTCAACTTTCATGATAAAGAGGTTGCACTACAGTACCTTTATTAGATGAATTTTAAAATGCTTTTCTTTAACAGTATGAATATTTATAATAAAAAATATAAATCGATCACTGTATGCTTTTTATGTTTTGTACTTTAAATCAGCATATTTGAAAATGTAGAAAACATCCAAAATATTAAATGGCATTCTATTTAATAGCACAATTAAAACTGCAATTAATCATGATAAATTTTTAATTGCTTGATAGTTCTAATATAAACAATATAAGCTAGCTTAATCACTCACTCATAAGTATAGGTACAGGATTGTACAGTATCTAGAGAAATACTGTGAAGAAAGTAAGGGTACGTCTAGACTACCGCGTTTTGTCGACGGAAGTTTTGTCGACAGATACTGTCGACAAAACTTGCGTCGACAAAGAGTGTCCAGACACATTGAGTTCTGTCGACAAAGCAAGCTGCTTTGTCGACAGAACTCCGTAGTCTGGACGCAGTGTTACAGGCAATAACACCTTCTATGCCTCGTAAAATGAGGTTTACCAGCGTCGACAAAACTGCTGTGTTCTGTCGACATAACGTCGACAGAACTCAGCGGTAGTGTAGATGCTGGTATAGTTTTGTCGACAAAAGTCCACTTTTGTCGACAAAACTAGGTAGTCTAGACACACCCTAACAGTAGTCCCATCTTCATTGCCTTCTGTGGGTAAATAAAACTGTATATAGACTGACTAAATCAGTCCATAGGGGTGGGAAGTGTAAGAGGAGTTTTTTACTTAATACAGTTCTCTTTTCAGATTCATGTTGTTTCCCAATTCAAAATTCTGGTCAGTTTATTAGGTAAGTAAAAAATGTTTTAATATTCAGTTAATTCTTTATTTTTGGGTGGATTTATGTGGCTGAGCATGACTGTCTCTCCCTTCCACATGCTGACTATAAGTTCATATCAAGAAAATGAATAATTCACACTTGTACCTACTCTAAAGCTTATTCTTAAAACTGTTTGCTACCTTCTTGGTTTGGGCAGTCCCTCTGCATACTTGCATGATGGTCTAGTGTTGAAAAATCACATCTGGACTTCAGACCTCTAACTTGCAGCAAAGCCTTATACAGTATAGACATTTGGGGAACAGACCACTAACATTCAAATAACTTATGCAAGAATTTTGAATATTTTGAGTGCTGTATGTTGGGTGGACTTACTGCTGAATTATGATCTTGCTTGTCTCTTTTTACTTTTGGTACAACTCCCTCCTTTTTGACCTCCAAGTCCCAGCTCTCCCGACTTCAGCATGTGTAGAATGCTGCCGCCTGCGTTCTCGTGCGTACAAAACCTTGATCACACCAGCTTCAACTTTATTCACCACCTACTAATTTCAGGAGCTAGTTCAAAATGGTCTCTCTTCTAAAGAGCTTCCATCATGAACTTGCTGTAGTCTGCTCTCTCTTCTGTCTTGCTTCCACTTCCTTTTTTAGCACCTATTCTTGGTTCTTCATGCAGTTTTGCCACAGTTGGTGCAAATGTCTTTAGCAACCTAGAAACCACTTTGTCTCTGCCTCACTGATGGTTTTCAAATTGCCTGGAGGGAAAAGGTCCCCTTCCTGTCCTACAATTCTTAATATCTCTTTGAAGTTTGGATCTGCCTTGTAAACATATTTAAATTTGGAAAATGTCTATCTACTTGGTTAATTAAAAATGTGTCATGTTTTAAATTATTGAACAGTAATTAGGAATTTTGTCAAACAGAAAATAACATTTATGTCCACGACCTGCTGACATTTCAACAAATCACCACAGTCTCTAAGGCAAAAGGTGCATCTCTTTTCACCTGTGACTTACAGGTAAGTGGAGGCAGGTTAATGTTGAAAATGTTTGTTGTCAGTCAGGAGGGGTCCTCCTGATGAGGTCTCTCGCTCTGTTGATGATGATAACCAGAAAGGTGCTTGTGTGTGTGTGTGCAGTGGTGTGTGCTGTGTTGATTTATTCAGCAGACCCTGAGAGCGCCCCCCAAAGACCACAATTGGATAAGGATTGTAAGTGCATGGCCAGGTTTATTGTTAAGCGAAGTACAGTAATAATCAGGGCTCATCGAGCCGCGGCGAGCCCTGCTCGCTAGCCGCGCTGTCTGGCAATCTGTGCATGCGCAGATCGCCCGAACCTGGCTCTTCTGGGTTGTAATCTACTCGCCACAGGCGAGTAGATTACATAGATTGTCGAGCCCTGGTAATAATTATCGGTAGACTCGACTGAATCACTATGCGCATGTACTCACAACAATGGCCTCAGCACAACCAGTGGAAAACTCTCACTGACCTCCTGCTAGACGAAGACTGTTCCCCCAAGACACCACTTTATATACAGGTGCAAACAAGTTACACATCACTCCTGATGTTGTCAGATTACCACCCTCTGACTCTTCTTAGATCCACCCATCATCTTGTACCTCGTGGTTTGATTAGATCATCTCTATCCATCATGCTGTCATTGTAGACCCTACCCTGAACCTGGGTCTGTATCTGTGCGGACTGTGTACCAAGGTCTTTTTTTAATGAGCTGGTGATACCATGTGCTTTCAACTTATGACCAGTACCAATTTCTGTTCTACACCTGGGCATATTACCAATTAGTGTTTTGCACACTCAGCCCTGTTGGTGCCACGTTCTGTGAGCAGGGTCCTATCTCTTGCTCACAGCTTTGCTTTATGTTTTGTCCATTGTTAGCTAGGCCTCAGACCAGGCCTGTGCTACATGGGCTTATGTTTTAGGCCTTCATCTTACTACAGTATTCTGAGAGAGCCGAATAACAAGGACTGTCTTTCAAAATGCTTAGAAGGTTTGGAATGGGAATGCAAAATTATTTTCATTTTATATTTGTGAGAAATTACTTAATTGGGAGACATTGGGGGTTCAGCACTTCTGAAATAATCAGCCTGATTTTCACTGTTTAACAATGGACTTCACTTTGAGCACCATTTTGTAAGAGTATGCTTGGTTTTAATTTTGGGCTTTCATCCATGGATTCAAAACTCAACGGAATTTTCATTCTAAGTGATGAGTCCTTTTTCCATTTAGAAACCAGCCCCATCCTGGGACTTGGAAATGGGGTTTACAAAGGAAATGGAGCCACCATTTGGGTGATTCTTTGATTTTTTTTTTTTTTTTTTTTTAACTTCACCATCTTTCTCTGAAAATTGTTTCTGGTAATAGTTACTTTAGCCTGGAGCATCTGGAAGAGTTAGACACTAATGACTGATTTAATTTATATAATGCTCCATAAGGATAAGGTGATCTTTCATCCCAGTCCTAAGATCTTACAAAATGGTCTCTTATTTATATGTATATCAGTTCATTAATTTACTGGCACTTTGGTCCCCATGCCTTGTTCATAGCTAGAGCAGACTTAAGTTGATATACCTCTAGTGCTTTGATTTACTCTTCAAAGGGAGATCGGTCTTTGTAATTGGGCAAGCCCAAACTTATGCCCAGTGATAAACTGTTAGTTCTTTAGATCGTATTCATTCATTAACATAGTTATGTCCCCTTTACTTTGAATCCCTTGTTTGCCATCCCTTCATCACATAAGTTCTAAACTTCTTATCTTTACGTGCAAGGTCCTGCCTAATGCCAGTTCCCTCTGCTTATTTACCCTTATATTTTTTCATGTTGCCACAATCCTTTCTATTTCACCAATAATATGTGGAACCCCTTTAGCAGCTGATATATAAGGCAAGGCCCTCTCCATCTTTATATTCCTATCGTGATCCTGTCAATCAACTAGTTAACTAATGATGAGGTGGAAGGGCAGCTGGTTACAGCAGTCGTACCACTAGCCACTTAGAAGAATCAGAGAGAAAGGTACAAACAACTTCTGTCTTGTTGACTAAAGGATCTTTGGGGAAGATGGTGCTTTTTTTTAACAGCACCTAGCTCATTATGGAGACAACAAGAAAAATATGGGGGAGAGGTGGCTGAATAGTGAGCAATGAGAACTGGTAGCTTTTTCTTCTTCAGAACTAGCTCAGGGTAGTAGTAGACTGAGCCATTACCATCTTGAAGGTTGGCTGATGAACAACATGAAAGGGGTTGGTGAATCTTGTCTACTAGGAAATAGAGCAGATGTCCTCATTGTGTGAATCACCATCACAATGGGTGATCCCTGCAGAAAGGTCAGTATACACCTGTTCATCTTCGGCCTATTGTTTTCTGTTTAGTGGCAGTCTCACCAAAATGAGACTGAGGTACAATGCAAGTATGGGGAAGCTTATACTCCTGCTACCCAATTCCTGTAGACCTAGAACATCAGTCTCCAGTGGTAACTTTTGTTTACACCAGTGTTCTTAAACCTTGGCCACAATAGAACTTTTATGATCTTGCATTAATTATTTCAGATACACCTTAAAGAATTGTCCTTCTGCTCACGTGCATATCTGAGCTCAACTTCAGTTGACATTCATTTTAGTTTTGGCCCAAGTTGAAAATAGTCCATGGTGATCCCATGTGAACACACAAGTTTACTCAGCTTGCAACTTAGCTCTTCCATTAATCTGTTTTGCTATAGGTTTAGGATTATTTACTGCCTTATGTTATCTTCCTTATATACCTTTTGCTGCTGATGCCTGAGACACTATGTTTTTGCAGCACTCAGATACAGGAGAGGAGGTGCTGAGGATGTGTGTGGCAGTGCGGAAGAAACTACAACTTTATTTCTGGAAGGACAGGGAATTCTATGAGCTACAGGTGAGACTTGTGTGAGAATAGCTGGATTGTACAAAAGCCCTTGCCAGATATAAAATTATTTTAATTCCCCAATTTAATCTGCAGTATAATTCAGAGTTAGCGATAGGTTCAGCTTTCAGGGTGCATTTGACAGTGCTGATGCTGTGTAGTTTAGCAAGGAAGCAGCAATTGAAATAATGGATTGGGAGCATGAAAGCATGAAAAACACCAGGAACCAAAAAGCTGACTCCTTTCTTGAAGACACTGGGTAGTGACAGAAAGGTGCAACTTGTATGCAATCCTAACTGTCCTTCGTATTCTAAGCTCTGGTCCGCTTTGAGGGCCAATTAAATAACAGTTCAGAAAGGTCTCGCTGTCGAGTTACAGAATGTCCTGCTGCATTGCAGAAAACTGAAGTTCGGACATTCTTGTTGAATGGCACCATTCCCTGGCCAGGAAGGGTTGAGAGTGATGCTAAGTAGACTCCACTTCTTAAACAGATATAGCCCTGCCCTTTCCTTCAGAAAATATTATGTTAGTGAGAATTATGTAATGAGCATGTCAATGTTTTGCAGTAAAATCTAATGCTGGAGGACCTTACTAACTACAGAACTGTGGTCTTAAAAGAAACTTTTCATAAGAACAGCCATACAGGGTCAGGCCAAAGTTCCATTTAGCCCAGTATCCTGTCTGCCAATAGTAGCCAATGGCAGATGCCCCAGAGGGAGTGAACAGAGCAGGTAATCATCAAGTGATCACTCCCCTGTCATCCATTTGCAGCCTCTGACTGAGGCTAGGGACACCATTGCAGCCTATTCTGGCTAATAGCCACTGATCTACTATGTAAGGGTATGTCTACACTACCACCCTAGTTCGAACTAGGGTGGCTAATGTAGGCAACCGAAGTTGCAAATGAAGCCCGGGATTTAAATATCCCGGGCTTCATTTGCATCTTGCCGGGTGCCGCCATTTTTAAAGCCCCGGTAGTTCGGACTCCGTGCCCGCGGCTACACGTGGAACGAGGTGTAATGGTAGTTCTAATTAGCCTAATTCGAACTACCTACTCAGTGCCGCGTGTAGCCGCGGGCACGGAGTCCGAACTACCGGGGCTTTAAAAATGGCGGCGCCCGGCAAGATGCAAATGAAGCACGGTATATTTAAATCCCGGGCTTCATTTGCAACTTCGGTTGCCTACATTAACCACCCTAGTTCGAACTAGGGTGGTAGTGTAAACATACCCTCAGAGTGGAGAAAAGATTATGTGCTCAGTATTAATTGTGGGGGAGACAGTGCAGGAAATATTAAACTTTCTAGACCAAAGGTTAACAGAAGTCCAAGGAAAGGCATAGTTGGCTCCTGAAGCAGCCATTATGACTTATTTTCCTTTTATCCTTCAGGGCGACTTCAGTGTACCGGATGTGCCCAAGTCTATGGCATGGTGTGAAAATTCTATATGTGTAGGTTTCAAGAGAGACTATTATCTGATAAGGGTAAGAGCAGGACTTTAAACTGAGAATGTAAGGGGATGTTAATAATTTTAGGGAGATTACATAGATGGCTCCCAGGGAGGGAGGATTCAGGGTGTGACACACACATGGTTTATCATAAAAATTTGCTGCTGTTTGATATGTTCCTTTAGATATTTTTTTCCAGAAAGACAGGCAATTAACTTGCAAAAACACAATAAAGCCTAAGATCAGTATAACTGAATTAAATTCAGGAAACACATTTTAAATTGGACAAATTAAAAGAAAAACGCTAATTTATTTTTAAATTGGCATGCTAACAAGTAATATTTTGGTACATACGAAAGATGGCCTACAAATAGCCTTCAAAACTGTCTTCATGTGTTAGTGGCTATTTTGAAATTGGCCACGCTTTACAAAAATTGTGCCATAAAGTCTGTCTTCATCAAATCATCTTTTATAGTTTTGAGAGAACTCCACAGTGAATGCTGAATGACTTCTCTTCTCCTCTCCCCTCCCCTTTCTCACACAGGTGGATGGAAAAGGGTCCATCAAAGAACTGTTCCCCACAGGGAAGCAGCTTGAACCATTGGTGGCTCCCTTAGCCGATGGGAAAGTTGCAGTTGGTCAAGATGATCTAACAGTAGTACTTAACGAAGAAGGGATCTGTACTCAGAAAGGTGCCTTGAATTGGACAGACATTCCTATAGTTATGGGTGAGAACTAGAACTTGTTTTTTCCTTGCTGTAACCCAACCAGATTCATCAGTTTTCCTTACGAATGGAACAGATTAAGTTCACTAGCTTAATGTATAAGGCTTTGATTGTGTGCCACTGCTTTTAATTTGATCAACTGATTGCTAGATAGCATGGACAAATGATTTAGAGTGGGGAGGCCTGCGTTATATTTGTCTACTTCCTTGCTCTTAACTTCTGTGCCTTACATTCTTTATTAGTACAGTAGGGATAGCTCTGTGTCTGTATAGTGATTTGAGATCTACAGATAAAACACTTTATAAATGTCACTTGTTTTTGTAATTTAAACCCTGATTTTAGCTTTTGTGAGCAGTACTGCAGAATTTGCGTGTGGTGAGAGAAGTGGTAGTAATCAATTGCTGTTAATATCTAGCATTAAGCTTCTTTATGCGTTTGGGGGTGGGTGAGAAGGATGAGTTACTGAACATTTCTGGAGAGAAGTTATGTGGTTAGTTCATGGCCCTTTCCAGGGTATACTGGAGAAATCTGTGATGCATGTTTGTTCCGTTTCTCAAACAGAACATCAGCCGCCATACATCATTGCAGTGCTACCAAGGTATGTGGAGATACGCACTTTCGAACCACGGCTGCTGGTGCAGAGTATTGAGCTGCAAAGACCACGCTTCATCACCTCTGGAGGGTACAAGAACACTTATTTTTTCATCTCTTTTTTTTGAGAGCTTCTGTGTATTTTACCCTTCCATGCCACCTCACATATAACTGTAGTAAACAAAGACCAGAAGTCCCACCATCATGTTGTCTCTCCACTGACCTGTGGAGTCAGAAGCTGTCAACAGCTTATAGTCAGAACCCTAATATACTGCTTCTACACCATGTTGTGTTGATCTTAGGGTTACTCGATAAGGGACACTGTTCCCTTCTGTGCTGCTGCTTTCTTGGAACTAAATTCATCTGTACCTCTCACTGCTCTCTTTATTCTGCTGTAGCTGGTGTAACAGAATACTTGCATCCTCATAGCTTAGTTATGTAACTTGAACTTGCTTTGACTTAATGTAACCTAGTGATTTGGAATGGAACTGCCTTTTTTGATAGAAGGCTGCTAGAACCACTGATAAGTTTGCACAAACTTTCTCTGGGAATTTTTTTTTAAAAAGGCTTTAAGATAAACTAATTGTGTTGGTGATTTGTAGGGTGGGGGCTAGGGAGGCTCATATTCTGAAGACCAAGAAAAACCTTAATTCTGGCTCCCTCTGACCTTGACTAAGCCACTTAAATGCTCTTTCTCAGTTTCCCCATATGTAAAGAAAAATGTAATACTTATCTGCTTCACATGTATATTGAGGGTTAATTGGATGTGTAAAAGCCTTTGAAAATGAACAGTAGTTATTATTTAAGGCAGCATCACTTGAACTTGATGACAGTAAATGTGTGTAAACTGATCTCTCATTGCTTTCCAGTATTTCCCTTGGTATTTCCCTTGCTCACTAGTAGGGCCTTTGATTTCTGTTTTAGGCTTGATTATTGGGGTGGCAGTGTAGTAGTGCCCTGATGTCCAGCTTCTAGGAGAAATAGAATCCTGTGACCTTTTGTGAGGGTACCCAGGATTGTGATGCATCTCACCACCATCTGCCATTAGCATACAGTAGTCTTGTCTGTGTGTATTCTATGATCAGTTCCCTGAAACCACGACCAGCCTCTGAGAGCATAAGACCTGCCTTCTAGGAAACAGGCACACAGCAACCCTCAAATACTCAGGGCGTTTGCTGCAGGACTCAGCCTCTTATCCTCTGAAAACTCACTCATCAAACCTACCAGTCCCAAACACCAGCTTTTAAGATTCAATTCCAGATGAGCACATTGCTTCATACCCCTACACTTAAACTTATTCTTGTTTTCATTACACACACACACACACACACACACACACACACACACACACACACACACACACACACACACACACACACACACACACATCAAGGACTATAGATTTATGGAATAACTAGAAGATTTACCTGGCACTACCTGAGCCCTTCAGGGCAGGGAGCTTATGGCAGGATGGGAGTGTAGCAGTCAGGGGAAGGCCTTAGGGAGGCAGTGCAGGAGGCTGGGGGTGGGAAGGTGCGAGAGTGAGGTTTGAGGAGATGATGGCGGAAGGGGGGGGGAAGGTCCCATCTAGCACAGGCCTTTTCTCTTCCCGTGCCCCAGCACTGCAGCCAAAGGCCTGGGGTGGTGGTAGTGGGGAAAGGGTTTGGGGCAAGGAGGATGCTTCCCTGATTTGCTGTCTGGCAAGAAGACAGAGGCCTAGCCCTGCTGGCCACTATGTTGGTGCTACAGCTGCCCCCAGTAGACACACGACAAGATAGCTTTCCCCTGCAGGCTCCCTACCCCCAGTGGCCTCTCTCACATCTCTCCAAACAGCCTAGTCCCTCCCTTTCCATATTATGGAATACAGTCCCTTTCCCAGCACTTCCAGTTGTCCTGAAATAGCCAAACCCTGACCTTGATTTTATGTGAGGGGGAGAGGAAACTGCATACCAAACTTGGTGGTGCTAGTTCTTATGATTTAGGAGGTGTTCTTGAACAAATGGACTTGCAGACAGACTCCTACATCTCTAAAGTGTATATATAAAGTAAAAATACAGGAAATGGTTTTATATATAAAACAAAATTGTAGTATGCTTTCTAGAGACTAATATTAACTAACAAATTACTGTCTTGTTCAAAGAAATTTCTCATTTACCTTAGGAGTTTCAGCGAAGCCTGGTTGAGACTCCTGTTGTATGCAAATACACTGTCCTTTCAGTGAATATCCCTTTGTACCCCAAATATACCCAAGCAAACTTTTGATATGCAGCGCAGAATAAGGTTCTCTTTCCTTGCACTTCTCTTCCTTTCAATGTATTTCTGAAGTTTTCTAATTGAAGTGTACACATACCCTGAGTGTCCTTAGGAATTCATAGTGTATGTTTAATTTCTTTCTGGTTTGCTTTGAACACTGTATTGAGCAGGGAAAAGAGAACTTTAGTAACCTCAATGCTTTAGTATATCTGGTTAAGCCATATATATGTTAACCAGGATTGACTATTCTTGCAGAATATGGTATAGATTTCCTGCCTCATTAGTATATCTTTGTAACTGGCGTTTTCTCATCCAATTGTAGTACGAATATTGTGTATGTGGCCAGCAATCATTTTGTTTGGCGTCTCCTTCCAGTCTCCATAGCAACCCAGATCCAGCAGCTTCTCCAAGACAAGCAGTTTGAATTGGCTCTGCAGTTGGCGGTAAGTTGTCATCTTTAGTGGTCTACATGGAATGTACTGCTTGTAGTGCTAGGTATAGAATCATGGGCCAGTCCCTGTAGTCTAACTGCTGCCACTAAGCACTGTGGCACGCCATGAAGTCCTAACCTCCTTGATGTTCGTTTCACCCAAACTCGCTAGTTCGTCTTGTCTAACGCTTCAGCCATTTAACAGCTTCCTTTCTCTGGGCTCTGCTATCTAGTGTTGCCTATCCTTGACAAGCTGTCTGGTTTTAGAAGTTTAGGGGCATTTGGTCACCTGTTGAATGCTGGTTTTTCCCATTCTTTTCAGTGAATTTCAAGCACAACACTGTCAATGTTTTTCTTCTCCTTTCTCCTTGTATTTAAGCACAAGAATTCGATCTATTATTTCTGGGTTTGTATTTGTGTAGGAAATGAAAGATGATTCAGATAGTGAAAAGCGACAACAGATTCATCACATTAAGAACCTCTATGCCTTCAACCTCTTCTGCCAGAAGCGCTTTGATGAATCCATGCAGGTTTTTGCCAAACTTGGTACAGGTAACTTGGTGTAGCCTGAGGTTGAATGTTGTCATGTGGCTCAATTTATTGTGGATCTGAGGGAAACCAGAACTCCCCAGAGAGACTTAATCACTTTATTTATTGTAAGCTTTAAGCAGTTAATATAGTTATTTAAGTTTTCAAAGCCATAAAAACAATAACTATACAATTTAAACCTCTAAATACTATAAATTCTAAAGCAATTGGTACAGCACAAGACAATGCAAAAACAATAAAAGATTATAATACAGTAATTAAGCCTCGTTCACTTACACTTCACCCGTATGCCACCTACAGTACCAGGCAGGATGTTGTGGTCCCTTTGATTCCTACCTATCGGGAAGCCGTGCACTACTGCAGCCGGTGTAAAGGGTCTGTTTACAATGAGTAGGACCTGTGGGTCAATCCTGCTCAATCCCTCCCATCGATTCTTCTTACTAAGCCGATTTTATAGCGCAATGAGACTTGGTCATTTTACCAATTAATTATGTGTTGTGTAAGATACCTAAAATGCCCAATGCCCTTATTTGGGCTGCATCCTGCTACAGTAAAACTTCATTGGTCCGGCACTCCTAATGGTCCGGCACTCCTGATGGTCCGGCATCATCAGGAACCCGGAAGTGCTCCGAGCAGCCGGACCATTGGAGCTGCTCTGCCCCTGGCTTGGTCAGTTTCAGCCATTGCTGAAACTGACCAGCGGCTGAATCGGGGAAGCCAGGGGCAGAGCAGCTGGAGTGCAGCCGGTAGGTCCCGTAGTGCTGCCACTCGGCGCCGTGGGACCAACCCGGCAGCACCCCAGTTGTCCTCGATTCAGCCGCTGCTGAAACTGACCAGCGGCTGACTCTGGGAAGCCCGGGGCAGAGCAGCTCTGCCTTGGGCTTCCCGGAGTCAGCCGCTGGTCAGTTTCAGCAGCGGCTGACTTGGAGACACCTGGGGCAGAGCAGCTGGGGTGCTGCCGGGTTGGTCCAGTAGCGCCGCCCCTTGGTGCTGTCGGACCAACCTGGCAGCACCCCAGCTGCTCTGCCTCAGGCATCCCCAAGAGCAACTGAGGTGCTGCTGGGTTGATCTCACAGCACCAAGGGGCGGCGCTACCGGACCAACCCGGCAGCACCCCAGCTGCTCTGCCGCAGGCATCCAGATTCAGCTGCTGCTGAAACGGACTAGCAGCGGCTCAATTGGGGACACCTGGGGCAGAGCCGGACTATCAGAAGGGGGGCTATGAGGGCTCTGGAGTGGCATCCGCTCCCCCCACACCACCGTAGACCCCTCATAGCCCCCCCTTCTGATAGTCCGGCATATCTGATAATCCGGCACCCCTTGGGTCCTAAAGGTGCCGGATCATCAGAAGTTTACTGTACTCAGGATGTTGCAAAAACTATGTGCATAGTTAACAATTTTATGGCTGTATCTGAAATTTTTGCTTATCAGAAGTAGAAGTACTAGTACAAGGTTCCTCCTGATGTCCTTGGCATAATCTCACAGTACCATGTTGTATCTGTATGATTGTGCAAAACATTCCTGCCTCCCAAAGCTTCTCCCCTGAGCCTTGTCTGCAATGCTTACATGCACCAGACTTGAGACAGGCCTGGATTTTGCTTGTTAGAGATCTGCAATGTGGTCAAGGCAGACACTATTATTTCAGTCAAGGCAGGGCCGTCCAGGCTCCCCTACCAATGTGGGCAAGGAAAGATTACAGTGAATTTCACTAGAAATTGATGATCCAGGATTTGATTTAGTCTGAGAACAAGTAATAGCATCTTGTGCAGCCCTAAGCTTAGTTTGTTGGTTAGACACTGAAACCTACTACTACTCCTCAAATAGTGTTGCAGCTTGGAGTAGGTGTGTTAAGGGGCACCAGCAGGCTTGCCAGTTCCTTCACTCTGACTTATGAGTACCAGCCACTGCTAAAAATCAGTGAGCTCCTGTGTGTTTTTGTTCGATGGACACTTCATGGAACAGAATAAGAAGAAAGTGAATGAATGTCCAAAGTGCCCAGAAGGGTTAATTTTCAGCTTAAGACATGACTTGAAGTCTTAGTCCCTTTTGGGAAGTGGGAACTTTTTGAAAAGTTTACTCCTGGGACCAGATAACAGTTCAGGAACCAAGAGGGTCCTAAATTCTAATTTAAGTAATGAATTTGGGAGTTCATCAACTGCATGAAACTGATATGCTAGTATTGGGACTTTCTGGTCAGGTCTGTCCTTGTAACCTGTTTGGAAGCTCATTGCATTTATTACAACAGTTTCTTCTTCTAAGAAGCCCTTTGGAGCCAGCAGTATTAATTCATAGTTCTCTTGTTAAAACTTCCTTATTAATGTTGGGACTCTGCTCTAGCTCTGTCAACAGAATGAATATTGCAGGTTGGAGAAGGCATGAATTTCTACCCCCAGCTCTGTCTGTCTCCCTCTTGCCTTAACTTCTGCTTCCATTTAATCATGTATTAAAATGGGGATACTTGATTAGCAATCTAATAGCATAGAGACAGTTATTTGTAAAGCACCATGAAGATGTAATTACTAAGTGGTGTGGGCTTGCTTATGATCAACTTCACAAATCATCAGAAAGCTTTATTAAAATGGTATTTTTGACAACCAAAATGCTATGAAACTTACAATTACTGGTTGTTTTTTGCATAGATCCCACTCATGTCATGGGTCTGTATCCTGACCTGCTACCCACTGATTATAGGAAACAGTTGCAGTATCCCAACCCTCTGCCGGTACTCTCTGGGGCTGAATTGGAGAAAGCACACTTAGCACTCATAGATTACTTAACTCAGGTAAGTGCTGCTAATATTTATCTCTAGGGCAGCGGTTCTCAAACTTTTTGGGCTCCGGAGCCCTTTACATGCGTAAAATTTTATGCGGAGCCCTAGCAGTCCAGTGATTGTATGTGTTGTACCTATTGATGTTTCCAGTTTGTTAACCTCGCGGAGCCCCTGGACATGGGCTCGGTGGAGCACAGTTTGAGAAACAGTGCTCTAGAGAATTTGGCTTCTGATGCCCAAATATGACCTGGTGGATTGGGAGGGGAGGCACTGTATAGCAGGCAGATGGGTCAGAAGAATAGAATACTGGATTTGGAGCTAATAGCCCACTGTGGCTATTAGCTATGCTTTACCTCTTCCTGGCTCCCATAGACTACTGTACTGTTCTCTCATCACCCTTGTTGTCTTCTGCATAATAGAATGGATAGCTCACATGTCTACTTTTATTTTTTCTGAAAGACAATTAAACTTCTATGTTGATTTTTAAGAAATTGGAAACTGTTTAATGACTCTGATTTCTTTAAAAAGTCTCCATTCTTGCCTACCTATTTGGAGGGGTTCCTTTACATTTTTCATAACCTTTAAACATCCAAATATGGAAGAGTCTTCTGCTTCTCTGAGGTCTGTAACAACTTCCCTATCTCGGGAGCATTTGCCGCCTCTGGCAGCTGAGCCCTGACTGAGCTCCTAGGCTTGCCTTTTGTACTTCCTGTCCTGTTCACTGACTTGCAGTGGGATGGTGGGAAGATTAGGAAAAAATGGGTTTTAGTGTAGAAAAGAAAAGACCAAGGTGGGGGAAATAAGTTTTCTTGTACATAAAAGGTTGTTACAAAGAGGAGGGAGGAAAAAATGTTAACCTCTTAAGATAGGAAAAGAAGTAATGGGCTTAAATTGCAGGGAAGAGTGGTTTAGGCTTGACATAAGAAAAACATAACTGTCAAGGTAGTATCTGTCAGGAATGGTCTAGATTGGGGTGAGCAGTGAAACAAACAGTTTGCTAGAGTTCGCCTTGAGTGGCTAAAGCCGCTGTATTTACCTGCACAGCTGCAGGTATAAGTGCTTGCTGCTTCTGTTGGCTGCAGGTTGCCGTTTCCAGCCAGTGGAAGCTGCAGGATGGTTCATGGTGTGGTTTTCTGCCCTCGGAATTCATCTGACCATGTCCTGAATAAGAGCTAATTTGGAGTACTTGGTGTACCCTCAATCGTCAGGTATTGCACTTTGCAGCCAGAGGTGCTCTCAACAAGCAATATCAGCATTTCATCCTTCCATCCAGGGAAGATCATTCTTCTCCAGTGCCATAGTAGCAAGATTCTTATAAAGACTTAATCTCTGTCCTGCAATCTAAGAGCCTGTTCCGCTTAACATAGTCAAAGTGGCTTTAACGGGACCTCCATTTGAACCTCTGGCATCTTTCCCCTTTCTGTTTTTGTCAGAAAGCTGGTTTCTGGTAGCAAGAAGTGTCTGAGTTTCAGGCTTTGGTGGCAGAACCGTCTTATACATGGTTCTTGATGGAGAAAATGACTTTATGCCCACACACAAAAACTTCAGTGGTTTAGTTTAATTTGAACTGGGCAGTATATGTACCTCTCTTCTTTCCTAAGTGCAGTCATCTCCAGAGCAGCAGTGTCTTGACACATTAGATGTCTGGTGAAGTCTGGCCTTTTGTCTGAACAGGGCTAAGCCATTTTGTGCTTCCCTTTACCAATTTGTCATATGGAGTTTATGTGGAGGGGCAAGTGATTTTTTTATTCTGTACCAAGGCTTCATATTAAGTAGCTTCAGCTGTACCTCTCAGCAGATGTGAGCTCTTTCTGTGAGAGCACACGAATGATAGCACTCCTAAGCGACATCCCCATAGTGGACATGTGCAGGATTGTTGCATGGTTTTCCATACGTTAGGAGCATTATGCCATTACTACATGTTCCAGAGTGGATGCACGTTTTGGTAGGGAGATTCTTTAGGTAGACTCCAACCTCACCTCTTGGGGTGGATACTGCCTGAGAGGCACCAAAGTGGAATAAATTGCTGTCTTTTTTTTTAAGAAGAAACACAGTCACTGTGGTTCTTCAAGATGTGATGAAAACGTGCATTCCATGACCCACCTGCTAGCCCCTCTGCATGAGACTTAAGTCTGTGGGTGTTTGGTACACAGGAACGGAGATGAAATAGGGCACTGCTGCCTCTTACAGCGTGGGGATGGTGTGTGTGTGGTTGATACCTATTGCTATGAAATATGAGTTCTGCCCTTCTAAGGGTACTATTAGGTAACATTTTCAGGTGTGCGTGCACACCCTTTGCACCAGAACTGAAATGGAATACATGTATGTATCGCATCTTGACGAACCACAGTTGCAGTAAGTAGCTGTTCCTTATAATTTTACACATGGTCAGTAGTACGTTTTAATGTAACTGAAAATTGTGCATTAAAATTGGAAGAGGACCCAGGTCACACAATTAGCATTCTTAGTACATAATGTATAATTTAAAGCTCAGGGAAGGAGAACATTGATCTGGAGCAGAGGGAAACCATCCCATAGTTGTGACCCTCCTTCCAGATGATGATGATGATATGGTATCCTCTCACACTGAAGATACCTCTCTAGGGGAGGGAACTCCAGTCATTAGGAAAAGATAGGTGTTAGTAATGGGGGAATTCAGTCATTAGAAATATAGACAGCTGGGTTTTTTGATGACCGGGAGAACTGTATGGTGACGTGCCTGCCTAGTGTGAAAGTTGTGGATCTCTTGAGATATAAGACAGTGGTCGTGGTACATGTAGGTACCAATGACATAGGGAAAGGCAGGAGAGAGGTTCTGCAAGCCAAATTTAGGCGGCTGGGAAAGAGCTTGAAATTCATGACTTCTGTGGTAGCATTCTATGAAACGCTTCCAGTTCCACGTGCAGGGCCAGGTAGGCAGGCAGAACTAGAGAGTCTCAATGTGTGGATGAGATGGTGGTGTAGAGAGGAGTTTAGATTTATTAGGAATTGGGGAAAGTTTTGGAAAAGGGGGGGGCCTATACAGGAAGGATGGGCTCCACCTAAACCAAAATGGAACCAGATTGCTGGCACCTAATATTAAAAAGGGTCATAGGTCAGTTATTAAACTAAGGACTTGGGGAAAGCCGATGGGTGCAGATGAGCACATGGATTGGACAGGGGCATCACTTAAGGAAGCATCTATTAATAGAGATTCTCTTTGTTCTAGTAAAAGAGGAGAGGATGGGGGATGATAAAGTTAAGAGTAAGATCAGATGAGAAACAATCAAATGAAAGAGACTAACACGTCAGGAAATGGCAGACAGATAAATAGTGATAATTTTAATGTGCTTATACACACATGCTAGAAATCTAAATAAGATTGGTGAACTGGAGTGCCTCGTATTAAAGAAGGATATTGATATAATAGGCATCACAGAAACTTGGTGGAATGAGGACAATCAATGGGACACAGTCATACAAGGGTACAAAATATATCGGAAGGACAGAACAAGTCATGCTGGTGGGGGAATGGCACTGTATGTGAAAGAAAATGTAGAATCAAATGAAGTAAAAATCATATATGAACCGAAATGTTCCATAGAATCTCTATGGGTAGTAATTCCATGCTCTAATAATAATAATAATATAGTAGTAGGGATATATTATCGACCACTTGACCAGGATAGTGATAATGAAATACAAAGGGTGTTTAGGGAGGCTATCAAAATAAAAAATTCAATAATAATAATAATGGGGGATTTCAACTATCCCCATATTGACTGGGTACACATCACCTCCAGACAGGATGCAGAGATAAAATTTCTTGATACCTTAAATCATAGAATCATAGGACTGGAAGGGACCTCGAGAGGTCATCCAGCCCCCCGCCCTCAAGGCAGGACCAAGCTCCGTCTACACCATCCCTGACAGATGTCTATCTAACCTGTTCTTAAATATCTCCAGAGAGGGAGAGTCCACCACCTCCCTTGGCAATTTATTCCAATATTTGACCACCCTGACAGTTAGGAATTTTTTCCTAATGTCCAATCTAAACCTCCCCTGCTGCACTTTAAGCCCATTACTCCTTGTCCTGTCCTCAGTAACCAAGAGGAACAAATTTTCTCCTTCCTCCTTGTGACACCCTTTTAGATATTTGAAAACCGCTATCATGTCCCCCCTTAATCTTCTTTTTTCCAAACTAAACAAGCCCAGTTCATGAAGCCTGGCTTCATAGGTCATGTTCTCTAGACCTTTAATCATTCTCGTCGCACTTCTCTGTACCCTTTTCCAATTTCTCCACATCTTTCTTGAAATGTGGCGCCCAGAACTGGACACAGTACTCCAGCTGAGGCCTAACTAGTGCAGAGTAGAGCGGCAGAATGACTTCACGAGTTTTGCTTACAACACACCTGTTGATACAACCTAGAACCATATTTGCTTTTTTTGCAGCAGCGTCACACTGACTCATATTCAACTTGTGGTCCACTATGACCCCTAGATCCCTTTCCGCCATGCTCCTTCCTAGACAGTCGCTTCCCATCTTGTATGTATGGAACTGATTGTTCCTTCCTAAGTGGAGCACTTTGCATTTCTCTTCATTAAACTTCATCCTGTTTACCTCTGACCATTTCTCTAACTTGCTAAGGTCATTTTGAATTATGTCCCTATCCTCCAAAGAAGTTGCAACCCCACCCAGTTTGGTATCATCTGCAAACTTAATAAGTGTACTCTCTATCCCAATATCTACATCATTGATGAAGATATTGAACAGTACGGGTCCCAAAACAGACCCTTGCGGAACTCCACTTGTTATCCCTTTCCAGCAGGATTTAGCACCGTTAACAACAACTCTCTGACTACGGTTATCCAGCCAATTATGCACCCACCTTATCGTGGCCCTATCTAAGTTATATTTGCCTAGTTTATCAATAAGAATATCATGCGAGACTGTATCAAATGCCTTACTAAAGTCTAGGTATATGACATCCACCGCTTCTCCCTTATCGACAAGGCTCGTTATCCTATCAAAGAAAGCTATCAGATTAGTTTGGCATGACTTGTTCTTCACAAACCCATGCTGGCTATTCCCTATCACTTTATTACCTTCCAAGTGTTTGCATATGATTTCCTTAATTACCTGCTCCGTTATCTTCCCTGGGACAGACGTTAAACTGACCGGTCTGTAGTTTCCTGGGTTGTTCTTCTTCCCCTTTTTATAGATGGGCACAATATTTGCCCTTTTCCAGTCTTCTGGTATCTCCCCTGTCTGCCATGATTTTTCAAAGATCATAGCTAAAGGCTCAGATACCTCCTCTATCAGCTCCTTGAGTATCCTGGGATGCATTTCATCAGAACCTGGTGACTTGCTGACATCTAACTTTCCTAAGTGATTTTTAACTTGTCCTTTGTGTATCCTATCTTCTAAACTTACCCTCTCTGTGCTTGTATTCACTACGTTAGGCACACCTCCAGACTTCTCGGTGAAGACCGATACAAAGAAGTCATTGAGCATCTCCGCCATTTCCAAGTTTCCTGTTACTGCTTCTCCCTCCTCACTGACTACTTCTGGTTCTGGAACCCACAAGAGTAGAGGCAATTCTTGGTCTAGTCCTAAGTGGAGCACAGGCCTGGTCCAAGGGATAATTATAACTAGACCACTTAGAAATATTACATTATGGTTACTAAAATTTAACATCCCTGTGGTGGGAAAAACACCTCAGCAGCCCAGCACTGTGGCATTTAATTTCAGAAAAGGGAACTACACAAAAATGAGGTTAAACAGAAATTAAAAGGTTCAATGACCAAAGTAAAATCCCTGTAAGCTGCATAGAAACTTAAACATAAACTCTGTCAAATTAAGTGTAAAAATATTATAAAAGCCAAAAAGGAGATTGAACAGCTAGCCAGAAACTCAGAAAACAATAGCAAACTGTTCAAGTACATCAGAATCAGGAAGTTTGCTAAAGAACCAGTGGGGTCCCTGAACAAAGATGCCAAAGGAGCACTCAAAGACAATAAGGTCATTGTAGAAATAAGGTTATTGTAGAAAAACTAAATGAATTCTTTGCTTTGGACTTCACGGCTGAGGCTATTAGGGAAATTCCCAAACCTGAACCATCCTTTTTAGGTGACACATCTGAGGAATTATCCCAGACTGAGGTGTCATCAGAGGTGGTTTTGGAACAAATTGATAAACTTAATAGTAATGAGTCACTGGGACCAGATGGCATTCACCCAAGAGTTCTGAAGGAACTCAAATGTGAAATTGCAGAACTATTAACTATGGTTTGTAACCTATCCTTTAAATCAGCTTCCGTACCTTATGACTGGAAGATAGCTAACGTGATGCCAATATTTAAAAAGGGCCCTAGAGATGATCCTGGCAATTACAGACTGGTAAGTCTAATGTCAATACCGGAGAATTTAGTTGAAACTATAGTAAAGAATAAAATTGTCATACACATAATTTGTTGGGGAAAAGTCCATATGGATTCTGTAAAGGGAAATCATGCCTTACTAATCTGCTAGAGTTCTTTGAGGGGGTCAAGAAACATGTGGACAAGGGGGATCCAGTAGATATAGTATACTTAGATTTCCAGAAAGCCTTTGACAAGGTCCCTCACCAAAGGCTCTTAAGTAAAGTAAGTTGTCATGGCATAAGAGGGAAGGTCCTTTCGTGGATTGGTAACTGGTTGAAAGACAGGAAACACAGGGTAAGAATAAATGGTCAGTTTTCAGAGTGGAGAGAAGTAACTAGTGGTGTCCCCCAAAGATCTATACTGGGACCAATTTTGTTCAGCCTATTTATAAATGATCTGGCGAAAGGGGTAAACAGAGAGGTGTCAACATTTGCAAATAATACCAAACTGCTCAAAATAGTTAAAACCAAAGCAGACTGTGAAGAGTTTCAAAAAGATCTCACCAAACTAAGTGATTGGGCAACAAAATGGCAAATGAAATTTCATGTTGATAAATGTAAAGTAATGCACATTGGAAAAAAATCCCAACTATACATACAATATGATGGGGACTAATTTAGCTCTAACCACTCAAGAGAGAGATCTTGGAGTCATTGTGGATAGTTCTCTGAAAACATGTACTCTGTGTGCAACAACAGTCAAAAAAGCAAATAGAAATTTAGGAATCTTTTAAAAAGGGATAGAGAATAAAACAGAGAACATCTTATTGCCTCTAAAACCATGGTACGCCCACATCTTGAATACTGCATACAGATGTATTTGCCGCCTCCTCGAAAAAAGATATATTGGCGTTGGGAAAGGTTCAGAAATGGGCAACAAAAATGATTAGGGGTTTGAAATGGGTCCCATATGAAGAGAGATTAAAAAGACTTTTTTCATTTTAGAAAAGAGACTGGGGGGAAGATGATAGAGGTGTTTATAAAATCATGACTGGTGTGGAAAAAGTGAATAAGGAAAAGTTATTTATTTGTTCCCATAACATAAGAACTAGGCATCACCAAATTAATAGGGAGCAGGTTTAAAATAAACAAAAGAGTTTTTCTTCACACAGTGAATGGTTGGCCTGTGGAACTCCTTGCCAGAGGAAGTTGTAAAGTCCAGGACTTTAACAGGGTTCAAGAAAGAACTAGATAAATTCACGAAGGTTAGGTCCATCAATGGCTATTACCCAAGATGAGTCGGAATGGTGTCCTTAGCCTCTATCAGATGCTGGGAATGGGTAATGGTTTGCTATTAGATTCCCTGTTCTATTCACTCCCTCTGGGGCATCTGGGATTGGCTGCTTTTGGAAGACAGGATACTGAACTAGGTGGACCTTTGGTCTGACCTACTGTGGCTGATCTTATGTCCAAGCAATTTTGCTAAAAATAACAGAGCAGAATTTCAGCTGGTTCTGCACCAGCTGAATATTTAGCTGGTTTGGATAAGGTATTTACAACGTTGACAAGATTAGATGCAGTTTACTTTCCTGGACTTAAATGTTTGAAAGTAGCAACTAAACACTTTTTTCTATTTATAGAATTATTCTTGCTAGTTTGTGACAGGCTGGCCTATTAATGAAAAACACCACCAAAAGGTGTTGACATTTGTTAAAGAAAAACTGACATGTTCAAATCCTGTCTTCCAATTAAAAACTTGGTAAATACAGATAAACAATAGGTTTGTCAGGTTAATTGGTGATTGTAAAATTAATATTTACTGGGGACTACTCCTGTCATGGTGTGATACCGTGGCAAATGAAATTAGATGAGGCTCTTGAGCTAATAAATCCCTGGCATAAATTGAGAAGGACTGAGGTGAGCTGTTGGTAGGAAGTGATCACCATTTCTGTAAAATTTTGTCTTTTTGGCATCCAGAGAATAAATCTCTTGAGCAATAGATTACACTGTGGATGGCAGTTATTTGCCCCAGCTTTTCCTGGACAAGAGGTTTGGCAGAGCAAATAGAAATGGGCAGTGGAAGAACACTGTGGGGACATTTAGGACTGGACACTAGTCCCAATTTTATGGATTTTAGTAATTTTTTAAATGCATCCAGAGTTATGGATGGGCACATCTTAAATCTAAATTGAGATACTTGTAGAGGGATAGTTAATGGGGAGGGAGGGGTGTCTAATATATAATTAAGAGGATTTATATTGGCCTATGCTTTCCTTGGGAATCGTATTGGTGGGGCAGTGGGGTAAAATCCCTAACTTTAAATCTCATGCTGTGTTCTGCAGAAAAGAAGTCATCTGGTAAAGAAGTTAAATGACTCAGATCACCAGTCCAGCACCTCACCCCTCATGGAAGGAACACCCACCATCAAATCCAAAAAGAAGCTCCTCCAAATCATTGACACCACCTTGCTCAAGTGTTACCTCCATGTGAGTTCCCTATCTAACCCAGTGAGCCTATTAAATCTAGAGAGAATAAACTACATCTGGAATTTGAGGTGGGGAAAATTGGAAGACAGGAGATGGAATATTTTCATCTGAGACTTTGTCAACATCTGTCCTTCATGGACTGAACCACCAGCAGACCGCATCACAGAACTTGGCAAGTTTATCCATTTGCAAAGCTTCCTTTCCTTAAAAAGTAGAACATTCTGTTTTGATGTGCAGAGAAATACCTATTTGTAAGCATGTTTGTCTGTCATTGGTGTGCTTAACTAGATGGAGAGAATTGTCCTTATTCCTGAAGTTGATGATGTTTAACAGCCATTCTCTAACCATGGTAAAGGAAGAAGTGCCAGTGTATGAGCCCCTGACTACCTGCTTGTTCACTGAACACCAAAGTTAAACTGCATGTAAAATAGACAGGATAGAGGACTCTTTCTTACAAATGTTAAAATCTCACTTCTCATGCCATGAATGATACATATTTTTTGGATCACCTTTCTTTCCTCTTTTCTTGATTATACTGTTGGACACTATGAGCCTAAATGCACAGTTCATGAATCTGAAACTTCTGAATGCTCTTCCTTTGCTTGCAGACAAATGTAGCTCTGGTAGCACCTTTGCTACGTCTGGAGAACAATCACTGCCACATTGAAGAGAGTGAGCATGTACTGAAGAAGGCACACAAGTATAGTGAGCTGATAATACTGTATGAGAAGAAAGGACTGCATGAAAAAGGTGAGTGAGGAGGGAAGAGAGGTGACTGGAGTGCACTCTTCTGCTGTACATCTTAGCCCATCTGTTGCTGACAATCTGTTCATACATTCTTAAACTATTTCAGAATGGCCTACCCGATTGTAGCAGTCTCATGATTAAATCATTCTTTGACTTAAATATTTATCCTTGTTTGCTTAGGATTGATCCTTACCAAGAGCTTCTTGTGTAGCAAAAAGTTGACATGTAAAAATGTTTCTGTTCTGCCTCAGTGGTTAGGCAAATGGAGAGCATGCTTTGTTGTCCAGCTTTCTCGGAAACATGAGTTCTCAGTGAATTCAGGAAGCTGTTTTCTAAATGTAAGGATAATGCCCATGGAATTGACCTTTCTTTTACTAAAAGCTCTGCAGGTGTTAGTGGATCAATCAAAGAAGGCCAATTCACCTTTGAAGGGCCATGAAAGGACAGTGCAGTATCTACAACATTTGGGTGAGTGCAAAGCAGGGGTAAGTGGGAACTTCTTTTAAAGTGATCTCTCTAGCGCTCAATACTTAAACTTTGTATGCCACTTTCCTCTTTTTTTTGTGTGTGTGAACTTTCTTTAATTGCAGAGATGTCAAATATCTGTAATTTTCTGTTATCTTTCCATTTTATACATGAAATTACAAAATTATTAACTCTGGTTTAAATCTCTGAATTTTGCAAGCACACATTTTTGTGTGTATAACATGTATGCATCAGACACTTGTCACCAAACACAGCAAATAGTGCCATGGCTATAGAGACACACATTATAGGTAGGTGTTCTAGGAGCTAGTCATCCTATTCTATATGGTGAAACTGAGTGTGCACAAGGTCAACTAGCAAGGGGAGACATGTTCTCTTTTTTCCTATTATAGTAAAACTAGGTGGTGTAAGTAAAGTGAAAATTTTGGAAAGTAATTAAGCTGGCTGTCTCTAAGTTGTGATTGTTTAATTCTAATGGTACCCTAGTATCTGCCTGACTTGATTTTCAAGCAGGAGCTAGGTTTGCTGAATAGCAATCTGGGCCCTTAGCACAAAATTTGCTCCAATTTTAGTTCCTTTTAGGGAAATAAGTTCTAGCACCTATGGTTATGAAAATACTTCTCTATGCAAGTCATTGCCTTTGCAGGAATTGGTATTTCAGATAGTGGCAAGTGTTACTTTGGTTGTTGTTTCAGGCACAGAAAACTTGCACTTGGTGTTCCTCTATTCTACCTGGGTGCTCAGAGACTTTCCCGATGACGGATTGAAGGTAAAAATTGCTACATTAGCTGGTTCTTAAATGTGACTTTCGATGCCATTAGTGTAGCAGCAATTACTTGTCCTTGTCTTCAGGAGCTTGGGTAGAAGTTGAAGTCCAGTTGTTACCATTGAACTCCAGTGCAATGTCTAGTTTTTCCACTTACATTCAGTGCACAAGTTGGGCCTGCTTATGTTTCCTTTTATAGCTTTTTATTTGAAATGAGCATATGGGAATAATTTCAGTACAACTAAAATTTCTCATCCGTGCAGTTTGCTCTGCACAATCTTTAGATGTAAACTGCAATAAGGGTCCAATGTAATGTTACTATTGATGTATTTTGTAGCTACGCATTTTCATATGGTATATTTAAATACCAAATATAACTTGTTTTTCATTCGTTCGTTGTTGCAGCTCTGGTAGTAGAACATAAGTTTAGATATGAGGCAGTGTTAAGTATGTGAATCTGCTGCTTTCATTCTGCAGAGAGCTCCCACATGATTTGAGGGCTTGTGTATTGCAATTCCTCTGACTCAGAAAAATGAGACTGCGTTACACATGTAAAAATCAGTTCCCAAATAGAAATTTTGTTTGGCAGATATTTACAGAAGACCTTCCTGAAGTAGAATCCCTGCCTCGAGACAAAGTACTCAACTTCTTGATAGAAAATTTTAAAAGCTTGGCTATCCCTTACCTGGTAAGAACTTAAATTAGCAGCTGTGGTTTCAATATAACACATGTATTTATCAGGCCTGTCAAGAGTGTTAGGCTCCAAAGGTTTTGTAAAGAATACTGACTTCAGCGTGAGGTAGAATAAACAAACTATACAGCTGATAGGAGGTGTAAGTGAATAGGATTCAGGAGCCTTTTTTGGCATTCTTAAGTGGTGGTTGTGGAGGAATGTGTGGAACTGCTGACAGAATGTACTGACGTACTAGGAAGCATTTTTGGTGACCCTTAAATTGTATATTTGGGTTCACAGGAACACATCATCCATGTTTGGGAGGAGACGGGCTCAGAATTCCACAACTGTCTGATCCAGCTGTACTGTGAGAAAGTACAGGGATTAATGAAGGAATATCTCATCTCCTTCCCTGCAGGTACGTGAACCATGCTCTACCTTGCCTTGTAACAGGCAATAATATAGGAAGGAGAGGTTGCAGAGCACACCGGCAAAATGATGTCATAGAAATCTTTTGGAAATGTAGGGGTGAAATGGATGCGAACTGGTCATCTGTTCCATCCCCCATGCTGAGGCCAGATTGAGTAATCTAAACCATCTCTGACTAGTGTTCTTAAACTAGACTGTTGTTTAAATTTCCAAAGATGTGGATTCTGCAGCCTCTTTTTTGGAACCCTGTTTCAGTGCTTAACTATTCCTATAGCTAAAAGTTTTTCCTAATATCTAGCCTAAATCTCCCTTGTTGCAGATTAAAACCATTACTACTTGTCCTGCCTTTGGTGGACATAGAGAACAAATTATACTTATCTTTATTATAGACCTTAGCATACTTGAAGATTAGCAGTTTCTCCCTTACTTGTCTTTTCTCATGACTATACATGTCCAGTTTTTTAACCTTTCGTCAAATTAGATTTTCTAAACCTTTTATCGTTTTTGTTGCTCTCCCCTGGACACACTCTCATTTATCCATATCATCCTTGAAGTGTGGGACCAATTCTATAATTTATCCAGGATCTTCTGAATTCCAGTCCTGTCCTCCAAAATGCTTGCAACCCCTCTCATCTTTGTATCCACAGACTTTATACGCTAGTGCACTTTATCGGGGAAAGAGCACAGTATGCTTCTTGTGTGAAATGAAGGAAGTGCAATATTAGTGAAGTTGTATGGAGCTTATAATTTCATGTTAAAGGAAATTCTAGGGTAGGTGCAACAAGAAACTCATGCCCCAAAACTCAGAAAAGTAGATATTCAGTTTTATTACTGGCTTTATCTGCTTCATTATCAAATGATCCAGAAAAGGAGGCCAGAGTCTTGTAACTCCTTAAGAATTATTCATGCACACATGCTCTCCGGTGCATGAGGTTTTGTAAACAACATTTGACTTCTTGCAAAATAATTTGGTGAAAATGTCTTGTTCCCTTATGTTACTGTGGGAAGACCCATATGCTACTGATGGTTTTTTCTCTTCCCTCCTACTACAGATAAAATTCCAGTGCCTGCTGGAGAGGAGGAAGGGGAGCTAGGGGAGTATCGGGGAAAGCTGCTCTGCTTTCTTGAGATTTCTAGCTGCTATGAACCAAGTCGGCTCATCAGCGATTTCCCTTTTGATGGTGAGTGCTAGTCATGCTGTAGCTTCTTTCTGCTTGAGACCAATTTAGTTTCATATTGCACAGCAATGTCTTTCTGTGCTCTCCTTCCTTTATTATAGTAAGCATCCTAAGCATGTTCAATTAAAAAAAGATGGTGGTAGGGCACTGGCAGAAATAGTTCAGTAGCTAGTAAAGTGATACGGTTTGACATGGCTACGCACCACTGAAATGTCCTCTAGTTAATAGTCTCTGATCTGTTCATGCCACGGTTTATATTTTTCTCCTGCTTTTTCAATACTGTCACCATCTCATCCAGTTCCTTGATCTGTTGTGCAATGGAACTTGAATATTCCCATTTTTGTAGCAGACACTGACTATTCCTTTATCATGTTCCTCTATAGGCCTTCTAGAAGAACGTGCCCTGCTGTTAGGTCGAATGGGGAAGCATGAACAAGCCCTCATTATTTATGTCCACATACTGAAGGATACCAAAATGGCCGAATTGTAAGCCTCTCCTTAGTATCCATTTTTGCAAGTTGTGTGTGTGTGGTTTTTTCTTTGTTTTGTTTAAGAAATAGCTTTCCTTCTTCTATTGCTTGTTGTCTCTGTGAGTGAAGTGGGGTTGTTAAATGTTCCAGGTGCATGTAGGAACATGCTACTGTAACCCTTTTGATCTATCATACCCAATATACTGATTGGTTAGGATTCCCTCTGTGTGCTTTCTGATCACGGCTTACATTCCCGCATTTCTTGGGGTTTGGCCTTCCTGCGCTGTTCCATTTGTCAGTTCCCCAAGACTGGTTCCTATTTCTTTACTTGGGCTCCCTTCAGTATTAAATAGCAGTCACTGACAGGCTCTTTTTTTTTGTTTTCACTCATATAAACCTGGCCTGTTGTCAGTCTCTTAGCTTATATCTTATTATTACTTGTTGCTTTCTTTGTTTAGCTATGAATGGCCCTCTTTTAGGTGTAGACATGTTAACCTTTTCATGTAGTATTCTTCCTCAAGTAGAAGGAATTATGTTAGCGAGAAGATACTTTTCCACTTGCAGTTGTTAGTTAAACAGGTTTGTGGTGATGGGGCCTAAGAACCAGTTGAGGGTGAGACTTCATTGTGCAGCACTTCACAAACATGAATAGTCCCCGCTCTGAAGAGTTTACGGTCTAAATACACAAAACAGGTAGTGGCTGGGGGATAGGGTACAACATAAGCAGAGGGGGGTGGGTGTGTGTGTGTGTGTGTGTGTGTGTGTGTGGGGCTGGCAGGCAAGGTTACATCTGAGGAGTGGACAAGCTGCATAGAAACAAAAAGGGAAGGTGGTGAGGGGAATATGGCAGAAGAGGAGAGTGTAATAGGGATAGGTATGGAGTAAAACTGAAGTTAAGACAGTGTATGGGAGAACTGTCGCAGGCACACAACCCTGACACAAAATAAGATCTGAGCTTGCCTCAGAAACACATGGGACCTTGTTCCTCTGAGACAGGCACAGAAGGTGGGGAGCAGACAGGATCCAAGTTGTAGGGACTCTGTGTGTGGGGATCCAGGTGTGAGGTAAAAGGATTCTGTGTGGGACAATCTGGGTGGAGGCAGCTCAGTGGGGCCGGTCTGAGTGTGGGGTGGGGATGTGGATGCGCAGGGTGCAGGTTCCAAGTGCAAGGCTAATGGGACTCTGCAGGGTCTTCTGGGTGAAGGCGGTTGAGGCTCAGCAGAGGGGGCTGGGAGTGGGTGTCTCAGCAAGGGGGGGTCTGGATGCTTGGGGTTTGGTAGGTTTGGGGTCTGGATGCAGGGAATTGGGCGGTGGGGACTCCTCAGGGTGGGAGTTTGCATTCAGGGAGTTCAGTGGGTGTGGTTTGGCTGATATGGGTTTCCAGAGGCTAAAGCTCAGTGGAGTGGGGTTGGACTATGGAGGGCTAGGAGGGTTCTGGATGCACCAACTGAGGTTTTGCAGGGGTGTCTGGATGCACAGAGGCTGGATGGATGAAGGAGCGGTTTCCGAAACAATGACTCCTCCACCCACCACTGAGCAGTGATGGGAGCAGACGGCAGGGGAGGATACTGTGCTTCCTGCAGCTGAGGGATGGTCTGACACAACCCCAGCCTTAGCCACTGCTTGTAGAGAAAGAGGAGTTCCTGCCTGCCCCTCCCTCCAGTCCAGCCAAGACTAGCAGCTGATTCCAGCTCAACATAGGAGTCTCTTGCTGGGATGTCCCCAGCTCCATGGTGATTTACCACACTGCTGGCTGCTCTTGTTGCCTGAAATGATGAACCTACACTGCTAGGGGATGGTGCCTGTTACTGCTCTTTCAGCTTCCCATTGCTTCCCTGTCAGTCATTTTTTCTGCAGAGAAGAAAAGAAATCTGTAGAGGGTTCATTAATTCTACATGTGCACAGTGGCATAGAATTCTCCCAGGAGTGGATTCTGAGCTGCTCCTACTAGGGGGCATCTATAGCTGGTTCCCCTTTGTATTTTTGAAAAGATTCAAAGCATTTGGGTGAAAATGCAACACACATACACACACTCACTCACTCTCTGTCTCTCTGTCTCTGTCATGCTCCAATGGGTTTCTTTGTTGCTAGACATGGAGGCTTTTTAAACCTAAGCTTTTGCATACCTCTTCAGGTAATTCCTGTTGGGAGGCATTCACCTTGCTTGTGCTGATCAGGCACTTTTCTTGTGTATTAAATTCTGTTACCATTCATTGACTTACCACCTCAGGATTTATCCATTTATTCTCTTGGCTGCTTTGCTGGTCAAACTAAGGCAAGTTTCTTAGGTAGTTTTTTTTGGTTTTGTTTTTTTTTTACATCTGAGAACTCAATTTGATATCTGTCCAAATTGCTAATAGTAAACTTTTCTGGATTTATCAAATTACAAGACAGACCCATGTTTCATTTCACTTCTGTTTTAGGTACTGCCATAAACACTATGACAGAAGCAAAGATGGCAACAAAGATGTGAGTACCTTTTTGTCCATATTCTTGCTTTTGATGTGAATGATGCATGCATTATAACTATTGTCTCCCTGTTTGGCCAGTTTAAAGAACACGTATGTTGTGCAGATTTGTTCAGAACTTCCAAAGAGGGCAGGGTCCTCTCTGCCATCTTCTATTAAGGAACTTGTAATACTTTTTTACACAACTTCTCTCCTGCTTAGAATGTTGTTGGGTTGCAGGAAATGGCTGATCTTTATCATTGGCTAACAGTTCTGTTTTGCAAGTAGCAATAGGATCTGGCTGTGGCGATGCTGCTAATAGCAGTAAAAAGTAGTAAAACTTTCTATGGACTAAAGACATGGGAGTCTGAATACATGCAGCTGAGCTGTAGAGAAAGGAGGTGCAAATTTTAATATCTGTTTCTAAAACTTGTTCTATGCTGAAGGCTTAGAAATGAATTCATGTGTACACTTGTTGAGGAGATGATCCATTGAAGGATAACAGATTTTAAGTCCTTATCAAAAATGCATATTTGCTAGTGCCAGCGTGTATTGCCAGATAGCCCCATAGTAGATAGTTCAGTGGTGTCTGTCTGATATGCTTCAGTCTTGGTGTTTGTGTGAAACAGGTTTATCTGTCTCTGCTCCGGATGTATCTATCCCCACCTAGTGTTCATTGCCTTGGGCCAATCAAGATGGAACTGTTGGAGCCTGAAGCCAATCTCCAGGCTGCCCTGCAGGTTTTAGAATTGCACCACAGCAAATTAGATACTACCAAGGTAAGGATTCCTTCTTTTGTAGGTCATGGTATGGATGGGTGCTATGCCTTGAATGCCAATGAAACTCACAGGAGTTGAGGGTAGGCTCTGGGAGCAGATCCTAAAAATGTGAATAAAAATGAATGTTTGAATACCATTTCTACCCTACTCTTTGTCTTGTTCTTGTCCCTTCTAGGCTATAAACCTTCTCCCAGCAAATACTCAAATTAGTGAGATTCGAATCTTCCTGGAAAAAGTCCTCGAAGAAAATGCTCAGAAGAAGCGATTCAACCAAGTACTCAAAAATCTTCTCCATGCAGAATTCCTAAGGGTACGTGACATGCTTTCATCCTCCTTTGTCAGGATGGATTTTCAAAAGTTCTGTTCAATGGAATGCTGTAAAAATTTGAGCTCTTCCTTACCGGTACAAGGAACTTGTCCTGTAGATGGTGGTGTAGCATAGTCAGGAATGCTAAGTGCGTGCTAATCAGCAGTTCACAACTTGTGTATTTCCGAAGACAGAGTATTGAAATATGGGAGTTGAAGGGAGTTGAAATATGTTAGCCTTCTGTCTGAGGCTAGAAAGGTGGCTGAGGTGTAACATTGCACTGCTTACCAGAGGTGCTGATCCCATGAGGGCTCCACAGCGCCCATGGAAAAAAATTAGCAGGTGCTCAGCATCCGCTGGCAGTCAAATTCCACTCTCACTCGCTGGCAGCTCTGCTGACAACCCCTGCCCCACCCTCTCTGTGCCTCTCATCTGCTGCTTTACTCTGCATCTCCCACCTGCTGCGTAAAGCTTCTATGTGGCATGCAGGTGGGCTCTGAGAAGGAAGGGGGAGGGCTGGGCTTAGGGCAGAAGGCAGGGAAGAGGTGGGGTAAGGCAAGACCTAAAGCAGAGCAGGAGGGTCAAGCACCCCACAACTAGCATGGAAGTTGGTGCCTCTGTGGCTTATCACATTTTATATCCTCTGTCAGGTTCAGGAGGAGAGGATTTTGCATCAGCAAGTGAAGTGTATCATCACAGAGGAAAAAGTGTGTACGGTGTGTAAAAAGAAGATAGGAAATAGGTGAGTAATACAGAGCATTGCTCCCAAAGAGGCTGGTGATACAGAAACAAACTAGTCTAGCTCACTCTTGCAGAGAAGTCAGGATGTGTAAATTCAGAAGCAAACCACTAAGGAGAAACTATCAGAAGTGTACAATGAATTGGAAACTAATCTTAGAGTGTCTGGGTGGGGGGAAAAGCCTCACCTCTTGATGCTTATGACAGAGATGAACTGCAAAAATACTCCCCATGGATTTTCACACCTCCAGCACAGATGAAATAAAGCAGTTTTGTGAAACTTTTCCAAGATTGAGGGAGCAAGTAGTTGATATGCTGGCATCACCTGAGATGTTGGAGTGCAGAGCTTAGACCTCTGTACAGAGTGGATGATAAGCACTACAAATGAAAAGTTGTTTTCCATCCTGCAGTCTGAAAGCTCTTTGTAAACATGGTACATTTGTCTCTGTGTGCAGTGGCCCTCTTTGGGGTTGCGCATGGATTCTTTATATAAATTGTTAGAGGTGATCTCTGAGCTTTGAAAATTTAAGTATGTGTTTCAGATTTACAAAACCTTCTTATTACAAAATATCACGATGGCTGCTTTGTGCCTCCAGAATCAACCTGCAGTGACAGCAGCAGCAAAGGTTTTATTGGTGTCAGAGCTTCCAATGTTTTCTCCTCCTGCCATTTCTATCCCTGGAATTTTCAAGGAAGAAATCCTTGTCTGATGTGGCGCAGAGACTTAGATGTTTCCTTCCCTAATCCCATTCAGTACTTCAGCTCCAAACTAAATCTTAAATCACCTAACCATTAGCTGCTATTACTGGTGGTTGAAATAAACCCCTCTAAGGTATGAATAATAGTCAGCATCTGGAGGAGAGTAGCACTTTGATTGCATGCCTGCTTTAATGAACACAGCTCTCTGGGAACACTGAATTACTATATGCGTTGACCTAGTTTTTCTTAAGTATGATTTTGAAGTAGGAGGTAAAGGTAGAGCCGAGTCTGTACTGTGTGCCTCATTTTGGTTAAGTTGGATCATGCTAGACTTAAGTGATCATAGACTTTAAAAAGTGATCATGTTAAAATGGCTCTGTGTGGTGCCATATTAATATAACCATTCCAAATCAAACTTGCTCTCCTAAATAATGTTTGAGGCATGCTGCTGCAAAGTCCAGCTGAGTTCTTTGCTTGGGATCTCTATTAAAACATGCTATAATTGAAACAAAAGTGAAGCTTGTATAGTGAACAGAGAAAACTAGGGACTGATTATATTGACTTTTGATCTTGTGCTATTCTGTATCCTCACAGTGCATTTGCCCGATATCCTAATGCAGTAGTTGTGCACTACTTCTGCTCCAAAGAAGTCAATACGGCAGACACCTGAAATAGGTGGCCATCAGTTACATGGACTGCACTAGCCCTAACATTCACATGAAATTCAGAAGTGAAGACTCGTTTAGGAAAAGTTCATGCTCTGGAATTTTGAGGCATGTTGCTGAGAACATATTACCAATAGCTTGTGCCCAGCAGATCTCTGGACTGACTATTTTCTACAACCTGGCACTACTGACTTGTTAGAAAATTGACGTTTTTAACTATTAAACTGCTGGGAACTATTATACCTCTTAATGCGCCAAGATGAGGAGGAATGGACATTGACCAGCAATATGCTTGTATCGTGCTCCAAAACTGGCAGGCTAGTTTTCAAACACTTCTGTGATGTTTACTAGTGAGGGTATGTTTTAAAGTAAACACTTTCTATTAAGGTAAAAACTTCTTGATCTGACCTTGTTCCTGGCTTACTCAAGGGTTTTCTCTTTTGAGGAGTATTAGAAAGTCACTGCAACAGTATTTACACTGTATTGGAAACTACTTTTCAATCCACCAAGTAGTGGTGGAGGTTGGGAGGAGAAGAGGCTCTTTTACCTGGAAGTTGAACAACTGTATCTGACTTCACTTTTCTCCTGGTATTGGGAATAACTGGATGTTGAACAAAAGAACTTTTTAATCTTTTGAGGCCTAAAGTGCTTATCAACTCATCTTCTGATAGAAGTTTCACAGGAGTTAGTCACACACAAATGATTACCGTTGAAGCCTGTTATTTTTCCCTTTTTGACTTCAGCTTGTTGTTAGAGGTATGTAAATATGAATTAATTCGCGGTTTGCACTGTGTACAGTCACTCCCAGCATGAGTGGAAGCTTTTAAGTGGTGGCTTTCTGAGGAGAGGAATCTCTCACTTGCACTGGTACCATAAAGAGTACCCCCTAAAAGTAACACTTTTAAGAGGGACTGAAGTGTATCTCTTGCTTGAGCTTCTAGAGCACATTTAAGAGACCTGTGTATATAAATAGCTCTTCAGTCTTCAGTTCACTTTCCAGCATCAAAATGAAACGCAGGCTGCATTTTGATGTCTTTGAGGGTTTAGAACAACTCCCTTCTGCCCAGGCTGGTGGTGGTTTTTTTTTTTTTTTTTAATTTTTGCTTTGCCAAGAGGATTCTAAACACACAACGGATACAGTGTTTTTCTTTATAGTCCTGTAATATTTTTGTCTAATTTTCCCATAAACTTTAATCTGTAGCAAAGTTGAGAGAGTACTTGCATGTTCACTTATTATACAAAGCATCGGAGCAGTGGTGAGCAAAGGCAGCAGTAGCACATGGTTCAGCGTAACTTAATGTGGGTAATATCCCAGTTTAGCCATACTTCTGTAATTAAATATTAAATGACATGGAGCATGGCTCACATTTTCCTTTAAAATCTATCATACTCCTCAGGTAAGGAGTTGAGGAAAATAAATTTCAGAACCAAAAACCCATCTGCCCACAATGTAATTGCATTTAATTGACTTTGCATGTTTATGTTAAGTCTTTTATTTTAACAGTTCTAGCAACAGGTCATTTGTAGGATATAATTGACCCTACTTTACTTTTGCTACCTGTGTCAAACGCTGCAAGTACCATACCCAGGGTTATATAGCCTATTCCTTTTCCATCTATGTTTTGCTTTCAAGATCATGGCTGCCACTAGCCTTAAATGTCTTGGATAGTACTGCTGGTGGTGCCTTTCTGTTGCGGTTAGGGGAGTTTCTGCACTGAGAGGGAGTTACTTTTTCAATCTTCTGTTTGAACAGGAGAACCTAAAACATGCTTGTATCAATTTGCACATATTCTGTATAGTGTGTTTATACGAGTTCAGGTACAAGAGATTTTGGGAGTTGTGTTTACAGATCATTGACAGTGAAAGAAGGGTATCTACAGTTTATGCATATAGATGTCAAGATTTTTCTGATATTGGTACGGAGGGCAGGTAATTCAGACTGTCTGCTGCCAGTAAATCTGCATGCTCTTACAGTTGGGGGGGTCTGTAGTATATTCTTCTTTCACAGTGATGCTTATGTGCCTCTGTTCGGCTTTTTTGCATACCTTTGCAGAGATGTAGTTTGTGCTGCAATTCTGCGATCTTTTCTCATACCATGTTTTGAATTTGCTAGCCATATGACATTTTTGTTTAAAGCAATATATTGTAATAAATATTGTGAACTATTCTGTTTTTCATTTATTGTGTGGATGTTAACAACTGATTTGGGGGTTCTCTTGATTCACGGAGTATATTTTCTTTGGCTCGTAGTCATCGGTATAGATTTATATTTCAAATTCAGCTAGTTTTGTGTATATTTAGATAGAAACAACCTATGAACAGTTATTTATTTACACACTTCTGTAAAATTAAATGATATAATCATGATGACTACAATGCAAACGATTTGGCCATTAATGTGTTAAAACAGGCTGCAGGCCTTCTGAAATGTTCTGATGGGCCATGGACAGTCTATGTTGGGCACCCCTGTTACAAGACCTTTGCTTTGTGCCAAAAGCAGACACACAATAGCTCTTTATAAAGCCTCATTGCAACTATTCCCTGTAATTGGAGAAGCATTTCAATAGGGTTGCCATGGACATTATTCCATTCCCCAAGTCACCCAAAAATGGGGAAAATATACATTGGGGGTAGTAACTGCTACCAGATACCTAAGGCAGCAGCTTGGCTAATATAGAAACAGAAATGGTGGCAACAGTGCTCTTTTCCATATTTACTAGGGTGGACTTTCCATGAGATTGTGGGTCAAATTTCATGTCTCTCACACATTCTCAATTGTGGAAAAGGTGGTGGTGTGTAAATATATCCAGAAACAAATGCATTAGTTGAACCACACTTAGTCCATGCTAATCTATGTAAACAGGAAGGCAAGGAACTGGGATCTGCTACTGCTTTACCTATTGTTTGCTTACAAAGAGGTACCCTAAGGAATGATAGGATTTGACATTTTCGATAGAAGGAAGGTGAGTGGCCCTCTAGATCTGGTCAAATTCATGGGAAGGGAAGCTAGTGCCTGAATATATATCCAAGTTCAGGGCAGAGCTATGGAAAACATTACTTTGAAGATTGTCAAGCTGTACAAAAAGCATACAGAAAGAACATTTGATGTAGATCATGGGGTTCTGTTATGAACCTGCCTGTTTTATGGTTTTTTTTTTTTTTTTTTTTTTTTTTAAAGGCAGAACTCATGGAAGTGTGCCTTTTGAGGTGATGGACTCAAAAGGGTTTCTGTACTTGGTAAAGTGACTCCATGGTCATGACTTACCTCAAATGGTACATATTAAGAGACTAAAAGTGGGCCTGATGTAAAAATGATATGCTGTGCAGGGCAGGACTACAAAATGTGGCCTCTGTTAGATTGAGTATCTGCGAATAAAGGGCCCATCCCTTTCAAGAATATTAATTTAAGTGAAGAGTTAACCCACCAGAAAAACGATCAAGACTGTTATAAAGCCGTTTTCTAATAAATGTTGTCAAACTCAGGCACCACATCTTCCTTAGGACAACTCTACTTCCTCATGTGATACCTCCCATTACCATCCCTCACCCAGAGTAATCACATGGCCAATCCCCTGCTTGTGTTCCTCCCAGTAGTTGCTGTTAGCCAGCCTAGTCACACCTTGGCTTTCGCCACCCAGTTAGCTTTTGAAGAACGACCCCAATAGCATCCCAGAACTGCCTGCCTCTGTGGTGTCCAACCCTCTCCTGGAGCACTCTCAGAAGTGCAGTTTGTTGCTCCTTTTAAAGCATCAGTACACTGCAACTTATTAATTTAACAGGTGTTTGACAGACACTCTTGTTTTAATAACATCATGAAACTGTATTTATAGTAAAAGTAAAACAAGTTTACTAAACAAAAAGCTTTTAAGCTCAAGTGATACTTGTAAAGAATAAAGATAGAAACTTCAAAGACTTAAACTTAATTTTAGTAAATTGCAATCTGCCTGAGCAGGTTTCTGACCTAAGCTTAGTTCCCAGAGAAGTCTGTCCCCTTGATTGAAGGACCCAATATTCTGTGATTTCAAGAGCCCTGATCCCATGACTCCCTCAAATGACAGACCATTCATGTTCTTTTGCCTCCTCTTATGTCACCCCAAAGTTCATTGTCTCTGTTTTAAAAGCTGGAAGGCTTTCTTCCCTTCCCATAGACTTTCCATCCCTTGCTGATACATATCAATGGAGTTTTCATTCCACACCATTTAATTTACCTCAGAGATGGGGAAATAGCAAAAGTCACTCTTGTCCAGGAAGAGACCCTGTTTCCCCCTATATTGGACACATTTTAAAGCATAATATCAGTGAGTACCCATAATTCCTCACAATGTTAATACTTGTATTTTACAACTATATTAATCAAAGTTCACACCCACTGTCTTTAGATCAGTAAACCTTTGAAATGTATTCTCAAATGGTTCCTTTTTCTCCTGCTTGGAAGGGATGCCACGCTGTCTGGTGACCGCTTCATTTGGGAGCTTCCCCTTGTTAGCATGATGTATTTATTTACCTTTTCATATAAATTCATTTCCAATGTCTGACTTACGTTAAGCAAGTGTAACCACATTCTTTTGCCTAGCATAGGGTACCCTTCATCCTGCCTGCCCCACATTTTAAAGAACATAATTTCAGTGTGTTTGTAAGTTTGCACATGTGACCTGTACAAACACCATGCAATGATATTAAGGATCAGGGAGTTAGTTTTCCGGTGATTTGTATTACATGCCACCAGTTGAGTATATGTCATGACAGCACATTGTTAGTAGCAGTGTGTGTGGCAGGCCTGATGAGTTGCTGACACAGGGTAATGATTCATGCCAATGGGCCTCTGTGACACAGTGCTAGTCTTTGGATTAATTAATACAGGTACTGCATTCCAGAGGCTGGTTACATGGGTTCCAGAGATTTCAGGTACATAGATGATATTGCTATATTTAGTGACCCCCTGGAAGAAACAAAGCACATGTAAGGAAGATTTGTAAACCATGAGGGGGAGAAGGGGAGGCCTTGTGCTGATGATCCCCAGAGTCTAAGTCACTTGACAGCCTCATAGGACTCCTATTCTGGGACTAAAACTAGCCATTGTAGATGTTGCTATTTGGGCTAGAGGCCATGCTCTGACATTCATGCTTCTCAATGAGTTTCAGAGCCTTGGCCCCAGCCTAAGTCTGCATTATTTTTAGCCCCAAAGTGCACTGAGATTTGCTGCTGCTTGCATGCTTTGTTTGCAGAGTAGACATGCTCAATCAACGTTAGTGAAGGTGTGGGCAACAAAGATCCATAGGCGTTACCTGAGGCTTCTGGTTTGCTTTTGTGCATTTCAAACTGTGATGGTCCTTGCTGTGCACTCCAGTATCTGCTGTGAGAAATCCTGGATCCCAGACTTCTCTCCTAAGCCGTGTTCAGTGTGCTTAGGACACCATGTCTCTCAGCAGAGCTACTTATGGACTTATTTTCAGAGCAAAAAGACTCTGATGTGGACAACAATGTGAATGATGTGGACAGCAGCAACTTCAGAAGTATCCACAGGGTCCTTGGCTATGGATTTGGGTTCCCTACCCAGGATAGCATCCAGTTCTTTATAAAAATGGCACGTCTTGTGTGTCGCCTTCCCCTTCTGGTACGACTGCCAGAGTTCCTTTAACTTAGCTCTGCATTGTAGGGTGTCTCTGTCATAACCCTTCTCACACAGGGCTCAAGAAACCTGTCTGTACGTGTCCCAGTTCCTACGGGTTACTCACAGTTGTGATTGCGCCAGTGCTTCATATCCCCCCTCCCCCAATGCTGATGAGATCCAAAAGCTCTGGGATGCTCCAAGCAGGAAGAGGTCTTAAGCGATAGCGGCTCCTGTTTGCCTGAGAAGATGCCAGGAGGAGCACTTCATGCTGAGCCAGCCAGCAGGAAATGGATTTGAGTTCCGGGGGTTAGTAGGGTAGAGGGGCACATGTCTGTTTACGTGGCTGCAGAGCAGAAGAGTTCCAAGTGCTGGCGAGAATGGCTAATCAGGTATTGTGGAAAACATCCTAGAGTGGAATAAACTCAAACAAAAAGCCACGTGTATGATACACTGCTTGATTGCCACAGGAAAGGGGGAGAGAGACACAAAAGTGCCCTGTGGAGGTGAAAGTTTTTTGTTGACAAAACTGGGCACTTTTTTGCAACTTTTGTCAGGTTGCAGTGTGAATGCTTTTCTGGGTTTTGTTGCCTTAAAGGGGGTATCGGTGACAAAACTTGCAGGTGTAGACCAGCTTTAAGAGAGTAGTTCTTAATTAGGGTGCATGTACACCTGAGAGTACGTAGATGTCTTCCAGCAGATAGATTAATTAATCTAGATATCAGCCTAGTTTTACAAGGGCTGCATAAAAAGCACTAGCAAAGTCTCTACAACCTAAAATTGCATACAGTATCTTGTTTAAACCGCTCTCTATACAGTGAACTAAGTCAAACATGTATATTCCAATTGATTTTATAATATAAAAATGAAATGAGTAGTCCTGTGGCACGTTGGAGACCAACAAAAATAAACAACCAACTATAATTAGTATCGTGATCTTTTGTGGGCAAAACCACTTTTCAGAGAAGCTTGAGCTCAAACTCCTTTGAAGGAAGTGGGTTTTGCCCACGAAAGCTCATGATACTATATATATTTGTGTTGGTCTCTAAGGGTGTGTCTAGACTACCGAGTTTTGTCGACAAAAGTGGACTCTTGTCGACAAAACTATACCAGCGTCTATACTACCACTGAGTTCTGTCGACATAACGTTGACAGAACTCAGCAGTTTTGTCGACGCTGGTATACCTCATTTTACGAGGCATAACGTCTTTGTCGACAGAGTTCTGTCGACAAAAAGGGTAGACTGGACGCAGGGGTTCCTTTTGTCGACAGAAGGAGACGCCCCCTGCTGGAGAGTCCTTTAGGAAAAACCTCTTCTGGGTCCTGTCTGTAGCCGTGTTTTAAAGGCACAGACATCCCTGGCAGGCATTGTGGCAGGAAGCTGGCCACAGAGAGATTCTGTCAGCCCAGAGCTCTCCCAGCGTAACCTGCACATGGCCATGTGTGCAGCTCCAGCGCCACGAGGCCCCCAGGGACCTTCGAGGGAGCCATCTCGGGTGCCCTCTGCTGAAAAAAAGAGAGCCCCTGCGTGGTCAGGGACAGAGGTCCTGACATTGTTAGAACTGTGGGGGGAGGAGGAAGCAGTTCAGGCCCTGCACACCCGGCGCAGGAATGCAAGTATCTATGGCCGCATGGCTCAGGGGCTGGCCGATAAAGGGCACCGTCCCAGGACACTCCAGCAAGTCCGGGCAAAAGTCAAAGAACTGCGCCAGGGGTACATGAAGGCCCAAGAGCAGAGCTCGGCTGCCGGTGCAGCCCCAGTGCATTGCACCTACTACCAAGAACTGGACCGCATCCTGGGAGGCCAGGAACCAATGTCTGCATCAGTGCTTGTGCAGACAGGCTTGCACACACCGGTGCAGCATAGCCAGCAGGAGGTCCCCATGGAAGATGTTGAGGAGGAGGAGGAGGAGGCACAGGAGCAGACGAAGGACACCCTGACCTCCTAAAGCGTCATGTGGAGGCCATGGAGAAAATGGAAAGGATCATGGCCAACATGCACGAGACCATGGCAGAAAGAGCGAGGGAGGAGGCTCGTTGCCTGCTGCAGGACTTCCTCCCAGAGTGGAGGAGTATGTGTGCCACCGTCCGGGAGTCCCTGGCTGTGCCAGGTCCTCTCCCCCTGGGGACTCCTTCTGCCCATCCAGCTCCAGCCCCCTCTGACCCCCCGTCCTCCCCCCCCCAGCCGCCTCTGACCCCCCTTCCTCTCCCTCCGCCCCTGCCACCCCTTCCTCTCCCTCAGCCCCTGCCACCCCTCCAGCCTTGCCCCTCCCCCCCACTGCTAGGGAAGAGTCATTATCAGCCCCCACTTGAGCCCGAGGATGGCTGGGTTTTTCACTGTTGTTGAATTACAGATATAATTTCTTACGTTACTCCTTTATAAACATATTTTTGAAGTTTAACATGGTGTGTGCGCCTTAACTTTTCAGAGGCTGATGCAGGGATGGATTGTGGGAGGGAAGGTTTTGTGATGGGGGGGAAGGCCCACAGACCCCATTGGGGATATCTTGGGGAGTCATAGGGCTCCAGCTGAGAAGTGCTCACGCAGAGCCTCCCGGATGCGAACCCCCGCCTGATGGGCTTGGCGAATGGCAGCTGTCCGAGGTTGCGCAAACCGCCTGCCCTCCACTTCAGCCATTGGCCCCCAACCTGGGAGGAAGGCCTCCCCTTTGCTCTCCACCAGGTTGTGGAGGATGCAACATGCTGCCACCACCTCTGGGATATTGTGTTCCCCCATGTCAAGGCGAGTTAGCAGACACCTAAACCTTCCCTTCAACTGGCCAAATGCGCATTCTACCTGTAAACGGGCGCGTGTCAGGTGCGCATTAAACACTTCCTTGCTCGGGGTCAGATGCCCTGTGTATGGCTTCATAAGCCAGGGCATGAGGGGGTACGCCGCATCGGCCACAATGCAGACCGGCATCTCTATGTCCCCAATAGCAGAGGTTCGCTGGGGGAAGAAGGTTCCTGTCTGCAGCCTTTCATACAGGTGTGAATTGCGGAAGATCCGAGCATCATGTGCCCGGCCCGACCACCCCACACACAGGTCCGTAAATAGTCCATGGTGGTCAACCAGGGCCTGCAGCACAATGGAAAAGTACCCTTTCCTGTTGATAAACCGGGCGGCTCGATGGGGTGGTGCACGGATGGGAATGTGCGTTCCATCGAGCGCTCCTCCGCAGTTTGGGAATCCCAGCCCTGCAAAACCAGCCATGATTGTGTCTAGGTCTCCGAGGTGGACAATCCGATTCAGCAGCTCTGAGTTGATGGCCCTCACCACCTGCAAAAATAGACACATACAAACACACACAGATTATGAAGTAAGAGGGGTTGCCTAAGTCCTTTGGCGACCCCCCCATCCCCCAGTGATTGCTCCTAGTAGTATGATGGTGTAAGACACAGGAGCCCTCCACCACCTCCCCTCCATTGCCCCCCACCCACGCTTTTTTGGTTACAGTCCCCTTACGGACTGCCCTCCCCCCATCCCCAAGGGACTTACCTCCATCAACACAGCACCAACAGTTGATCTCCCCACACCAAACTGGTGTCCCACATGACCGGTAGCTATCAGGAGTGGCCAGCTTCCAGAGGGCAATAGCTACCCTCTTCTCCCGTGGGATGGCAGGGCGCAGGTGGGTGTCCTCTCATTGCAGCGTGGGGGCAAGCCAGTTGCAAAGTTCCAGGAAGGTGGACTTCCGCATCCTAAAGTTTTGGAGCCAAGCCTGATCATCCCACTGCTCCATTACGAGCTGGTCCCACCAGTCCGTACTTGTTTCCCTCCTCCAACATCACCTGTCCAGGAAAAAGTTCGGAGGCAGGAACAGTGCTGCTGCATCCTGAAGGAGGGGCTCCAGTCTGGGCTCAGGTTCTGGACCAGGCATTAACAGCATGATAATCTCATGCAGTTGCAGCAGCATTTGAAGCACCGTGGAGTGGGGCCAGCGCCTGGCCAGGGGAAGCTCTCGCTCCATGGTAAACAAAGGTTAGGAAAAACCTTCCAAAAAAAGACCCCACACTGCTGTGCTGTGCCAGGAAGTAGGGCACTCCACACAGGCACTGCAGAACCTTTTCTATCCCTCTAGGCAGCTGCAGCAGCAGAGCAATGGCTAGTCGAGTGGGTGGCCCTTTTAGCATGTGTCTCTGCAAAGTGCAGGCAGCAGCACTAGGAAGTACATGCTGCCCCTGTGACCTGGCAAAGCAGTTCCGGGTACTTTCTTCTGTCGACAGAGCGTCCTGCAGTCTGGACGCTCTCTGTCGACAAAGCAAAAAGTTTTGTCTATACTTTTGTCTATTGCTTCCGTAGTCTGGACGCGCTTTGTCGACAGAAGTTTTGTCGACAGTATCTAAGGTTCTACTTGTTGGTTTTTAAAGTTGCAGACTAACACAACTACCCCCTGAGACTTTCTAACACACAAAATCGAGAGAGCAATTTTTCAGTAATGGTGCACTGCAACACTTGTATTTTTGTGTCTGATTTTGTAAGCATGTAGTTTTTAAAGTGAGGTGAAAGTTGAGTACACAAGACAAATCAGGCTCTTGAAAAGGGTACCGGTTGCCTGGAAAGATTGAGAGTCACTGGACTAAGAAAGGAGGGAGTGTTCCACACTTTGAATAGCTATAGTGTCTTAAGCCCTCCACCCAACAAATGCTTTTACGTGGACAAAGTTTTGAATGAAAGAGCACCCAGAAGCTAAGGACTAGGCTACACTAGGAAACGAGGCTGTCCCAGCTACATCTCTTGAGGATGTGAAAAATCTGTGTGCTTGAGCAACTTGGCTAAACAAAAGAATACAGGTAGACTGTGCTAAATTGATTGAAGAATTCTTCCTTCAACCCATCTGTCTCCTCACCTGGAGGTGGATAATCTGTGCTGATAGGAGAATCCCTTCCTGTCAGTGTAGGCAATGTCTACACTGAAGTCCTGTTAAGCGCAAACAAGCGAACAAGCCCTGAGGGACAGTATCTAGGCAGAAAGCTCTGTGGTGCATACCCCCCCTCTGCAGCTAGCTGGTATGCTGGGAAATTGGTTCAAGACTATTGACTAACATGAGATTTGCGATTTCATCTCATATGGTAGTGTAAGGCCTGAGATTGCATCTGTGTATATTTCGGTGAAACTTTTCTGTTGGCTTTTCTGTAATATTTAATCTTTGAGTCTGTTTTCTCTATTAAATAAACTTTTTGTTTATTTTTACCCCATGCAGGTCTCTGGTGTGCAAACTGTCTGGCATGTGTGAGCCAAAGTAAACTGATTACTGGGTGAGGAACCAGAGGGGGAAAGTCAGTGTCTGACAAGAATCCAGCAAGGATAAATTTGGGAGACTTAGGGTTGGAAGGACTGTTAGTATTACCTTTGTGGGGAGGCTACTGGCATCAGGGATCTGAGCCATAGAAGCAAAGCACTAAGTTCCTGGGATAGGCCGTGATCACTCTGGGTATTCCCCGGGTGTGTCAGTCCCTCAGTGATCCCTCTGCACAAATTTAATTTTCTAGAGCCTGCTGGGATCTCTGAGTTAAAGGGCCTATGAAAATGTAAGATCACTTTAACCTGTAGAGGGAACAGGATGGAGGGATCACAGAATTTCAGGGGGGAAAAAGCAAACTTTGTCATTTAACAAAATTAGATGCTTTCACAACAACGTACCAGTTGTAAGTGCAGTTGGTAGTAACCAGTTGGGAAAGAGCGCTTCTTCCCTGCCTCTTTTTTGGCTCAGTGCCTGAAAGACACTCAGTTTTCCACATCAAGCTAAATCAGTGTAACCACCATTTCAAGTGGTTTGTGTGTGTCTGTACTGGTGTTTAGTTAGATTGATTTTAGTTTTCTAGTTAGCAGGTATTCTGTCATAGACAGGGCCTAAAATGACTATACTTTATTCATTGCCAGGGCAGTGATATTTAAGGCTATAGAAATCAGGATAGTGAATTTTCAGCCCAATGTGGGGATTTTAGAGTAACTAGTATAGCGCTAGCCTAAATTCACAATAGAATATTTAAAATCTTACAGTAAAATGTGATCATTACCAAATATTGATTAGTTATAAAAAAACTGCTTAAGCTAATAGAAGAATTGCAATCAATATCCACAACTTCTGTGCAATACATATCCTTAGACTACAATAAAAGGGCAGAATACATTTTTACCGTAAATATATCTCATCTAAAATAAGATAGGAGCAAAAGATAATTCATCACTTTTGTAATGTATTCACTTCTTCAGGAAAATTTAGCAGGAGTCAGGCTTACAGGATAGGGTCCTTAAACAAATAATCTGGTAGCACTTTAAAGACTAACAAAACATGTAGACAGTATCATGAGCTTTCATGTGCACAGGCCACTTCTTCCTATGACCAGAGTATTGGATGTCCAGAACTAAAATAAATAGGGAAGGGCGGGGGACAAGAAGAAGCAGGGGGTATAAAAATGTCAAGGGGAAGCTGGAATTTAACAGGAAAAACAAATAGTCTATAAGCATCTAAAGCAGCTATGGCCAACCTGCAGCTCATGAGCCGCATGCCGTTTCCCCCCCGCCCCCCGGTGCGGCTTGGGAAGCCTCCCCTCCTCCCCCTGTGGCTTGTAAAGGTGCCCCCATGCTCCTGAAAACGGCCCTCTCCTGGCTCCCTGTGCTCAGCAGGGCAGGGGAGCCATCTGGCGTGGCCATTAAAGATGGCGTCGGATGGCAGGAGCCTGATGTGACCAATAAGCCTCTTAACACATTTTCTTAAAGAAGCAGTCCTTTTTTCCCACTCTTCTCCCCCCCCCCCCAAAAAAAAACCCCCAAACATCTTTGTCCTGGTTCTTCTGGTTGGATCCACTGTTATCTTGACTCTTTGCTCAGAATGGGTTGGCCACCCCTGATCTAAAGACTGGATAGTCAAGAGGCAGATAAGAACCATTAGTAGGCAATTAGAGAGGAAGAGTACTAACACTAGATACTATACAGGCAAAGAACCATTGGCACCTTCATTGTTTGGTAGGTTGATAATGTCCCAGCTATCCAGTATCTTTATTTAAACCACTAGCCCGAATATCAAACTTGTGAATTAATTGTAGTTCAAGTCCTTCCCTGTGTAGCAATGACATTTCTAAGAGTCAAAATGTTATAAGTTGTGACAAAGTAGGAAATTCCAGTATCTAGGGAAGTTGCATAAATTTCAAACCCCACTGACAGATACAACGGCTTTGCTGGCTGTTGCAGGAGGTGTATGTATTGTTGAAAGTGAGTATCGGGTATAGCATTCTGTAGGGCAGAGATAGCCAAAGGGTGGACAAATCAGGACTGTCAAATGGTTTTGAATGGACCATAAAAACTTTGTATTGACTTCTTATACTTATTTGCTCTGGTGCATGGACTTTTATTATACCTTGATCAAGAAATTTGGGGACACACACACACCCACCCACCCCACCAACTACCCCATAATTACTCTTCTTACATTCTTTATTTATTTGTTTTCCGTATTAGGTCTGATCATGTGTAATCTCTGTTCACGGTGATTGTGCAGGACTGGGGTTTTCCTAGGAATCACAATTCTTGGAGTTACTCGTGGCTGTTGCATAGTAAAATATTGGGCAGAGCCAGGTGTGGATTTACTATTAAATACACTGTGCGGTGGCACAGGGCCCCTAATGACATGGTGCTCCCAAAGAAAAGGACATGAACATTCAAAAGCGCACAGGGCAAGGGCTGGCAGGCTGCCTGCATGCTCAAAACTGCAGCCAATGGGAGCTGTGGGGGCAGTGTCTGCGGGCAGCAGCAGCGGAGACCCCCGATATCCCCCACCTGCAAGCTGCTGCCAGAGGGGTGTGCCAGTTATTTTGGGAGCCTTACTGTCTGAGGTAAGCATTGCCCTCCTACCCCAGCCCAGAGCCTGCACCCCACACCCGAACTTCCTCCCAGAGCTCCACCCCAAACCCCAATCTCCTGCCCCAATCAAGGTACCTCACTTTATTTTCCTTTCTTCCTATTACTTATAGGAGGATGAAGGGGGGGGGGGGGATGAAAAATGGGGGTGATGGGAGATGAGAGAGTTCTTTTTCTTGACTGGGCCCTGTGGGAAGATCCTTCAAAAATGAACCTGTGCACAGGGCCCCACTAACTCTGTCTGCCACTGGCCGGAGCCCTTTAATGTTTTTTTGGGGGGAGGAGGGTGTTTGGGCCTGCCAATGATGGGTGGGGACAAAGAGGGCAATTGCCCTGGGGCCCTATGATTCAAAAGGGCCCAGAGCGCCCAGCCTCTGCTGCCGCTATTGTGGCAGCAGCTGGAGTCCCAGGCCTTTTAAACTGCTGCCCCTGTACTGCATGGTGGCATGTGCCGGGCAGCTGTGAGGGCTGGCAGGGAGGAGTATGCTGTGGTCTGAGTGGTATTGAGGGCTGGCTGCCTCTGCCCCACCCCCACCTCTTTTCTCTAAGGCGCACAGAACAGGGGCAAGGCTGTCGAGCCCTGCTGAGCATCTCTCTAGCAAAATATTTTTCACACCAGTTTCTCTCACTCAACTACATCTCCTCCACTAAATATCTTACCTGTTTCCGCCCATCCAAGGGTTCCAACATTCCAGGCATGCCAGCATTTCTTGACATACAATCCCTCCAGTGATAACTTGGTGCAATCCTACTTGTCTATTACAACGACTGCAAATCCTTTCATATGCTAAATGTGTATGTGATTAAAATAAATCACGATTTGGCTGCATTTGTTCCTTTGAAAGCCAATTGCTCAGGCTTCTGTTTTCTTTTAGGCACTTCCAGATATGTCTTCAATTTGTCCTATTTTTTACAAAGGAATTACGTTAGATTCAGGGCAAATAGGCAGATAGGTGGAAGCTTGGCATTACATTTGCTTTTCTCAGTTGTACAAGGCTTCCCCAGTTGTCTCTACCTTTTCAAAATTCATTGCCCATAGTTAAATAAATTCATAAACAAATATCCTTAAAGCTCTGGATAAAAACTGAAAGTATCGATTATTTATATTTTTTCCAAAGTATTCTAGTACCTATTTTAAATAATTTGTACGGGGTCTAATAATCCAGTGTTTATTGAAGTCAATGGGTGTTGGATTGTACCCAGAAAATGGGATCAAATTGTGCTTGCCTTGCTCACCAAGGTAATCTGATAAAGTCAATGAGACTTACATGAGCAAAGTGAGAAGGATTTGTCCCAGGATCTCAATCCCTTTCAAATTGTTCAAACCTCTCTCCTGACTTTTATTTGCAGTAAATTGGTTTAGTTTTAAATCCCAAACGTCAGCATCTCAGCTTTTTACAAATGTTATTTTTAACTAATAATTTCCTATGCCTCCTCCCTCGTTATCTCCTTTAAAATTAGATGCAAATATCTTTCTTACCCCCATTAGTTCTTTGGATTCTTAACTTTGATTGTGTTTTGTTAATCTTTGTTGCCTTCCATCAGAGGATCTCAAAGCACTTTGCAGACACTAATGAACTATGACAAAGGGATTTCAACAGAACTGGAAATTGAAGTCCAGAGAAGTTGTGACTTGCCCAAAGTCACAGAACAAGTTTCTGGCAGCATCTGGAAGACAAATCAGTAGCTGACGAGTCCTGCTCTCTAATCACGGCATAGTGCTTCTTGTCAGGCCCTCTTTTCTCTTGAGCTACTTCATTTGCTGGCATTGCCCTGAGGTTTTACTGCTAATGTTTGAAAAACTTACCAGGGAAGTTGTAAGCTTGATTGTTTGGCAACTCCAAGCCACACCTCCCTTCCCTCCCACACACGTTTGTTTCTCCCTGTTCGGAACAGAGCTTGGGGGTGAAACTCAATCCAGCTATTGCAGTAACTGTCAGAGGTGAGAGGAGAGGCAGCTGGTGAAATTCCAGTGACTTGCTGTTTTAACTCATTTGTGTTCTTCAGGTATTGGGAAGCTCTCCCATGTTCCGTGCTGTGCTGCTTAGCCGGGTGTCGCCCCCAATGCTCCCACTTCTGGCTGCTGTGCTATTCCAGAGGAAGGAGAGGAAGGATACCGGGCTCTACCACTGGCGGGTAATGTAACTTTTGCCCTTCCTTTGGGCTGTCATCACCCACATAATAAAGAAGCAGCTAAAAGTTATGACACGTGCATACAAGCAGCCCTGCACTTGTAGAACTGGGTGAGCAAAGTCTTTGTTATGCACAAGAGAAGCATAAGTTTAGATAGTGGAGGTGATGACAGCGACTGGACTTAGCTGCTCATTCCTAGTCTCTAACCCTAGCATTTTAGGTCAGGGTCTGTTTGAGAATGTACGGTGGAATCTGAAAAATTCAGCTTCCATTGTAGTCAATGATGGTGAAACGCTCATTTACTTCAGTGAGAGCAAAGTTCAGGAAATGCTTTTGAAAATCTTATCCATAATCTATTTTGTCTATGAAGAAGCAGAGAAATTCCATGCACTTTCATTTTTTTCTTCTGGGAGTTTACAATCTGAATCGGACAGAGGAAAGATTAGCCCAGACGAAGCACGTGTCTAAACTAGGGATGTTAAATATTGGTTAATTAAATATTCAATTAACCTCATTAATTCTTATTGGTTACTTGACTATTCTGTAGTCCCCGGGGGTGAGGCTGACAGGCAGTGTGCTCCGGCCCACTCCCGAGGAACCCCCTGCCATTCCACATTGCTACGTCTGTATCAGAGGCAGCAGCGCAAGATGCCAGGTGGGAGCTGGTCTGTGAGGGGAGCCAGTTTAAAAACCAGCTCCCCTTGTGGACTGGCTGCCTGTTGCCCTATATTGCTGTCTTCAATGCACATTCATGATTTTGTTTATTTTTAAGTATTTTGTCGTTTGTTATGTTTAAAGTCAGGCAAGATGGCTGAATGGTCACAGCATCTGTGCTTCACAGGTTCATCAGAAGTGTGAAGCTCCCATTTTTGGAGACTTGCTAGTTTGAAATATTAGCCAATACTTACCACATTAACTATTTACAAGTGAAATGTTGCTGTTGAGAATTAGGCGTGCATAGATGCTATCAATTTGGTTTGTTTAGATTCAAACCTACTGAATTTCACTTAGAGGTTTCAGGCTCATCCAAACTCAAATAGCAAACTTTCTGTGCTTGTTGCTTAGCAAGTCACTCAGCCCTGAAGATCTGTCATAGGTCTGCCCATTGTGTTTTGTTATGAAACTCATTCCCTCCTAAAATGTGCTTATCCAGAGGAGAATGAAAAGATGCAAGATTTGCAGAACCTGGAATGGCTTCAGAAAACTGATTATTTAATTTTTACATTTGAAGAAGCAGATCTGAGATTTGTGTGTGATTTGAAAATTGAGTTTTTGTTCAGCACTAGCAAGAATAATTTTGGGGTGAAAATTGTTCAAGGGCCTACAAAAGGCCACTTTACTTTGTGTTGTTTCTGCATTTGAACCCAGATAAAATGGGAAAGGTGATGTCGCATTTAATTTCCGGTTTTACTGGGTACACTTACCTTATAATATGTTTTGACAACACTTTGACTCTTATGAAATAAAACTGCATTAGACTCAGAGAGGTGCCCATTGATTTAAAGGCCCAGCACTTGGAACAGACCTAATTCTCATAGCCAGCAGAGATTTTTGTTACACTCCTTACTTTTTATTTTACATTGTGGAAGTTCCTCTCTTGGTAGAATATTGATTCAGCTGTTCATAAAAATCTTTTCTCAGAGGCTCTTGGAGAGGATCTTTATGTAATCCTTCTACCAGATGAAGCCAGCATCAGCCAGGGCCAAGATCAGTATCTAGGGCTTCCAATCTATCCATCCAACACAGAACTTGCTTGAGCAGCCACCCTGTAACCTGAAAAATACACACACCACCCCTGGGTGCTTCTGAGAGGCAATGCTTCCCCACTCGCAATCACGGAGTGTGAGTGTAGTATAGAGACTTTTAATAAAAGGGAGGGAAGGAATGTGGCATTCATTTGGGAAAACACCACAAATAGAGTTCATAAACAAGAACCACGAATAAAAGTTCCATCAGGTAGGTTGGGCAGTGTCCTTTTCTCCTCAGGTTTTTAAAACCAGCAATCTAAATGTCCCCTTCACATGCTCAGCCCTTCTCTGCACCCCACGCACAGTCCCTGCTGTTGATCAAAGCAGACGCAGAGTTCATCTCCCATCCTGAGTGCGGGAGATAAAGAAGCATCTTACTCACTCTGCTGGTCACTCATCCTCTGCCTGCTCACTGCTCTCGGCCACTGCCCTGCTGGCCGCTCATCACATGTCTCTGCCACCACCCTGCTGGCTCTTAGTCACCATCCGCTGCCATCCACTTCTTGGCTGTAACTTCTGCCCATCAACTGCAAATGATTTCAGCTCTTAGCAGGCATGGTAGAAGAAACACAACTCCAACACTATTAACGTAAGAAAAGAGGCACCTAATGGTGCATATTCAGCTCTGTTTTTTGAACAGTGGAGGGGAAACAGATCAAACCCATCCGAGCAGGGGAAGCAATATAGCCTGCTAACCAGATTAACCTTTCTTCACCCCTACCCTTTTGTAGAGCTCTGAAAGCGGAGTCCGTGCATTTGCAAGATTCTATCTGCGTACTGTAGGGTGACCATCCATCCCGTTTTTACCAGGACAGTCCCTTATTTAAGGCGGCCTTCCACCCTCCTGACTTTTAAAAAAAAAAAACGGGCACATTGCCCTGTATTTCTCCTGGAGGCAGGGGAGGAGCTGCCAGCACTCAGGGCTTCAGCTGCTGACACCCCGAGCACTAGGTGCTCCTCTCGCCTCCCCTCTCCGCACACTGCAAGGGTGAACTTCATCCCTGAAGTGGGGCAGGATGGGTGGGGAGCCACCGGCACTCAGAGCTTCAGCTGCTGGAGCCCCAAATGCTGGTGGCTCCTTCCCCGCCCCCTGCAGGGCTGAAGCCCTGAGAGCCAGTGGCTTGTTCCCCCCCGCCTCCTTGTGGGGCTAAAGCCCCAAGCGCTGGCAGACCCACCTCCTTGGTGTCCCACATTCCGCATAGGGAAATATGATCACCCTAGCTTGCTGGGAACCATTTTGTTTGAAACAATTTAGCACAGTCCTACTTTGCTGTATTCCCACAACATTAAAAACATTGGTAACTATATTTTAGCTAACCCTGCATTTGATACAAACATAGCTGGTGTTGGGTCACAAATTAAGTTAATTACAGTGAGCAAAATACCACCCCATCTGCTGAATATCCAACATTTAGCAAAGCAGGAGCAAACTGTTTACATCGATGCACCCAGGGTCTCTCGCCCATTCCAGCTAGCTGTAATGGAAGCATTCCTTCAGATCCTGCAGATGCTTATCATTGGGATTGCACCACATGGTGTACACTGTCACTGTGGCACCCTTCTTAGTGAAGGCATGAGGTTTGTGCTGGTTCTGTGAGAACTCTTGGATGTCCATATTATGGAACCTTGTGTGTCTCAAGCAGAGGTGGCTGGTGTGCAAAAATTTTGGTTGTGCCCAGAGCCCACACCTCACCCCACCCAAACTGCTTCCCTTCTCTCCTGCCTAAGGTTCTGGGCTCTGGGATGGAGTTAGGGTGCTGGGTACAGATTCTGGAGGGAGTTTGGGGGCTGGAAGAAGCTGGGGTGAGGAAGGGGTGCAGGCTCTGGGAGGGAATGGAGTGCACAGGGAGGGCAAGGAGAGGATAAGGGGTGTGTGGTTCTCACATGGGGCACCCAGGTAAGGGGGCAAGTGAGTCTCCACAGGTACCACTGCTGCAGCTTCCCATTGGCTGTAGGGATGCTTGGGGTGGGGTGGGGGGTAGCACGTGGAGAGACCCCTGCTCCCTGGAACATGCATGTAGCAGTGTAGACATTTAAGCTCGGGCTGGAGCCCAGGTTTTGAGATCCCAGCCCTTTGCTAGGTTTTAGAGATTGGGCTCCAGCCCGAGCCAAACATCTGCTCTGCTATTTTTTGCCTCTTAACACAAGCCCAAGTCAGTTGGTCCAGGCTTTGAAACTTGCTACCACAAGTCTCTTTCTGCAGTGCAGACATGCCAAGGGGCATAGAGAGAGTAATGTCAAAAGGGTCAACTCATTTTGGATGCCAAGTCTGGGACATACAGGGCATTGATTTTTGAACTTGCAATTGGGTAGTGCTTGGCAAGTTCATAGCACAATTCCAATGGACTTCAGTTGGGTGCTCAGCACTTCCGTAAATCACATGGCAGGCTCTGAAGTCAGGAACCCAGCAAATGAGGCGCACACAATTAGTGACCACCTGGGAAATACTCAGTTTAAGTAACTTGCCCCCCCATCACCTGAAGATTCAGTGGCAGAGGCAGGGATAGACTCCTTTCCCTTCCCACAGGTTTTCTGCCTCGTTCATCTCACACCTTCCAGCTTTTGCAACAAAAGAGGTAGTGGTCCCATGGCAACAGCCTCCTTTGCTACACAAGTCCAGTTCATCCCCAAAGCAAGCTCATCCTGTGCTTTGGATGAAGTAGGGATCCTCTTGGGGGGGGGGAATAGTATGTGATCTTCATGTGATCTCAGACTCCCATGCCCCTAATGGCTCCCATTTGTGTATCTGGTCCAGCTCTCAGTTTTCTTGTCCAACTAGTCTGTTGCCACTTCACACCCCTTTTCTCTCTTCCCTACACTTTTCATCCCAATCTGCCCCCCCCCCCCCACTCTGGCTTTTGTTCCCTCTGCATTCCAAGTTGTAACCTCCTAGCTGCTGCCTGAGTAGGAGGAACATTGAGAGAACAGGAGTGACAGTCTCTTGATCATGTAGCCCAGCAGCAGAGTGGCCTGCTGCAGTTGTGAGAAGCCCTACTCACCCCTCCCCCTGGGTTGGAGCATGCCTAGTGCAAATGGAATCTTCAGAAAACTTAGCTGGCATACTCAAATTAGTCTTTAATGAACATGTGATTTTTTTTGTTTTTTCAAAGACTTAGAAATTGGCAAAATCTGGGAAGTATTTAAAATACAACAACAAAAGGCACATTTCTGACACCAGAGTCACCCCCATCCCCAGCATACACACACTCCTATGACACTACTATAAGTATCCATCTAAGATGAATATGAATTTATGGGCTAACCTTCTCTCTAGCTCAAACTACTGAAAGTAGGTGGTTGTCAGCTGATGGTCAGGGCTGTGTGTGTGTGTTATACCCGAGTCTTTAACTACTGGGACACAAGGCCCCGAGAAGTTTAACGTCCGTGTCTTTACCGCTAGGACCGGGGTCCTGTTGCGGAGGGCAGCCAACAGGCTAACAGATGCCCCAGAGTTTATAGGAAGAGCTTATTACATCTCAGATTTCAACGGCTAGGATACAGGATCCCTTCACAGCGGGCAGTCTAGGGAAGACCGAGAGATGCCCCAATGGATCTGTCCTCTTGAAGTGATACGATCCAAAACGCCCAAGCTCTCCCTATACCTGTCCCTTATGACCGGCTGAAGTTCTTTTAAATTGTGTTTGGTTCTGTTACAGCAACTGAAGGAGTCAGGTTAAAGTTTAAACAGTTACAGTTTTATTAAAAAGGCTTATAAATCATATGGTTACAATGGCTATTGCTCTATTTCTTAACTGCTAGCAAACAAAGATCTTAAAAATGGTTACAAAGAAAATAAAGATAAATAATGGTACCAACTGACAGCTTAATCTTTAAAGAGCTCTAAGTCTATGTGTACACTTAAGACAAAGGACCACATCCAGGTACAATTTTTACCCCCTTCTGTGCCTCTCGACTCCAGCGGGTCAAGCCAGGGCCGGTCCCTCAATTCCTAGGAAAGACGAATATGAGGTGAGCGCCCCCATAGAACCTCGGGAGGCCAATCACCTAACCCGACCAGCAGATAGATGGTAGATTGACACTCAGAGTAAGTGTGCTGCTGGACCCATCTTTATACCCATAGGGGCCCGTATCCTCTTTCTTATCTAAGATGCCAAATTGTACTGGTCTGTCTTTGTGGTGCCAGTTCTTACAAGAAAGTTTCAACTTAATTTACACTTGCAAGAGCGAGAACTAAATTGTGAGTACTGGACATTTTTTTTTTTTTTTTTACTGGGCAGGAGATTCCTCCCCTCGCGGACAGCTGTGTGTTCGTATCAATATGGGTTTCAGTCAAGGGCACTCCTTGGCAGCCTCTTGGTCAGCAATTGGCGTATCTCTGTTTACAGCCATTCAGGGTCACTGAGCCTGCATATCTGGACCTTCTGTTCAAGGCTTTTACTGCTCTTTGTGCCCTGTATGCTTCAGGCAAGCAAAAAATGGATGTTACGGGGGGGTTCCTGTCTGGCTACAGTGGTTCTACCAGAAAGCAAGGAATGGCCTAAGTGGGCTTTTGATGCTTTCTACTGTAAGCATTGGATGGTTTTTAGATATTCAGATCACTCTGTTAATATTTGTGGCCCCTTTGCTGCTGTCAGAACATGTATGTACTTTTGGCAGCATGTGTTCTGTACAAATGAATGGGACACACAAAGCTGGGAGGAAGGTTTTAAAATAATTTAATATCTAATCAATAGCTCAGCTGTAATAGAGTGAATTGAGCTATCTGGGTGAATTGAGCTAGAATGAATTGAGCTAGCTGTTACATCTCTGAGCCCTAAAGAGTTCTTGGTATGACAGTCAGTTTGCCCCAAAGATCACTTTTACCTGTGGTGAGTCGAGAATTCATTTAATTCTCAGCCTCCCTTCACTGCAGTGCACTGCCTTGGTCCTTCACCCAGCTTATTCAGAGATCCACCTTATAACTTCTCTTTTTCCATTTTAAACGGTTCTTATATTTCAGAAATGCGATTTACCTTTAGTGGGGTTGTTCCACTTCATTCCTTCATCATGGTATTAGCATGTTTTTGGGAGTTATATTAAGGCTGAGTTTAACACACAACCTGTTTGCCTTTACAGCTCGAGAAGCATTCTTACTATAACCTTGCAGTTAAAGTCCTGAGAGCCAGAAACGTCAAGGGCACAGATCTGCGTAAGTACTTGAAAAGTGTTGGGTACGCTCATATTTTACACCATTCACAACTGTAACATAGCCGGCATTTCCTCTGGCTGACGTAACACTGTAATGCCACAGCTTGTATGTGTTTCTAAAATATATGCTCTAGCAATTGCTTGGGGAAACCTTCTGCATCACACAGGCCATAGGTCAGGCTGTATGATGACAATGGTTGCTTCTGACCTGGGAATCTGTTTCTGTCATTTTCAGTATATATTGACATCAACTTTTTCCAGCTAAAATGTATTTCTATATTTTCAAGGACCAAAATGAGCCGGGTTTCAAATTAGCCTTGTGGCTTATAAAAGAACAAGATGAACCATCCCTTGATACTAAGTCTATGTCTGCTCCCTGCATACCTCCAGCTGTGGTCCTCACTGTGGTGTTTCATTGTGTCTCACCACTGTGGCTGTGAGCGCCTTCTACCATGCAGCTTTTGCCTTTCTGCATTTGTCCACATCAAATTTCCATCTTAGATTTATCATCTACACATTTGTCTTCTCCTGGACTACAGGCCCCATTTTCTTTCCCTTTTTGCTGTTATGCTTATTCTTGAACTTTGTAAAGTCTTCAGAGACAGTGTGCATGAATGATGCTGTAAGTAAAGCTATTCTGTGCCTTTGATTCATTTTTGTTTGAAATATTTTGAGTGATTTTTTTCCTTCTCTTTTTAATATTTGCTTTTACAGCTCCATGACTTTTAAAATTCCATTGGCTATTTTGGGTTTATTGAGATTTCTTAATGAGTTTGGATTTTGAGATTGAGGAAGTCTGTTTTTTATTTCTCTGTAACATCCAATACTGAAGTAACTTAAATACTGAGTATCTAGACAGCTAAAGCTACAAGAACACTGAAGTGCTGAATCCTAGAATAATGCCATATAGACAATTTTTTATTGATTGTTGAAGGGGATTGACTAGCCATGCAAAATTATTTGACTTCCTAGGCTAGGAGAAAGGGGAAGAGCTGCCTGGAGGATATTCTGGGTGGAGGACCAGATCTTTTGGGAACAGGGAAAGGGCAGTTATCATATCTCTAACCAGTCTCCATGGGAACATGAAGCATCTAAGAATGCCGTGCTGAGGAGGGTAAACCACAGGAGGAAGGCAAATGGCAGTTGTGTAGAGTTGGTGAGGCACGGTGGTGGCAAAGGAATTAATGCCCCAGATCTTCACTTTAATACGGTTTGTATTTCATTGAAGCATCTTTGTTTGACACTGTCCCTTGGATAGCTGCACAATCCTGAAAGTGAAGCTATTACATTGAAAAAAGGACATGAACAAAAAGCATTTCAGATGAAAGTCATGTTTCCTGGGCAAGCAGTGGGGTTTAAAAAACAACAAATGGTCTGGTAGCACAAGAAATGACTTAGCTAGAATACCTAGCTGAATTTTACTCCATGCTGGAGTATGTGTCACTTCTAAGAAAATGTATTGCCTGAACAGGTTTCTTTCTACACTGAATTCTATTTTCAGGGATACCTGCAAAAATATATATTGGTCCTTATGGCTTCATGTGTGTTAAGACATTTAAGACAATTATGAGGATATATCTAAATCTAGATTTTTGACTGATTGGTGTTCAGTCACATGAGCTTTCCAGATCTTACACGTGTGTGTGGTTGCCAGGATGTGTGGTTGCCAGGATACACAAATCTATGAACTCCTGATTGTGAATTCTGGACAAGACCACATGTTTGGATTGATTATCAGAATTTCCTGTTACGTAGGTGCACTCGTAATGATCTGTGTTAGAACAGAAAACAGAGGCTTGTTACCCAGTATGAGCTGCACCTTACCTTAATACTTAGACTAATTCTAGTGTCCATAATGTGAGGCTCCTGGTTAGATTGTTAGGCTTCTAGGACATGGATCCCACAGTGTTCTGATCGTGATATAAAGTAATATAACTTTAAAAATTCCTCTATTATCCAAATAGCAGTGACATAATTTCAGAAGGAGAAATTATCTTTGGAGCAGTAGTCCTTTTTGCAGCAATATCCCTTTGAAGAAGGGGTTTAGCACTGGGACAAACCTGAAAAATGAACTATGGCTCTGACAAGCAATTACATTTGCTGATGTTGACAATATTTGTCTCTTAATGAGGGTACTCTTCCAGACAGTCAAGCTGTTTGTTTCTGCTTAATTCTGCATAATCCTGTGACATGACAGAATACAGAAAGTAATAAAACATATCTGATTAGAATTGGTCTGATACCATTCTTCGGTTCTTTTCTTTCCAGTTTCAGAGGCAGACTGCTATGTGCAGTTACAACTACCAACTGCATCTCCAATCACTTATCGAACTCGGGTTGTTGACAACTCCACTAATCCAGAGTGGAATGAAACCTTTCAATTCCGAATTCACAGAGCTACCAAGGTGAGGGGGGGCTTTGGATATGGAGCAGATAGATTATCTGGTGCTTCAGGAGTGGCGGGATCTTGAATTTAAAAACTATAAAAGGATATTTATTAAAGTAATAGGTTTCATGTCAGATGTCTCACTTAGGAGCCCTTTACTAGCAACACCCAAACATGTTCCCTACATCCCCGCATAGCCAAAAAAGCTGATGCACAGTGACGCTCACTGTTGAAAATCACAGCTGAGGAGAGAGAAGGATTTTTTTTCTCGAGTACCATCTGGTGCATTTAGGGGGAAGAGCATTATGGTGATTGTACTACAGTAGTGTTTAGGAGCCACAGTGAGGAGCAGGATCCCATTGTGGTAGGCATTGTACAATCTCAGAACACAGAGTTCCTGCCCCAAAGAGCTAACAATCAGAGCATAAAGCAAGAGACAATAGATGGATACAGACAGATCTGGTAGTATATGAAAACCATGAGATGATATTGGTCACCATCATAGACAATAATCAAATAATCTGATATTGGCCCCATACAGTTTTAGGAAATTACTTTATAATGTAAATAAATTATCCTAGGCTATTCTTTCTCCCACATGGTGTCTATTATCTTCTCATGGCTGTATTTACTTTAGGATCCTAGTCCTTAGGGTAATATCACTGGGTGGGCAAGAATGCTGGGATTAACTAAATTCAAATAAGGTTGTGATATGCAAGTTGACTGAGTTTGTTTTACTGGCTGCAATAATTCCAATATTGCAGAAATATAGATTTAAGTCATGAGAGGAGATAGAGTAAATTTGTCACATATTGACAAAGCTGGACAGTAGTACAACATGAATGACCGAATCTGAAAAGTTTTCATCAGTGTCAGTGCTCTGCCTTGACAGTAGTGATAGATAAATAAGGATATCATTTTTCAAAAGATGGTAGCATCTCTTAACCCCCCCCCAAAAAAAACCATACAGACCTCTCTGCAAAATTTTGTTGACAGATACTGATCCCCAGTTGAACTAGGCCTCTGTCATGGTTGTTTGGGGCAGTTGGGGCATGAGTTGGGTTGATAAATGTCTCCAACAAGTTGTCAGAAAATTACAAACAGGTAGGGATTAGATTATCAAAGCAAAAGCAATAAAATAGAAGAGAACTTTATATTTCCCCTAAATCATGAAGATACTTGAATTCTGGCTGCTACCACTGGACTAAGGTGGAGTGTTTCTGTAGTTTAGCTACTGCACAGGCCATTTATAGGCAAATGTATTTTTTGTCTCCTGATTGTTCAATAGTGAGCCTTTCAGTTAATCTCAATGAGGCTTGTCTCTGCTCAGGGGTTAAAAAGTTATTGGTCACTTCTGATTCCCCTGAAAAGGGAAGAAACTCCTGTCCTTTCCTCAGGCAAGCCAACGCTGAATTATGAGGAAATTCCAAATAAGTTAGGTTTGGTGTGTTCCTTTTAATTGGAAAACATTAGGAAATCTCCTCCAGAAAAGTCATCTAATGTGCAGGCTAACAAGTCCACACCCTTCATTGTGTCATAAACTCTTAGGAATAGGGCAGATTCTGTAAATGTAGAAAGACGAAATTGTTGCAGAAGGACTCTTAATTTTTCAGGCCTCTAAAAGGGTGTCTCATAAACAATAGAGAGTGAAACAAATAGCAGTACTAAGTCATTTACATGGTCCTTTGTTTATCAGCCATGCTCACACGGGAGGGCGGGGGAGGGAGAGAGAGAGAGACTATATATTTTCACCTTCCAACTCATCCCTTGAATACTGTTTTGTTCTGTTTTGTTTTAGAACATTCTGGCATTCACCCTCTTTGATGAAGATGTTTTCATAAATGATGAACTTACTTCTATTATCTTTGATGTGGGAGGTATAAAACCAGGCCAGACAATAAAGCACACTTTCAACTTAAACCCAAAGGTTGGTACCATTCACTCTGGTCAAGTATCTTTTCATATCCATTAAATACAGCCACACAGAGGTTCACACTGAGAGAAACCTCCCTGCTTTTCAGAAATTGTAGAGTGCTTTTGATAATGCCCATAGAGTTACAGCAGATATGGGCAAAAATTTTAATGGGGAGGCCACTTCATATATTTTGGTATGTGGTTGCAGGCCAGCTCTGATACCTCCCTCCCCCAAAGAAAGGGCAGGGCCTTGGGTGGAAGGAGTTGGGCTGGGGCTACAAAGGGAAAGAATGTGTGTGTGAAAGAGACACTTTGTGTGTGAGACTGACTTTGTGACACAGATGGAGTATGTGTGGCACAGTGACAGAGTGTATGTGGCAGTGTGTCTCTGACACAGATTGTGTGTGTGTGTGGCACACAGTGTGATACAGTCTGTGGATGTGACAGTAACACACAGAGTGTGTGCGCTAGCTGCTGATGGTTAAGTTTCTGAGAGAAGCCACACACTGTCTCTTTAAGGGAAATCTGTCTTGCTCTGTTGTCTGGTCCACAGCTGTTATGCACTCCTGAATGACATACTTCAGATTGGAGCAGCTCTGCTAACTGTGTGTCTCTGTGTATGACCCCTGCTCTGCAGATACGGGGAACAGGGGCAGGGGAACACTCTGGCTTCAGAACTCCCCTTGCCCCTCTACCCGCCCCCAGCATAGCTAGCAGGAGAATCCTGGATGCAGCTCGACTGCAGGATGGAGCAATGTCGGGGGAGGAGCAGCTGAATGCAGGCTGTGTCTGCCTGGCTGTAAATATTTACCTCTGCTAATCAGCTAGGCAGGCTGGATCCAGCCCCCAGGTCTGAGTTTGCCCACCTTTGGGCTCCAGGGTTTCTCTTAGCAGCCATTTTGGTGATAACTGACATTATTTGGAACACTGATATTCGCTGCATTCCTGTGCATGTTTAACAAAGGGCCCACTTCTCTTTTGCACGCTTTTTCTTTCTGGCAAGTATCTTACATGTTACCACTTCATTCTTCAGGTTTTACATCATTTGTGGTCCAGCAGCTGTAGAGAGTAAGACAGTTGCGTGTTTGAGCAGGTCTGCTGTTTTCATAGAATCATGGAACTGGAAGCAAAATTGAGAGGTCATCAAGTCCAGCCCCCTGCCCTCATGGGCACCATCTAGATCATGCCTGACAGATGTTTAGCTAGCTTACTCTTAAAAATCTCCAGTGATGGAGATTCCACAGCCTCCCAAGACAATTTATTCCAGGGCTTAACCACCCTGAATTAAGAAGTTTTCCTAAGGTCCAACCTAAACCTTCCTTGCTGCAGTTTAAGCTCATTGCTTCTTTTCCTAAGAAGTTAACAAGAATAATTTTTCTTCTTCCTCTTTTTAGCCACATTTTAGGCATTTGAAAACTGTTATGTCCCCTCAGTCTTCTTTTTTCCAGACCAAACAAGCCCAGTTCTTTCAGTCTTCCCTCATAGGTCACATATTCTAGACCTTTAATAATTTTTGTTGCTCTTCTCTGGAGTTTTTCTAATTTGTCCACATTCACGGGCGGTGGGTAGAAGAAGCTGGGGAAGGCAATACCTGCCCTGCCTTGCCCTGGTCACACTCCATCACCAGCCCTTGCCTCCATTTCAGTTGGGTGCTGCCCATACTCCAAGGCCAGGTGGGCTGCCCACTACATGCTCTCCAGGGAGCAATGCACTCTTGGGGGCTGGGGAAAGCTGGGGCTGCCCACACTCCCCACTCCTGTAACTTGGCTGGGTAAGGCTGGAGCCACATGCCACCTGCCCTCACTCACCTCATCTGTGCTTTCCCTGGGGAAGGCTCAGATCGTGTGCTACCCCTCCCCTCCCCTCCCCAGACTCCCACCAGAGCCAGGAAAGGCTGGGGCCACGCACAGCCCACTGTGGGTGAGGTGGCCTGCCCCTACAATGTGTGGGGGTACTTGGCTCCCACAGGGCCCTGAGGGGCAGGGCAGGGCTTCAAGCAGAAGGAATAGGGCTGGAGACTTGCCTCCCTGCCCCAGGGTTCATGTCCATCCCTTTCCTGAAATGTGGCAGTCTAGTTGAGACCTAATCAGCACAAAGTAGAGTGGAAGAATTAAGTGGGCTGGATGTCTGTCATAGCTTTTGATGTGGAAATATGAGTGTCAAAGGCAGGGGAAATTGGCTTTATAATGCATTAACCAGTTAATATCTTTATGCAAGCCCAAATTGACAGTGTCAGATTTATAAATGAATTCCAGTTCAGCAGTCTCTCTCTGTAATTGAGTTGTAAAATTCCTTTGTAGAAGAATAGTTACTTTTAAACCCATGATTGAGTGTCCAAGTAGGTTAAAATGTTCCCCTACAGGTTTGTGTGTTACCATTTCTGATGTTTGATTTGTGTCCATTTATTCTTTGTTATGAAGATGGTCCAATTTGGCCAACATACGTGACAGAGGGACATTGCTGGCATTTGACGGCACATAACACATTAGAGGATGTACAGTTGTATGAGCCCCTGATGTTGTGGCTTATGTGGTTAGGTCCTGTGACAGCATTGCTTGTATATATGTGTGGACACAGTTAGCAGTGGGGTTTGCTGCAGGGGTAGATTCCTGAGGGAATGGATCATAGCTGTTGTATATAGCTGCTGGTATTTGCTTCAGGTTGCGGGGGTTGTCTGTAAGTGAGGATTGGCCTGTCTCCTAAGGTCTGTGACAGGGTTCATTTTCCAGGATAGTTTGCAGATTGTCAATGATGCGCTGAGGAGTTTAAGCTGGGGACTGTAGGTGACGACTACTGGTGTTATGTTGTTTTCCTTGTTGGATCTGTCTTGAAGTAGGTGACTTCTGAGTACTTGTCTGGCTCTGTCAATCTATTTCCTCATTTCCCCAAGTTTTAAGAATGCTTGATAAAGATCTTGTAGGTGTTTGTCTTTGTGGGATTGGAGCAAATCCGGTTGTATCTTAGGGGCTTGGCTGTAGATAACTGATTGTGTGATGTGTCCTGGATGGAAACTAGAGCCATGTAGGTAATAAGTCAGTAGGTTTCCAGTATAGGATGGTGTTCATGTGACCATCATTTATTTATACTGTAGTATAAAGGAAGTGGATATTTTGTGTGGTCTGGTCCAGGCTGAAGTTGAAATTGTTGAAATCCCTGTGGAATTCTTCCAGGGTCTCCTTCCTGTGGGTGCATGTGATGATGTCATCACTGTAGTGCAAATAGAGAAAGAGTGCTAGGGGATGGGAACTGAGGAAACGCTGTTCTAGGTCAGCCATAAAAATGTTGGCATATTGTGGGTTAAATTACAAATGGATTTTTAAATGCTGCTATTGGTAGGGAGGGTGTACTTGCTGTAGCCTATAGACCTGCTGTGGTCAAAGATCAGTATATTGAAAATTAAACCTTTGGAGTTGGAAACACTTAAGCAGTTATAGAGCTTTAGCTGCATGAATTTACTTCAATGGGACTAGTTATGTGCTTTGGGGATAGAGGTGATGGGCAAATTTGCTTCAGAACTCAATCTTTCCAGCTTCTAAGTAATCTGTTCGAATAATATTAAAGCGCACTTTACTTCTTTGGTTATAGAAATAGCACAGCATCTCAATTTCAATCCAACATTGCTGTAGGAAGTTATTTTCAGATACCTACCCTCCTGTCTCTAATGAAGAGAAATGGAGGTTTTTTTTTTTTTTTTTTAAAGAAATCTCGGTAACAACATTGCATTAATATGGCTTTTTGAATGCCAATTTTTTTGGTTATGGTTGGAAAAGTAACTCTAATGACAGAGAAGCTCTATATTTTCTTTGAACTATTTCCAGATTTACGAAACAAAAGCTATCTTGTCTAATTGCCATCACTGCAAATTGCATTTATAATCTAAAAATCACAATGAATTTTCTGCTCTTACATCATCACTTGTAATACACAAAGCTGGTCACATGTTACACGGTTATAAAAATGCGGTTTGTTTGCAAAAGTAAGAATTAAGAATTTTGGAGCATCTGAACCTCAGTCTTTGGCTCTGAGGTTTGGTCTGAACAATGTGTTGAGAGAGTAAAAATTTGTGCATTTAATCTTGCCCAGTAATTCTGTTGATCCACCATAGAATAATGCATGCCTTTGTAATAACTGTCATCTTGACTGATGCACAGAGGATTAAACTGGGAACCTCCAAAGCTAAAAAAGCATATTCTCCTACAACTTGACCTAAATCTCTCTAATTGGGTGTCTAACAGCTTCTCATCCTTTCCAGATCCAGTACAGAGCAGGAACTGTAACATGCACACTCATCAGTCAGTTACACTCTTTCATAGCTATGTTAGCGGAAAAGGTTATAAGGTAAAACAAAAATGGCTTGCTGGAGAAGTAAGAAGACATGCCTCTGCTCAAAGGGTGTGGATTAGTTGAGTCATATGCCATTTTTTTCATGGCATTTTTGAAGTTTTGTTATACCAGGATAGCAGAGAGAAGATGTGAGAGGTAATATTTTGTATTCAACCAACTTCCATTGGTGGGTTATGTAGCTCGAAAGCACGCCACTTTCACCTGCAGAACACACTCTTTTTTTTTTCTTGGTTACACTTGTGAATATAAATTCACTTAAAAAAAAAAAAGCAACACATCTTTAGACTGTACATCCTCATGTGAAAACAGTCTTCTTGGCAAAGTTGCTGGCTGAACCTAGACTTGCCTTGTATTCTTTGTAATAATCAGAGATAATCTCATTCTGTCTGATTTTTTTTTTTTAAAGACTCAGGAGGAACTGGATGTAGAGTTCTACTTAGAAAAATGGTGAGTCTATCTAACTACATTGCTCAGTATAAACATGCATTGTTAGTACTTTTTTTTTTTTTTTAGAATAGAGTGATTAGTCTTCCACCTCTTAAAATTGTTTGCATTTTACTTTTGTGCTTAGATGTAAATGTCTTCAAGGTTATGAAAAACTTCAAAAACAACAAATAGTCTAGTAGCACTTGAAAGACTAACACAACATGTAGACCAGAGTGTCATCTGAAGTAGTTGGGTGTGCCCACGAAAGCTCATGATACCATCTACATGTTTTGTTAGTCTTTAAAGTGCTACCAGACTATTTGCTGTTTAAGTTTTCCTGTTACAGAGTATCTCCACTACTCCTCCGAAACTTTCAAAGTTATGGCTGCCTCAGCCTTAGGGCACTGGACCAGTGCTCTGGAATATCACTTTTGCTGGAATCTTGTTGCCATGGTAACATAAGGAAAATCATAGTATTGGCATTCATCTGCCATGTTGGGAAGACTTAGCTTTCAGTGGAAGGTTACTGCAATAATCCCTTGAATACAATGTAGAGATGTTAAAGAGTAGTCGAGTTGACTACTTGCATTTCCCCACCTCCAGCAAGGGAGGGTGGCAATAGGAGCCAGTGCTGGGGGGGGAGGAGGGTACCAGCATAAAAGATGGTCCCCCCCCTCCACCATCTCTTCATTGTGGGGCAAGGGACAACGAAGAGGCAGAGGCACAGCAGTCTGGGATATTTAAAAGGCAGAGCCATGGTGGTCCTGGAGCCGGTGTGAGCCAGGGTTAGCTCAGTCTTGGCTCGTGCTGGCTCCGTGAGCTAACCCTGCACTCTGCAGAGTGTCTCCCCTTATCAAGAAGTTATATCAACAACACAATTAGCCAAATACTTGCTTCTTAATACAATGAACAGTTCACCTGCTTATCCAGAATACTTGTTTTATGTCTAGTCTCCTTCCTTTTAAGACCAGGCTCCTTTCTGGAGACTGAGATAAGAATGAGAGAGTGTGTATGTATTTGACAACTGCACAAAGCCAGGAAGCAGTTGCTCTTTGAACAGTAAAAATGTTTTCATTGCCCTGTGAAGGACACATTCACTGGGCTGCCATTCTGAACCTCTGAATACAGAATGTGAGCTCAAGAGGGTGCCTCTAGGATCTAGGCACCCAGTTTGGAAAGGGTGGTAACAGGCATCAAAATGAGGGACCGATGGCAAATTAAAAACAACACTCATTCATGTTTACCTTGTCCCTTCACAGCCCAGATCCCCCTACTGAGGTTCTCACCAATGGTGTCCTTGTGGTGAGTAAGTAGAGTTAATTGGTTATGCATTGCAGAATTGTTACTTAATGCAGCTTTTTGTGGTTAAACAGGGGGTGAGCATTTTGAAATTAGAGGTTCCCTAAAATCCATGCATCCAATTTCCTCTCTTCCACACATGTCCCTTCTCACATTTGCTTTCATAAAAAATATTGAACCTGAATTTCTGGAAGGTGTGTGGTACCATCCTCTGATGGGGGTTATTCTTTCCAGTAGGCAAATGGGCTTCCAAGCCAAGAAAGGATTCACTTTTAAAACAATGTCCATGAAATATCAGTGGGTATTTTGTGGACTCCTTTATCCTCTAGCCCCTGAAACTTACCTTCCCCCCTTTTCCGATCACCTTTGTACTTTTGTAATATGCAAGTTCAACATATATTTTTCCAGTAATTTCTTCTTAGTAATAATAAATGGGTTAAATCACTGTAGGATTGACTGCTGAATCTGAAATTTGAGGCCAGAGGGTCTGATCTCATGCAGTCTCTGTGGGCATGTCTACACAGCAGGGCTAAAGCTGAAATAAGCTACGCTCTTGAGCTACATCAATTGCATAGCGTAAGTCGATATAGTTTATTTCAGCTTTTGGCACTGTCTACTTGGCAAGAAGTCCGAGAAAGAGCAGTTGTCCTCTGACTTCCTTTACTCCTCATACAATGAGGGTTCCAGGAGTTGGAGTAAGCAGTCCTCCAGCTCGGCATTATGTCAAAATTACCTGCTTGTTGTATGGACGCAGACTATGTTATTTCAGAAGAACATCAGTTATTCTGAAATAACGCTGCTGTGTAGACATAGCCTGTAAGCATTCAGACCAAAATGAGAGTATGAAAATGGAAGAATCCCTGTCACAAATGGGGGATGGGAAGAAAGGGCTAGTTAACTAAGGAAATTAATATGATAGAAGAATATGGAGTAGAGCTGATTCAAAAAGTTAGACTGAAGCATTTTCTGTTGGCAAATGAAGTGTCATTGGAACGGAATGCTTTGTGAAATCATGGTGATTACACTGAAATTTCTTCTTGAAGGAAAAATGAAGTGTCAGGATGTGGGGGGAAGGAAAGTTTTGCTGAATCAGAAATGAAATATTTTTAAGAACTTTCTTTCATGGAGAATTGTGAAATGTTTGGGTTTTGTTCTGAGTTAGAATGAAGTCAAATTCAGAAATCTCTATCCTTCCCAAAATTGAAATTTCCATCATTTGCACTACTTAATATGTGGTTAAAATGGAGCAGTTTGCTATTAGATCACTGACTCTAATTCAGCCTAGGTAAATCATGTTTGAAAATAACCATTGAGGCTGCTTAATCATCTGTATGTGAAATTGTTGGGGTGGGAGAGTCAATTAATTTCCTAGTGCAGTCCTTCTGAAATCTTTTCATTTTATGGGTTGCTTCATAAAATGGACCTCCACCTCCCATCTTGTCAGTCTTCCACTGAAGCAACTGCTTAGTGCAGTATCTTACAGTACTTCTACATGTGAGCTGGGAAGTATGATTTCCAGTTCACATAAATGTACTTGCACTCACTGTGCTCAAGATAGCATGTCAAAAATAGCAGTGTAGCCCAGATAACAGGAGTGGTTGCTTGGGCTAGCCAGCTGAATCTGTCCCAAAGTGGTCTGGGCAACCGGTGCTATCCTGCCTATGTTGCTATTTCTAGCATACAAATTCAAGTAGAGGTAGAGTGGAAAACACCCCTCCAGTTTGAAGATAGCCATTTGCCCTCTCTGTAGGGACCAGTAAAGTTGGGAAGGGAGGAATATTCATGTTTTAATAAAATCAGTGAGCACAGTTAACATTAGTTAAGTCCCTTGTCCACAGTCTCATCAGAGAAGCCAAGGACTGAATTGAGCAGGAAACACTCCTTTCTCTTCACGTGATGACTTGACAGCTGGGTTTTGAGATTGCAATGTGATAGGTATTTGCATAGGCAGAAATGGTGGAGTTGCTATGAGTTGTGGGATGCATGGCAAGCTATTTTACCCTTTTGCTGTATCCAAAGCTGGGTTCTTGCTCAGCTTGTATTTGAGTTCCATTCTGCTTTGGATCTAAATACAAATGATACCAAACATAGAAAAAAGTCTGTGTATCCGGACAGACTATGGCTGCGTAGGATAGGTTGTGAAGAAGCTACGATGTAGGGAAGTGTTTATAAACAACAACACCCTTAAACCTAAACCCTCTCCATTTGCAGGAACAAATCTGTCCCCCAAGCCTTGTTTTTGCTACAGAATCAATGTTCATAACCACTTCCTATTGTCACTGGATTATGGAGAAATGAAGCAAGCTTATAACCAGAGGTGTGATTTGTTTTTCAAATAGGCTCATCCTTGCCTGTCTCTTCAAGGTGTAATCAACAAAGATGAAAAGTCAAAGCAGAGTGAAAAGGGTAGGACTACTTGTGAATTTCAAAGAACTACTGCTTTTATTGCTGGCTCTTTGGCACATCCATCTTCTTTGGAGGTAGTTTGGATCCTCACCTGAATTTTGTCTCTTGCCATCCAATTCTAAGGAGTTTTGCTTCATTGGCTCTGTATCTCATTGTGGTCTACTAGTTTCTTTCAAGAAGTTGCTTTATCATTGTTCTGTTATTAAATTTAAAAAATGGCATGTTATTGTGTCTTTCCATAAAGTGCTATCAGAACCAAAACTATGGGGGCTTTAGTTTTTGTGTCTGTTGCCTGTTGTTTCTAATAACATTCTCTAGTTTTGAATGTGTATTTCAGTGACTGTTGTGACCTAAAATCTCTTATTTCTATTCTCAGGGAACTGTCAGGTGAAGCTATCAATGCCAGGGGCCTATGAGAAACAGTTGTGCATCCCCCTGCAGATGGACAGTGATCAAGATTTTGGGACCCCTTTTGTCTTTCATATAGACAAAGAAATGTGTCCAGACCTGGAGGTGGAGCTGGAGAAAACAATAACTGTCTTACAGGTGAGCATCTATGTTGACATCTGCATAGACTACTTTTGGAACAAATCCATCCTGAAGCAAGGCATCACATACTCCATGACTGAGGAAGAATTTGCGCTGACTTATGCTTATGTTCATCATGCCAGGGATTTCTTCAGTGATTAGAGGAAACCAATTCCTGGTTTGCCGTTGTTTAATGGTTGAATATATACTGATATTGTAATTCATTTTCTTATGGAGTACTGGAAACTACAGATGGGGCTGGTAGAGCTGCCTATTATGAAGTTTCATGGACTGTTCCCATTATAACCGTGGTGTCCAACCAGTTCTGAAGCAGTAGCCATTATAGTGACTAGTGTACTAGCCACACTCAATCAGCCGCATGGTTCAAGCTAACTAGCCACACTCAACTAGCTAGTAGCCACACGTTGCTAGTGGATCGTGTGTTGGACTCCAGGGCATTATAATATCCTGTTTTTGGTTGCCTATAACTTTGTCAGACTTTAACTATTCAGTCTGAAATTTTCCATGCTGGGTATCAGCCTTAGGCTAAATAGAACATTTCAGAGAAAGCATTTTCAGCTGTTTCTGAGAACAAGGTAAGGGAAAAATATGTTCTTTTGATAATGTTGAAAAAATTCTGCGGACATGTTCTTTGACCATCTCTATTGCTCTCCCCCCCCCCCCCCGACATTATATTAGACGGTGGGTTGTCTTTGTGTCAGGATGTGCCTTTTGCCATCCCTGTGAAACTCCGCCTAAATTTGGCCACGTTATAGGCTTTTGAATAATCACAGTTTGCACATACTCCAAGACTTTTTTTTATATTAAACAACTAAAATCTCCAGAGATAGCATCCTCACTGAGCATTCTTGAGCCTTTCACAGCTGCTAGTGCTGATGAGAGTGCATATGCATCATCTGCATAGTGTGATTAAGCATTCTCCCTCCAGCACAGGACTTCAGGGGCAGAAATGGATGTGGGTAATGGCTGCTTTCAGTGAGTCTGGGTGCTGAAATTGAGAGCAAGGGAGTCTTTCTCCCTTATCCTTTCAGTGACTCCTTCTCTGCTGGCACTCAGCACTGTGGGGGAGGAAGTGATCTGATTAGAATGGAGAGGGAACAAAAGTTGGAGTAGGGGGAGTTGGAAGAGCAGTAGATTGGAACAAGGAATCTGACGAAACTGGACCTGGAATGGGTCAAGAAAAGAGCAGGGCTTAATAAGAGAGAGGTAGAATGGGGAAAAAATAGCATGTGATTTAGGGATGTAAAATCCTGTTGAATCAGTTAGCTGGTCAAATATGATGCTTAGCTGGTTAACTGATTAAAAGAAAGGGTGGGCAGTCTGAAGTGGCCCCTCCACTGCAGCCAGGCTGGAGGTCCACCCTCCCACTCTCCAGCTGCAGGCAAGGATTGCTCCAGCCCTGCTGGTGCAGCCTTCCCCCCATGCCCGCCTTGGACTGGAGTGCTATGGGTGGCCAGAGCAGCCCCCTGCCTGTGATGTGCCCAGGCCTGCCAAGGACAGGGACTGCTCCAGGAGGCTTGCGCAGCCACTTGCCTGCAGCAGGTGGGGAGGTGCTCCAGCTCCCACCAGTTAACCAGAAATGGTAAGCATCATCCATTATGGTGGTGCTTATTGATTAACTGGTTAACTTTTCACATCCCTAATGTGATTGTGTAATTATTAAAGACTGTGTCCCATGCAGGAGGGGGCTGAATTGAAGTTGCATTGGCCACTTCAGTCCTGGCATTTCTTAACTTAAGTACTTGAATGTCTAAACTTAATGAAGTTCTTGTTATTGTATGGGTGCAGGTGCACTCCCATCCCCCATATACTGGTGTAGTATAGAAGAAAGGTGTTATCAACATGAATTTAGTTATGCACCTAAATGCAGAACAAATCTGTACACTTTGTGGTCATGTGGTATGTGTGTGTGTGTGAGATACGTGCTACAGGAAAACTATTTTACAGTTTTTAAAGACAAATATTTTTCTATTGGGATTGGGTTTTTTTTTGTCTCTCCCTTGCAAAACAAGGTGTCTCAGTTCTCATGAATCAAACCCTGTATGGATTCAAGGATCTTTGTTTTACTGGTTGATGTGAAAATGAGCCTTCTAAAAAGAACTAAAATAGCTTTTCTAGACACAATGCTATAGTTCTAGAGCCTGATATCAATTGACTTTCATAGAATCATAGAATACTAGGACTGGAAGGAACCGCGAGAGGTCATCGAGTCCAGTCCCCTGCCCTCACGGCAGCACCCAATACCATCTAAAACAGTGTTTCTCAACCAGTGGTAAGAGTACCTTAGAGTTACTTGAGAGAAGTCTGGGGGGTACATCAACACAACTGAAACTTGGAGAAAACTGAATTTTTGTTTTAAGTTTTACAGCATTTTATTATTTTTGTATTTTTTGCACCCAAAAATTTCATCGCCCTCCCAGCTACGATTAAGTTGCTTAAACAAATGTGTTGCAATGGTAGAAAAAAATTGTGTGTCTGAAAACTTTAGGTACTGGGGGTCCTTTATATTTATATTTATATTTAAATATAAATATAAATATATATTTATATATAAAAAAAAATAAAAGGTTGAGAAACACTGGTCTAGACCATCCCTGATAGATATTTATCTAACCTGCTCTTAAATATCGCCAAAGATGGAGATTCTAAAACCTCCCCAAGCAACTTATTCCAGTGTTTAACCACCCTGACAGGAAGTTTTTCTTTATGTCCAACCTAAACCTCCCTTGTTGCAATTTAAGCCCGTTGCTTCTTATCCTATCCTCAGAAGCCAAAGAAAACAATTTTTCTCCCTTCTCCTTGTGACGCCCTTTTAGATACCGGAAAACCGCTATAATGTCCCCTCTGTGTTCTCCTTTCTAAACTAAACAAGCCCAATTCTTTCAGTCTTCCTTCACAGATCATGTTCTCTAGACCTTTAATCATTCTTGTTGCTCTTCTCTGGACCTTCTCCAATTTCTCCACATCTTTCTTGAAATATGATGCCCGGAACTTGGCACAGTACTCCAATTGAGGCCTAATCAGCACAGAGTAGAGCGGAAGAATGACTTTTCGTGTCTTGCTCACGGCACCCCTGGTAATGCATCCCAGAATCATGTTTTCTTTTTTTGTAACAGCGTCACACTGTTGACTCATATTTAGCTTGTGGTCCACTATGACCCCTAGATCCCTTTCTGTGGTACTCTTTCCTAGACAGTCACTTCCCATTCTGTGTGTGACACACAGATTGTTCCTTCCTAAGTGGAGCACTTTGCATTTGTCATTATTGAACTTCATCCTATTTACCTTGGACCATTTCTCCAGTTTGTCCAGATATTTTTGAATTATGACCCTATCCTCCAAAGCAGTTGCAATCCCTCCCAGCTTTGTATTATCTGCAGACTTAATAAGCATATTCTCTACACCAATATCTAAATCGTTGAAGAAGATATTGAACAGAACTGGTCCCAAAACAGACCCCTGAGGAACCCCACTTGTTATACCCTTCCAGCACGATTGTGAACTGTTAATAACGACTCTTTAAAGGGCTAGAATAATATGGATTTAAAACCTAGTAGGAATGCAGCACTTTATATTACCCATTACTGGCCACAGGTCAGGGCAACTCTTTTGGAGGGAAAAATCCCCATTTGAATGCATGTATGTGTGTGAGAGAGAAGGATTTTGTGGCAGGTTGATTCGGAAAAGAGCACAGTTAAATTTTTGAAGTTACTTAGAGGTTTGGAATTATGGGAATAGTCCCAAGAAAGAAGTCTTGGTGGACAGAGAGCAGATAAGATGGTCAAAAGTACATGATGTCATAAGACTTTCTTCTGAAGAATTTTAGTTGAGTTGCAGCATGTGAATAACTCCACTTTGTGAGAGTTCTGGTTCTTTATTTTCACAGGTGAAATTATGATTTTAATGAAAACCACTTTTCTGTAATGCTTGGATTATTCCTTTTTGTTACTAGGATGAAATAAACTCTGACATGGAAAAACACAGCATACTTCTGGGACGGGGGACTGTACCAGTTAAATCACTGCCTGGTGGACAGAAAGTAGACATGACTGTTCCTCTAGGAGAGGTAACTCACTAATTTTTGGCATGTATTTTAATACTTGGAACAAAGGTTTCAGCATTTAGAAGTAAGCATTTTTAAAATTTGAGACTAAAAGCCAGTGTTGCTGTAACTTAATTCAGCTCTTGAGAATTACCATGTTTTACAATAATTATTAAATGTAACACTCGAAATTATTTATTAAAATGATGTCATAGAGTACTAGAGGCTGTTTAACAGTCACTCTGAAGTACTATTTTTAGGGCTGATTTCTGCAAAATAAGCATCATTTTCCATCAATTTGCAGAAGCAAAGGAAAAATTATATAGCCTGTGAAAGAGAGGTGCTAATGGAGGAAAAACCAAAAGCTTACAAAAAGAATAATATCTGTACTCTTTTCTGTCCTCCAACTTTATATTACTCCAATGTAACAGCTCTTAAGAATAATTGATTTGCACTAAAAGAGGCACTGGAAAAAATAAGGTGTGTGTTTGCTTTTGCTGGTGAAAGTTCTTATCTTGCATAGTATTTGATGACAGTGTTTTCCATGCCCTGATAGTAGGTGCACCTGTGAAACGACTTTGGTTCAGCGGTTTATTGTATTTTTCTAGGGACAAAGTTTGGATCTGAGTGTGAAGGCTGAAGAGAGGTGAGTCAGAGTCTTGTATGTCCTTTCTGTGATGAGGAAGTACTTTTAGCAAGTGATCTGAGTGACTTTAGTAACTGCTCCTGAAGCACATTCATTTTACTAAAGATTTTCTTTAGTTTGAATGAAAAAAAAAAATTTTTGTTGGATATTTTTCTTCAGCTAACCAAATTCTTTTTTGATTTTTATTGTGAAAGTTATTTTTTTCTTGCACTGGTATCAGGAAAGGAACTGAAATCTGCACAATTTTTTCATAAATTCCTCGGGATTCGGCCTCAGAAATGCATAACTAAATGTGCAAACATAGAGTAGCTGTTCTGTATAATTACAAAGGGGCCAAAATGTGCAAGAAACTGTACAGACAAAAAGGAAGATGCAGCCCTTGGCACAAAAGCTTTACAATCTAACATAAAGTAGTAAATGAAAAAAGTTGAGGAAGGAATTGGTGCATAGAAGCAAAACAGATCAGGGGAAGAGGTTCTGTTCAATATCTTCATCAATGATTTAGACGATGGCATAGAAAGTACTCTTATTAAGTTTGCAGATACCACCAAGCTGGGAGGGATTGCAATTGCTTTGGAGGACAGGGTCATAAATCAAAATGATATGGACAAGTTGGAGAAATGGTCTGAGGTAAATAGGATGAAGTTCAATAAGGACAAATGCAAAGTGCTCCACTTAGGAAGGAACAATCTGTGTCTCACAGAATGGGATGTGATTGTCTAGGAAGGAGCACTGCAGAAAGGGATTTAGGGATCATATTGGACAACAAGTTAAACAAGTCAACAGTGTGTCACTGTTCAAAAAAAGCGATCATGATTTTGGGATGCATTAACAGTGGGGTTGAGGAAGACACGAGAAATCCTTCCGCTCTACTCTGTGCTGATTAAGCCTCAGTTGGAGTATTGCATCCGGTTCTAGGCATCACATTTCAAGAAAGATGTGGAGAAATTGGAGAAGGTCCAGAGAAGAGCAACAAAAGTAGTTAAAGGTCTAGAGAACATGACCTATGAGGAAAGACTGAAAGAATTGGGCTTGTTAAGTTTAGAAAATGGAGCAAGGGAGGTTTATGTTGGACATGAAGAAAAACTTCCTAACTGTCAGGGTGGTTAAACATTGGAATAAATTGTCTATGGGGGTTGTAGATGATCTAGACCAGTGGTCCCCAACCTTCAGAGGCTCCCGGGCGCCCGGGAGGTGGGGCCACTCACGCGCCGGGCGCCCGGGAGGTGGGGGCCACTCACGCGCTGGGCACCCGGGGGCGGGGCTGCTCGTCCGGGGGCACGCCAGGGGTCTGGGATGCCCTTGCACCCGGCGCCGGCATGTGCCCTAGGGCCGGGGTTGGGGCCGCCCGAGCGCCTTGTGCCGTGGGCCCGGGGCCGGCGCTGCCGCCCGAGCCACGCGCCTGGGGCCGGCACCGGCGCCGCTCGAGCACCGCGCGCCCAAGCGCCTGCATGTGCCCCGGGGTTGGGGCCGCCCGAGCGCCACGCACCCAGTGCCAGTGCGTGTCGCGCACCTGGGGCCGGCGCCTCCCGTGCGCCGGGGGCGGGGCTGGCCCAGGTTGTCGGCGGGCGCCCACGAATGCCCCGGCGGGTGCCATGGTGCCCGCGGGCACCGCGTTGGGGACCACGGATCTAGACAGTGCTTGGTCCTGCCATGAGGACAGGGGACTGGATTTAATGATGTCTCGAGGATTCTGATACATTCATGTTTTTTTAAATAATAAGCTATCCCTAATTGCTTTTTTAAATAGCCATTATTGGTTTCTGATCCAACCCTTGTCTACCAACCCATAGTAAGATGTTTTCTTCTCTCAAACTAACTAAAATCCTTTGTAAGATATTCTCTTAACCTGTATACCTCTCTTCACTGTACTTCTCAGTGAGCCAAGCCTTTCAAACTGCATCTTCCTCCTACCTCCCTCTACAGATCATCCAGCCCCTTTCCAGTTTATCTGTTTCTTTAAATCAATCATAATTTGAATTTTATTGGTATGAAACTCCTTAAATCCTTGTATTTGGATACTGCAGGATTGAATTTACTACGAACTAAAACAGCGAGCATAAAAGAAGTTTACTTTTAACCAAAAAAAATTCTCTTCTGTTTTTTAACTGAATAATGCTTGTCATGTTTTGTGTTTGATAGAGTGATTGGACTGTGAGCCTAGAATGTTTGTTTAGAGCAGATTACCAAGCACCCTTTTTCAAGGGGATTCAAACCCTTTAGATTTATGAAAACTCCTAATTTCTTTTTAACCCCTGTTTTTGTCATCAGCACTTGGGATCTTGATGTGCGCCTTAGTTTTGACCTCTGTGAAGAAGAGAGAAAATTTTTGGACAAGAGAAAGAAAATAGTTTCTCAGGCATTAATGAAGACACTTGGGTTAAGAGAAGCCCCGGGGAAAGATGAGGTATGAAATATAATGTTTAGAGATGGCTGTAGAACCATTATGATTGACTGGTGACCATTTAAATATGTAGCGCTCTTTACAAGTAAATTGGATTTTCCACAATTCGCAGAATATTCACAGCATATCCTGTGGTGAGTTTCTCTTTAGAGACATCTAGAATTTTGAGTTCTAGTCTTTTGGTACGTCTACACTACACCACTTTTAGCAACAAGGCTATGTTGATACATCTGTCAGGCAGTATACACACAGTTTGTCTGCACTTTTTCTACTCCTCAGAAAAAACTTAAAAAACAATGAATGGTCCGGCAGCACCTTAGAGACTAACAAAAATGTAGGCGGTATCATGAGATTTCGTGGCCACAAGAAGTCTCAGGATACTATCTACATTTTGGATTAGTCTCTAAGGTGCTGCAGGACTATTCGTTAAGTTTTTTCAAGTTACAGATTAACACATCTTACTCCTCTGAGACTTTTACCCTCTGAGTGGTGTAAAGCACTGTTTACACTAGTATTTGTCACTGAAAAGCTTTTGCCATGAGGGGTTGGGTGGGAGGGGAACTAAGCACCTGTGAACTACAAAAGCTTTGTCCACTCAATTGCCAGTGTAGACAAATCCATATATGTATATAATACTACTGCTACAGAAATTATTAATGTATTTTTTCCTTATAACAGTGTAGGTTTCATGTACTATTGCAGGGGTTCCCAAACTTTTTGACACAGGGACCAGTAAATCCATTCACGAGCTTTTGGAGGACCAGTAACAGTCATTTGCGTATTTGCATATTCATCAAGCAAATGATGAATATTCAAATAAGATTTTTCTGGTCCTCCCAAAGCCCCCAGTGCCAGCTTTTGATACGGTCACCCACAATATTCTTGCCAGCAAGTTAAGGGAATATGGATTGGATAAATGGGACGGTAAGATGGATAGAAAGCTGGCTAGATCAGTGCTTCCCAAAATTTTATTGTAGTTGGATCCCATTTTTTTCAGTACTGTTTTTTGCAGCCCAAAAATATAAACGCATATTTAAAAAAAAATTAAAAATGAATCAATTTTCAGTCTTTCACCCAGCCGCATCCTCCGCCCAGCCTGGGCCAGGGCTTGGGGGACCTGGCGCCGCATGGGCGCTCCAGGAGGCAGGAGCAGGAGCAGATTGGGGACAGGGTAGCTGGGTAGGAGGGAGGGTGCAAGGAGGGGTAGGGTTGCCAGGTGTCCGGTTTTGTACTAGACAGTCCGGTATTTGAAGGTTCTGTCCTGGAAATGAATTGCGAAAATATTGGACATATAAAATGTCCGGTATTTTCTAATTAGGTAAGTTTTATTAGTATTAGGTGTATCAGTCCATAGCTTCGAACTACCTGGCTGGTAGATATGCTCATGCTGCATGAGTGTGTTTACCGGCCAGGCAGTTTGCAACTACTCGAGGGAGGGTTTTGGAGGGGGGGGGGGATAGAATCCCTGGGGCCGGACTCACTCGTGTGCCCGGGTCTGCATGTGCCCGGGTCAGTCCTGCTTCCCGCTGGCCAATTCGCTGCTACTCCCCGCACACACTTCTCCCAATCTCCCCTGGCCAGCCCCGCTGCCCCCATTCAGCCCTGCTTCCGGAGGCTGGTTCTCCCGTTGTCCTCCTCACTATCTACCCCGTCCAGCCCCCACGCCTCTCGTCCAGCCCTGCTTCTGCCTGCCACCTGCTCTCTCTGATCTCCGCCAGACAGCCCTGCTGCCCCCAACCTTGTTTCTGCCGGCTGACCACCTCCGATTTCCACCAGACAGCCCCGCTGCCCCCAACCCTGCTTCCGCCGGCCGGTTTCCCACACACACACACACACACACACACACACACACACACACACCTCCTCCCAGCCCGCCCCACCCTGCTCCCCTTCCGGCAGCCACGCTGAGGCCCAGTATTTTTTTCCCATAGTTTGGGAAACTCTGTACTATTGCAAAGTGTTGTGACTAAATGAGGGAGTATAACTGGTTTCTCATTTTTCTGCAGGTCCCAGTGGTAGCAGTTTTGGGATCTGGTGGTGGGGTTAGAGCACTAACATCATTCTATGGCAGCCTGTCAGGGCTTCAGCAACTCAGTCTTCTGGACAGCACAACGTATCTCTGTGGAATTTCAGGTTCTACTTGGTGAGTAATATGCAATGGTGGTCCCTGAAACTTCTAGTTGGATAGTTTTGTGTAGCTCCAAGGGAGATGCTAGATTGAATGCACATAATCTTTAAAAAATAGTAGGTCTTGTATGTTGCTATTGTCTATCAGATGTTGACAGTCATAATATTTTCGGTGGTTAAAAAGAATTTCGTTGCTGTATTTAAAACCTACCGCAGTATGTCTAGTAGAAGCTATGTAAATGCATTACAGAAAGAAAGCACTTGGGGGAAGATTTTCAAAAGTACAGACAAGAAATAGATGATTGGCTCCCATTGAGGGTTTATGAGAGTTGAATGTTTAACTGCCATTTGTGCTTTCAAAGTTCACCCCTTTTATGGAAAGGTTATGGAAAATAATTTAATATGTGTACTTGTTCTAGCTTGTAGAGTTGCATAGGAAGGCTTGTGAGTCAGATTCACTGCTGGGAAGAAGAGGAAGCCAGTTACCTTGGCTCTGTTTGGAGCCTCATACCTGGCTCTCAGGACTGGTGTGAGGATGAGTTAATGTTTGTAAACTAAATCATATTAGCTAATCTGCACTCAGAACAACCCTGATTGGCATGTTAGCAGACAGCATGACGACATGAGGTTGGTCTCAGGTTCCCTAGCATATTTTAGAATTTAAAATTACATCTCGTAACATTTGTTATCTTTGGTACTTAATCTTCTAAATTGTCAAGAGTTCTATAGTTCTCACACAGTTCTCAGTTCAATAGTAACAATACTTAGCTGGAATTTTATGTTTAATATCGTTCACTGATAATCTTGATGTAAATGTTTTTCAGGTGTTTGTCTGCATTGTATAAAGACACAAATTGGTCTCATAAGGACCTTCAAGGTGCAATCAGCAATGCCCGGGATTATGTATCTAGTAGGAAAGCAGGAGCATTTTCCTCAGAACAATTGAAATATTACTTCCAGGAGCTGAACTCAATGGAGAATGACGGACGGAAAGTCTCTTTCACAGACTTGTGGGGCCTTATAATAGAGTATATTCTATACCAGAAGGTAAAGAATTCCAGACTCTGAAGTGTATTGCTGTTTGCCTAGAAATTAGGAGCTTAACATAGCCACCTTTTTTGTGTCTCTGGAAAATGATTTCTCTTTGAGTATGTGTAGATTGTCTAGAATTCTTCTGGAGATTAGAGGAATCTTGGGACAAACATGGGTTTTTTTTTTGCCTCCATTTTCCTACCTATAAAATGAAGATAAAGACATGTAATGTATAAAGTACTTTGAGCTTTATAGATTAAAAAGTGCTAGGTAGGAGCTTGATATGTATTTGAATTTACTTTGCAAACCATTTATTTGACCACCATTTGGAATGTTAAGGGTCAGAAAATATGGTGACAAATATCTAGCAATGTGGTTTTCCAACAACAATTCAATGTAATACCGTTAGGTGAAATTACAAATTGGAATCTGATGAAAACAGCAATTACTTTGAATTTTACAGGCATTCTTCACTAATTATATAGGCCATATAAATATTGTAGTAAAATATAATGAGCCCTACTCTTGGGGGGGAAGCATTTAAGAGCCTGTGATATGGCTAAAGCCAAGACTGAGAAGTGAGAGAGCTCCAGAATATATATATATATATATATGAGGGAGAGGGGGAGGGGAAGGGGGAGGGAGGAATTAGTTGGCTTTAGCATAATACCAAAAATATTGTGCTTTCTTCTTTCCCTATTATAACCAGGAAGACCCGTCAAAGCTATCTGACCAACAAGAAGCAGTGAAGAGGGCACAGAACCCCTTACCCATCTATGCAGCAGTCAATGTGCGGTCTGATATTAGCAGTAATGACTTTGCTGGTATAAATAAGACAGATTTATTTTTCTATTTTAAAAATCTCTAAATAATCCCCTTTGCATCTCCATCTTTCCCCGTTCACTAAAGCTCGGATAATGATCATAAGACATGAGGTTCTGATTAGCCAGTATGTGGAGGCCCAATAGCTAATGTGTCAAACTGGACACTACTTGGCAAAGTTCAACTTCCCCTTCAACTGTGTTTTCCTCAGAGCTATATCACCAAAGATCAGAGCCTTGCATTAGACTGGTTCTTTCAAATATTTTGGTAGGGAGGATCTAAAATTTTGAATAGCTGTGAGTGACAGTGTACTGTACTTACAAAAGTATTTAGGTCTTCATCTTAGTTTATAAGTGAGTCTACAGATAATAAATTAAAATATTTGATCATTGGCCGACATGCGTCAAACAGATCTTCTCAATTACCATATTTTTCTGTACCGTCTGTTTGATTTGGGTAGAACAGAGGCCTTGTCTACACTTATCAAGAGATTGGCGCTGCTGGCATCAATCCCCCAGGAATTGATCCCTGCAGCACCGATCTCCTGGTAAGCTGTTCACGCTCTCATTAACCAGTTACCTTGGGCTTGAATAAAGACATTACAAGTGTCAAATTATCTACAGATTTGATACTGTTACCCTGGGTTTGAATAAAGACATTAACTGGTTAACATACTACAAAGCCAGTTTTACCTGCCTTTGACATCAACATTTTCACATCAAAAGCTATGCAAGAGATCTATCCAGCCCACTTAATTAGTTTCATTAACACAGGTCCTGCAATTTAAAGTGACAGCTTTTGCTGTTATATATCTCTTGGATTCTGTTACTTCTACTCCAACTCATCTGATGAAGTGGGTCTTACCCACAAAAACTCATGATCCTATATATTTTGTTAGTCTCTTAGGTGCCACAGGACTAATTAGCATTATTGTTTATTATTTCTATTGCATTAGTGTCCAGGAGCCCCAGTCCTTGTCCAGAACCTACTGGGTTGGGCTCCATACAAACACAGAACAAAAAGATGGTCCCTGCTGCTAACGATTTTACAATCTAAGTATAAGACAGAGTGTGAGTACAGGCAGAAAGACAGAGCACAAGGAACCAATAGGCTAATACTGGTCAGCAAAATAGATAGTGGTCTCAGTGGAGCAGCAGCCTAACAAATTGTCCAGTTGTTTGCAGGCGTTAGAGCAAAGTAGAATTTAAAGGAGGGATTTGTAAGCCAATGAGGTAGTTTTTGGGGTATTTATGGGGAGCTTATCCCAACCATGAGGAGCAGTATGGGGGAGAACACCAAATGCCTGGCAGAAAATTTAACAAGTGAGCAATGGAAGCTGATATTGGCTGATTGATTTTGATGCTGTATAAGAGATGACAGGTAGCAGGGAGATATCTTAAGAAGGGCCGTGACTATAAGTGAAGATGAGTCATTTATGAAGACTGGGTTGGGAGATGCAAAAAGAGAGGAGTGAGCTGGTCTTTGCAGCAGCATTATGAATTACTGCTCAGAAAAAATGTGGAATTGCTAGTGGGCTTCAGCTAATGTTTTCATCATTGAACAGAGTGGGAGTAGGCAAGGGCTGGCTTACCGCAAGTTGGGAGAGAATTGATTAGGGTTGGGTGATTAACCAGTTAACAAGGGGATTCAATTTGTTAGCTGGGAACTGTTAAACGGGGACAGGTGGGATTGGGAAAGGCTGAAAGACTGGTCAAAAAAACCTCAAGATCTCAGAGAGGTGAGAACTCTTCCCTTGCCTTCCTATGTCACAGGAGTGCTTTGACGCTGTCCCATATGGTGATGAGACATGAAGCTGCATAAGGCATTGTAAATTATACAGTGGTGTGTGTTTGGGAGCTGCTCTAAAAGATAAATCCAGACTGAGGGGGCCCATTCTGTGACAAACATCTAGACATTCAAGTTGCTGTCATTGCCAGAATTGTAGTATGTGGTGAGACATCCTAAGGCATGGTACACTTGAACCTCTTTATTCTGGCTACCCTGGAAAAACGGTATGCTGGATGTAAAGAATTTGCTGAACCAAGGAGGGTGCTGCAGGGTCAAGGCATGAGGGAGATGGGGGTGGGGCACTTATTTTGCACCCTGCCCCTGGGGGGCATGTGTGGCTCCATGCTCTCCACAGTTTCCGTCACTATGAGAATGGAAGGGAAAAGCCACATGGGAAGCTCGTTGCTGTGCTGCCATTCCCCCAGGTGGGGGAAGGGAGAGTGGCAGCATGCAGAGCCACTTTCTCCTCCATACCAGGGATGTTCCCCTGGGTTAGGGACACCTGAAGCACAGAGGTTCAAGTGTATAGCTAAGGAGCTGTCATCTGAGAGGGTCCACTCCCTCCCCATTCTATGTATTAAATTCTTTTTCTCATTCTCTCCGTACCTAAATGTGTGTTAATCCCAAATAACTGAGCTTGATGCAGGGGCTATTCATGGGGACTAAGCTAAGGAATTCACCAACCCAGGCCAGAGAGCAGCAGTGGAGGTGGTCTCTTGTGGCTGCTGCAGTCCAGAGATAGCAATAGTTCCTGCTGCTTTTGTGCCCTACTCTGCAAGGGACAATGGCTGGTGGATACGTAGACCAGAGGTTTAAGTAATCCCCAAACAACGCTGTACATAGAGTTCCTACAGAGCCTTTCTGGAAGATCCAACTAAATCTTCCCCCAAAATAGTCACATCAGATCTACTAGGTATGGGGTTTTGGGGGAAGGAATTGCTGGTGGGTTATGCTGAAAGAAGCAGAACATCATCTTTAGCCCTCTTATAAGAATAGGATAATTCGCTTCAGAGTTTTTCTGAGATAACTATTGATCTGCTCTCTTACTCTCAGAATGGTGTGAGTTCACTCCCTATGAGGTTGGATTCCGTAAGTATGGAGCTTTCATCCAAACAGAAGATTTTGACAGTGAATTCTTCATGGGGCGGCTGATCCGGAAACGTCCAGAGCCTAGGATCTGCTATCTGCTGGGTAGGCTCTAATGCTGCTGGCTTGGAAAGGAGAGGGCTAGTTCTGTTCTGGGCTTTCAGGAACCACAGGCCCTGTAAATGTTATCCCATCTGTTTCTGGAGAATCTTTCTAAAAAGACTAAAAATCCATCAGTGTGTTACCAGATATAGTCTTGTTCTCCTGAGCCTTCTTTTTTTTCTCAGCCCTAATCCTAGGCTACCATTACCTGAAGCCTAGTCACCTGATCCAACCACTAGTTGAAGCCCAAACCCATCACTTGGGAAAGGGATAACGGGCATAGGGTTAAACTCTTCTAAGACGACCAGCTCATCAAAGATAGACAGTGCTGAATGGCAGCACCTCTGTTGACTTGCACTAGGCTTGAGAAAGCTACTAAGGTGTTAAATCCTTCTTCATTTCTATCTTTACTATCTATTCCTCTGCATCTAGGAATTTGGGGCAGTGCCTTTGCTGCAAGTCTGGATGATGTCTGCCTGAAGATGGTTGGTTCAGGACTGGGCTTTCTAGATTCTCTGAAAGAAGTAATCAAAGTCATAGGTAAGGGAATTCTGATTGTACCCTGTAAAACAGTTTTTGTTAAATTGGGTTTTCTAGAGGTCTCTTTTTAGCTTGATCACACAACACAGTAACATAAATCCAAAATGTAAGAAGTCCTGTGGAATTTCCAAGAGGAGAGAAGGCCCCACTGGGCTGGATAGTTAACAGTTTCTCTAAAGCTGTATCCTGCTCTCTTCTGTCATGGAGTTTCTCTCAACACTATCACCTCTCTTTACACAATGGATTAAATAATGGTCATTAACTTCTCTTCCTCTCACTCCCTCCCCCACCCCAGTCTAATCTGGTTCTCCTGACGGCAATATTTTGAGACCCTTCTAGATGGCAGGAGAATGTCGTTTTGTTTTCAGATAAGGAACTGTGGCACAGCCGAGCAGACAGGCTAAATGACTGGTCCAAGATTGTATAGGAAGTTGATTGAAGATCTGGGAATTGAGCTCAAGTCCCTTGAGTCTCAGTCATGTATCTAAACCACAAAGAGAAGAAGGAAGAGCCAATATGTTAGTTGGGTTCTTGAGACCTGGGTTCAATTCCATTCTTGGCCTAGACTTTAGGAAGTCACTCTGGGCCTCGGTTCTACATTTGTGCAATGGGATAATAGTATTTCCCTACCTCAGAGGGGTGGTGGGAGGATACATACATTACAGATTGTGAGGTGTGCAGGTATTACGGTAACAGTGGGAGATATAGGAGTACCTTCAATAGGCAGGTAGAAAAACCGTCCTTCATCTAGCTCTGCATTTGATTTCACTACACTGTGCCTTATTTGTAATCATAAGAAATACTGCAGTGAATGTTCAATATTTATAATATATATTATATATTTATGGTGTCCCTAGCCTCTGTTTGTCAAGGCTGGGAATGGACAGGAGATGGATCACTTGATCATTGTCCTGTCCATTCCCTCTGGGGCACCTGGCATTGGCCACAGTCAGAAGACAGGGTACTGGGATAGATGGACCTTTGCCCTGACACAGTATGTCCATTCTGATGTTCTTATGCCATGGTCACCAACCAGTAGATCGCGATCTATCAGTAGATCTCGGAGGCTCTAAGAGTAGCTCTTGAGCCCTCTCTGAACTGCGCGCCTGCGCAGTACATTTACATTAGATTTCCTCATTTCAGGAGCAGCTACTCACTGAGCAACAGCACAGATGAGTAGCTGCGAGAAATGGTGGAAATTTTTTTTTAAAGTAGCAGTATAAGGATTGGGGATAGCAAGTGTCGGAGAGGAGGAGAATAGAGAGAGCGGGGCTTCAAGGAAGGGGTGGGGCGGTAGATATTGGCTTGGTCTGTCATTTAAAAAGTGATCTTGGGTGTAAAAAGGTTGGAGACCACTGTTCTTATGAGTGTTGTTCCTATATGAGAGCATATCCTTGATGTCATATGGTGGTAGTTTTCATTAGCATCAGTTTGGAATGGCTACATGACTCATGAGTGAGATTTGAAAGACTTCCTAAATGATGACACTTCAGTATAGACTCAGTTAATTTGCAACAGGTCAAACCTCTATAGTCCTGTGCCTGGTGACCTGACTAGTTCCTAACTGGAGAATTTGCTGGATCATGGGAGGTCAATATTGTCTAGCAACATTACCAAAACTTCCACTGCTTAGAGAGCTCTTAGAAGATATTGAGAAGTAAATTAGGGCTAAACAACAGCACAGAACAACAGGACTAGTGGCTATAAACAACTTTATGGGACTGAGAGAAAGTTGACCATGCCCATGGTAAGTGCACATCCAGCTAATTAAACTCATTTTGGACCACAGATGCTGCCAGGCCAGAGTGTGCTGGACTAGAGAGGTTCAGTCTGTACCTCAGTCTAATCCATTTTTACAATGCCCACATATGTAGGAGAAAAAATAGTCAGGACAATAGACTGAGCTTTCATATGTGAAAAAAAAATAGTACCTGGAAATATTGGGCATGAATTAACATGCTTTTAAATACTTTCTGATCTTTATCATGGCTTGTGTTACAGATGATTGCCGAAGATTCCGTTACCAGGATCGCACTCGATTAAAGACTCGTTTGGTTATACCAGGGGGACCTTTCTTACAAATTTGCCAGGATTTCTTCAAGTCCCGTGTCACCTCTGGGGAAACTTTCAACTTCATGCAAGGCTTGTACCTTCACAAAGAGTATGTCAACAACAGGAATTTTGTGACCTGGAAAGGTAGCTATTTGAAAGAAATAAGGCTGTTGGGAAATTCCATTAATATTTTAAAATCATGCATAACTTTAGCATTTAGGGCCAAATTCATTGCTAGTGTAGATTTGGAGCCACTCGATTGAAGTCAGTGGAGGGCTGCTGATTCACACCAGTGACAGAGAATTTGATTCAATTGACAAACTTATTGGCTATGAAATAATATCACCAGCTGGTGATACAAATCTGAGTTCTCCTTTGTTTCCTGAATATCCTCAGTGCAGGTCTGATTTTGGTATGAGAGTATAGAACATGTATTATAGGCTTCTCCTTAAGGTCTCAAGGGCTACATCTAGACTGCATCCCTCTGTTGACAGAGGGATGCAAATCAAGCACATTGAAATTGCTAATGAAGCAGGGATTTAAATATCCTGTGCTTCATTAGCATAAACATGGCTGCCGCTTTTTCCCAAAACGGAGCTGTTTCGAAAAAATGAGGTTTATAGGATCTGTTGAAAAAGGGTTTATTTTCAACAGATCCATGTCTAGACTGCCGCTTTTTTCGAAAAAGCTCCATTTCAGAAAAAAGCGGTGGCCGTGTTTATACTAATGAAGCATGGGATTTTTAAATCCCTGCTTCATTAGCAATTTCAATGCGCCTAATCTACATCTCTCTGTCGACAGAGAGGTGTAGTTTAGACCCACCCAAGGTGTTGTTTCATTCTCTGTTTCCAAAGTTTTCCCCATCTTTTTGATAACTAATTTGATTTTTTTGTGTGTGGGGGAATGTCATGTGTGTCTGTTTAGGTACACACCTGGATGCTTTTCCCAACCAGCTGACTCCTACGGAAGATAGCCTGTACCTGGTGGATGGTGGTTTTTCTATCAACTCTCCCTTTCCCTTGGTGCTTCAACCAGAAAGAGATGTAGATGTCATTCTATCATTTAACTACTCTTGGAACGCTCCATTTGAGGTGAGACGCAATTGAGCAGGATCAGACCGGGAAAGAAGCATGGAAATACACATTTTTCATACTGTGGATCATTCCAAGATATTTGAATACAGAGCCTCATGTGGTAGGACATATTGTACTAAATCCAAAACCATTCACGTTGTCACATCATGCAGTTCACTGTGAACTTCACATCACAACACGAACTTCATACGTGGAACTTGACACAAACATTAGTAGCTGAATGCCAGTCTTTCTGCTCAAGAAGAGCGGAAGGTGGTGATGGTTTTTTTGAGCTAACAGAATGCTATTTGTGCTGTAATCAAAAGTGTGTTCACAAAACATTATGCACAGATGGTCAAAATTGATACATAATTTTGAAAAGATTCAGTTTTAATTTGTGTATTTTGAGGGACAACATTTATTTCCAAATCTTCTTCTTATTGATTTTACTATGTCCCCTAGCAACATAACGTCTAGTTTCTGTTAAAAATACATCTACAGAAACTGAGCTCCATCAGATTCAGTTATAAAATCCTAATATTAGACAAACTTTGTCATTCCGTAGTCAATGCCTCCTTATTTTATTGCCAAAAAAGGTGATAGCAATGCTGTGTATTACTTGTCTATGACCCCTCATAAGATATACTGTTAACTTTTGTTCGTTTTAATTTTTGAGTTTTAATTATGGAAGCATTTTATTTATTTATTTTAGCAAAGTGAGAAATCTGAATCCAGTTCTTCAAAGCTTAACCAGAGGTTTGGTCATGTAAAATGATAGTGACTAACTTTTGAAATATATTAGAAAAATTTTAACAAAACTTGTTAAATAACACTTAGGATGTCTACACTTTAAAAAAAAATGTACTGATTTTTCACAGTACCCCTGAGGGGCAGTGTTCCCTCACATTATTTCACACATGGATGGAAAAAATTAATGTGCACTGAGGCAGGTGTGAATGTGTACCACCAGTAGAAACTCATGCTGCTGGCTGTGGGGGCACTCTGCTAATCAGCTGGGTGGCATTTGAATCTCTACTGGCCACTCAAGTGCTTAGCTTACAGGGAACACTGTGTGAGGTAATATTTACCCCATTTTACAGATGAGGAAAATGGAAAGAGGGAGGTCAAATGACTTGGGTCTGTATCTGAAGGAATTTCTATTTTTGGAAAAAATACATGAAAAGTATACATATGTAGTCTCAATTACTGTATTCTTCGAAAATGAAGGCTAGAGTGAGAGTTTGGAGGAGAGGAGCAGGGGGTAGGTGTCTTAGGGGCAGAGGACTGGTGAGGGTGATGCTGCTCTGATGCAGACTCCTCCCAGGGGACCAGGGCAGCGCTCCCCTGACAGCAGCCACCTCCCCAAGTTGCCCTCCCTCACGACCTGCAGGCTGTCTGGATGGACCAGTCTATGGAGGCTGCCCCCTCCTGCAGCAACCTTCCCGCGGCCTGCAGGCTGTCTGGGGTTGGGGTACCTCAAGGCTCTAGGGGCTGCTCCCACCTGTAGCCGCCTCTCCCCCCTTGCAGCCTCTAGGCTACTTTGGAAGGTGAGACTCCAGGGATGGCTTCTCATGGAGCCTGCAGGTTGTCGGAGTGGGGTGAGGCTTGGGGTGCTGCCTTCAGCACCCTCCCTTACCTGTGGCCTGCAGGCTGTTTGGGGAGAGGCCAGGCTCTGTTTCCTCCCCTCCAGCAGCCCCTGCAGGCTCTCCAGGGGGACAGGGCGCATGCTCCTTACTGTGGTGCTGGCAAGCTGTCAGAACCCCAGCCCTTCTGGTTGCTCTATTCGTGCTGCAACTGCCCCCAGTGGCCACTCTCAGTATGGCATCACTCCCATTTCTGTGCCCCTCCCTTTCACGTTCTTCCTTTCTGTGCCCTCTTCCATTCCACATTATGGGAAATAGTCCCATTCCTGGCATTTCCCATTTTCCAAGCACAACCAAACCCTGACCTTGATTTAAGTCAAGGTAAGAGGAAGCTGCATTCCAAATTTGGTGGTCCTAGGTCTTATCATTTGGGAGGAGTTCTTGAACAAATGGACAAACAGATGCACAGACAGACACACTCTAAAATATGTATGTTTATGAAAGAGAGAGAGAGAGATTTGCCACATAACAGAAGTTCTATATGAATGTTGAATAGTTGATAGTTGTGCCATAATTATTAGAAGGAAGATATTCTCTATTTTTCTGTTTCCTCTGGGTAAAACAAGACCTGACTTTTGTTCTATAATTGAAGGTTTTACAGTTGACTCAGAAATATTGTGAAGAACGGGACATCCCTTTTCCAAAAATCATCTTGAATGAGGAAGATGAGAAGAATCCAAAAGAGTGTTACATGTTTATGGATGATGAGAACCCAAATGCTCCTATAATTCTTCATTTCCCATTGGTGAATGACACATTCCAGAAATACAAGGCACCAGGTAAAGGAGTGTGCATCAAGACCCTGTGATTAAGGTATTCAGGTATGATTAGCCAGACAGAATGAGGGACTGGCTGAACTTTCCTAACGATGAAATTTTTTCAGTTGTACCGTATTTTCCGGCGTATTAGGCGACTGGGCGAATAAGACGACCCCCTAATTTTCTAGTTAAAACATAGGTTTTCGCCTATACTCGCCGTATAAGACTACCCCCCCTTAAGAGGCCAATCGGCAGCACCCCAGCTGCTCTGCCCCAGGGTCCACAACAAAAGCCTGGTCTGCTGGGGGGGGAGGCGCACTAGCTGTGCGCCCCCCCCCCGCCAGCAGACCAGGGACACGGGGAGCAAAGCCGCAGCGGGGTGCGGCACCTCTGAGGCTTTGCCAGAGCAAAGCCTCAGAGGCGCGGGACCCCGCTGCTGCTGCGGCTTTGCTCCCGGTGCCCCTGGTCTGCTGGGGACCGTCTCCAGCAGACCAGGGACACCGGGAGCAAAGCTGCAGCCGCGGCAGGGTCCCACGCCTCTGAGGCTTTGCCAGAGCAAAGCCTCAGAGGTGCAGGACCCCTCCGCCTCCCCGGCTTTGCTCCCGGTGTCCCTGGTCTGCTGGAGACGGTCCCCAGCAGACCAGGGGCACCGGGAGCAAAGCCGAAGCGGCGGCAGCGAGAAAAGCCCCGTTCGTACCTGCAAGTCGGGGACTGCCTGTATGTTTATACCCGGCGTATAAGACGACCCCCGATTTTTGGGGGATGTTTTTTAGTATAAAAAGTCGTCTTATACGCCGGAAAATACGGTAGTTGTGTTGGCTCCATGGTATGAGACACAAGGTGGGTGAGGTAATATATTTTATTGGAACAACTTCTGTTGGTGAGAGACGAGCTTTTGAGCTTATATAGAGCTCTTTCTTGATCAGGAGACCAGTATGAAGACTAAAAGATAAAAAATATTACCAATAAGGGAGATTATCTCTCTCACCTTATCTCCCTAACCATAAAGTAACACAGTTTTCTCAGACCTAGTTCCTGTAAGCTATTGGCTCTGTTACTTTTTTACAGAAAGAGCCTCAGAAGTGTTTACTTTTGGTGAAGGGAGGAATGGGGCTGTCCCAAAAGCTATTTTAAAGTATGGGGGAATTCGAGTAGACAATTATTTGCTCCTTTATGAACTAACCCTTTCCTTACCAAGTAGTTTGACGTATATAATGGCAGATATAGATGTGAACTAATATTTCTGGAGTTTAACCTTTCTCTGGTGACTTGGGGGTTACTGTTATTGGTATTATAAAGAGGTCTGTACAGTCGTTTTGCTTTGCCTCAAGTCTTATAATGTAAGCATTCCCAGCTGTTTTTTGACATGAGATCCTGAAATGCCTTTTAACTCATAAGACCCCATTGCTCATTTTAAAATCAAGTTTAATTACAACAGAAGGTGCAGGGGCCTTTTTCTGTATATAGGGTTCGCTGTGAGCAGCTAACATATGTTGAAGCTCAAGTGTCCCTATCTACATTAGGATGTTAAAACCAGGTTTTAAAAACACACTTTTTCTCTAAATGTGGGCAGCCACTTCCTGGACGGATTAACATTGTTACCTTGGAGTCAGGTTTGTATTTCTTATCCCCAAATTAATATTGTAGCGTCATGCTGTGATCTGTTCCCACAAAACAATATTTTCTCTCTTTGACCTGTATTTTTGGAAGACAGTGGAAGTATGAAGTGGAGATGATACTTTGGCTCAAAGCTTGAAAACTAAAGAATTGTGATTTGAGTGTGCTGAAATCACTTCTTGAGTAATTCCTGAACAGGAGAGTGACCAAACGTTTGCTTAGTCTGTGACCTTCATTGGTGATTCAATGAAAGGGTTCTTGTAAGACTTTCACAGTTTATTTTTCTCTGATTGCAGGAGTAGAACGCAAATCAGAAGATGAGAAATCTTTTGGTGACTTTGTCATTAAGGGAAAAGACTCGCCTTACCGCACGCTGAACTTCACCTTTAAACCCTATGACTTTGACAGGCTGGTGGAAGTGACCCGTTACAATGTTCTGAACAACAAGGCCATTCTCCAAAAAGCCCTAAATTTGGCTCTGAGCAGGAGGAGGAGGAAGAAGAAGAGCTATAGGCTCTGAGAACCTTCCTGGCAAAGGACATGGATGGACTGCAGTGCACCAAAGGCATATGGGTCAAGTAAGAATGCTGAAGGCCGAAGTAGTTGAAAGCCACCTTCATTTGAATGGGAGAAGCATAGTTTAATTCCCTACATGTCACACTAAAAACTGACCAGATATGGTAGAAATCTCTCCCTCTCCCCCCACTCCTGTTGTACTTTGCTACAGTTTGTAAAGCCCATGAAGATAATAGTTGTTTTTCATTGCTAACTGTCTGGTATTAAGAAACCAAACTAGGTACATTGTGAGGTAACAGGAGTTCCTCTCTTGTTACTCAGCACAGTCACAGATTCATCTAAGTTCTGGCTGTGCAGGGTGGTAGGGATGCTGATATGAGGTATAACAATCCTCCTCGTTCCTGAGCCAGTGATGCATGTTTTTAGTTATGGATCTCTGTGGAGGAGAGGGTGTTTAAGTGTAGGTTATGCAGACAAATGTATCTTGGGGACTGGATTGGTTAAGGCCACACTACTCCATTTTTGTGCTGTGACACATCTAGAATTTGAAGCCAGGTAACCAGTGGTGAAAGTCCATTCAGGAGCTGTGCCAAGTCATGGAGAAAATCCTGGTTTGTTGGCAGAGATTCCTCTGTTCAAGGCATGGATAAAGTGGGCTAATTCCTCTACACAGTTTAATTTAGCCAATGCCAAAAGGAACTCTTTTAAAAATCTGCTGATGTAATAATGTTATTTTTGTTCTATAAAACCCTAGATATCTTGGTCCTAGCAGCTTTAGAGGCTGACTCTCTCTCCTTATGTGATACCAGAGCTATTGTCCTAATTTCTGTCTAACATAATTGGGGAGGCATTGGGAGTTCCCAGGAAAGGATCCTTGGTGATGGAAATTGCTTCCTCTTGCTGCTGCAACCTGACTCACCAGAGCCTGGAATCGTTGCCCTTCAGATGCTGCAAAAACTCATCTGTTTGTTTTCTCGGATATTTCCTGGGGAGGAGGAAGACAGGCTATTTTTCCATAATGGGTAGGTTTTAGGGAGGTCTGTTTTTTTATAAGATATTTGGGACAGTGCCTTGTTTAGGATTTTATTTTGTTAGTGTGCATTTTAGAGGACTACTTTGATGCAGCAACTGCTTGAGATAGGTGTAACTACTAAATATGAATAAATAAAATGAATGCAAGATGCTGCTGCTGCATTGTGGGGTAGAATTACTGCACTGCAGAAAGAACTTTTAAGCAGAAGAAAATAATCCTCAAGGAATGTCTAAAATGTATTGGGGAATAACCACTATCCATGTGTATGGTGTCTAATTTGAACTGAATGTGCTGACTGTGTGTTTTAACTTTTATGACAGAAGTTTGATGTCCCATTCAAAGCAGACCATAATGTAGTTGTAACTTTTCAAGAACACTGTGCAACTTCATTTCTATAAAGGAAAGAGTATTTTCTACATTTCCTTTTAATAAAACAAAAATAATTTTGCTCTGGGCTGCTTTTCAGGCCACAAAGCTCAAGTGGAGGGTTGTTCTTCTTTACTTATTGGTGCTTGTTCAGCTTCATGATAGTTCTACCTCCTCCAGTTTTAAGTACCTTCTAATTAAAGGTAAATAATAACAACAAATACTATACCTACCTCTCAACATATTGTCTTTTCATCGGTTGTTCTCAAAGCACTTTACATAAGAACATAAGAATGGCCGTACTAGGTCAGACCAAAGGTCCATCTAGCCCAGTAGCCTGTCTGCCGACAGTGGCCAACACCAGGTGCCCCAGAGCGGGTGGACCGAAGACAATGATCAAGTGATTTGTCTCCTGCCATCCTTCTCCAGCCTCTGACAAACAGAGGCCAGGAACACCATTTCTATCCCCTGGCTAATAGCCTTTTATGGACCTAACCTCCATGAAATTATCTAACTTCTCTTTAAACTCTGTTTTAAAGAAAGATGAGTATCATTATCCTTATTTTACAGGTAGGGAACCTGACCACAGTGACTTGCCAGGGACATCCCAGAAGGCCAGGAACAGAGCCAGAAGTAGAACCCAAGTCTCCTGAGTCTGACCAGTGCTCTATCCATTAGGGAATAGTGCTAAAATATACTCCAATCCTAAAAATATAGTCTATCTACATTCTAGGGGCCTTGCTTTTCAGTGTACTGAATAACTGCAGTTTTGAGCGGTTAAACTGCCTTGCCACCAGGCTGCGAACACCACTTTTATGTCCTTTTCTCCTGTTGAGGCATGACGAGAATCCACAATTCAGTGCTATCCGTTTTCATTATTTTCAGTACAGATCAACCTCTTTTCTTTGTAGGACTGAGAACGCTATCGTCTTTTCTTTTTACCAATAAATTAATGAGAGTAATTGCATTGTTCGTTTATAAATATTCCTGACTGGGCTCTGCTAAAGCCTTGCATCCACGTTGGGCTTGGGATGCTTAGTGCGGTATGGTGGGTGGGGTATAGAAGAGAGATTGGGGTAGAGGACTGGGGTAGAGTTTGGGATAGAGGAAGGGAGTGTGGGGTCTGAGAGGGAGTTTGGGTGAAGAAGGGAGTTGTGATCTGGGACAGGCTGGAGTGAAGGGTCCAGGAAAGGTTATGGGTACAGGAAAGGATTCTGGCTTAGGGAAGAGGTGTAGGAGGGGGTGCAGGGTCTGGGAGGGAGTTGTGACTTGGGGGGAAGGGTGCAGAGGGTTTGGGTGGTGACATGGGGCAGGGAAATTGAGTGCAGGGTCAGAGAGGGGTATGTGTGCAGGAAAGGATTTGGCCTGGGGGATGAGTGCAGGAGGGGATGCAAGGTCTGGGAGGGAATTGTGACTTGGAGGAGGTAGGGAGAGGGGATACTGAGGGGTGGCCTGGAGCAGGTAGTTGGGGGGAGAAGGGGGATAGGGTGCCAGAGAGGCAGTCTCTGGCTGGGAGGTGCTTATCTAGGTGGCTCCCAGCTAGCAGCTCTGCAGACTCCAGCCTGTGCGCTGGGTGGCTGCTCCATATGTGTCTGCTCCAGCATGGGCAGGTGGTTGTGAGGAGGCCTCATTCACTGCCCCTGCCTTCAGCAAACTATCTCAACTCCAATAGAAGCTGGAGGATTTTGTTGGGGCAAAGACTGTGCACAAAACTTTCTCCTCCCTGCCCAAACAACAGAGCAATTATCAACCTGCAATTTAAACCTGCTGTGGCTGCTCTGTAGCAAAGGTGCTGGTAAGGCACCCATGGGCTGGATCTGGTGGCTTGGCTGGCTGGATCCGGCCTGCTAGCTGCCTCTTGCTCACCTCTGGTTTAGATGGTGATACCGTCACTAGAATGGGACGTGGCTTTCTGTCTGCTCTTCATTTTTATCACCAGCCAGTTGGCTGAGACTCCACAAACCTGTCAGAAAATGGGTTGACTTTGTAATTTTGTGTACAGTATAAACCAAATAAATCTTTAAGAACACTACACCAGGCAGATCTTGATCGTATCAGCTGTTTTACTTTGATTCTGGATTCAGCCCTGAAACTTGCAGAAATTAGGGTGTGTGTACAAATAAAACAAAACTGACAACAAGTTTTCCATGATGCCCTGTGCAGCAAAGTTTTGCATTATTCCCAACAAGTCAACTATTTTGCAAGCATTTTGATACAGGTTGCACCTCCCAAATCCGGGACTCTCTGGTCCAGTAACATCCATGGTCCAGTAGGACCACAGATGTTCCTGAACTAGAAAGCCCCAGATTGGGAGCATAGTCACAGGAGGACCAGTGGTAGCAGGGCCGGGGCTAGCTTCCGACAGCCTCGCTGGGACAAGAGTCGGGGAGCAGCAGCGGGGCATCTGGAAATCTGGCAGGAGCCAGGCAGCGGGGCTGGGGCCAGATCTGGCCAGCAACCACACAATGGGGCTAGAGCCATCCTGCAGGGCAGGCAGTAGGTGGGCTGGCAAGGGCCGAAGATAGAGGGACCAGCCAGGGCCCAAGTGGAGCTGGCAGGGAAGAGGAGAAGTGGGCTGGGGACCCTCCCCTGGTTCAGCAAATTCCCTAGTTCGGGACCAGTCAGGGCCTGAAGGTGCCGGACCAGAGAAGTCCAACCTATATCACAATTTCTGGCTGCAAGAGATCTAAAATGCTTGTCTGTGCTTAAATGAGCCCCATTGACAGAACTTAACTTGTGCTGCTGCAGTTGGTAAAGGTGAGTCTTAGTCACAAAATTCAGCTCTGAAAGTATGTCTAAAATTTGGGGAGTTCTGTCTGGTGGTTTGATTTTGGTCCCATTTTTTCCCTTTGAATTTGTAAATCTGCATCTACGAATTTTTCCAAGCATTGTTCTACTTCCTTTTCCTAGATTTGCATGGGAAAATCTCTTCTTGTAACCCATCAAGGCAGCATTGTTTGTGCTAACAGGTACACCAGGCTTTAAATGACAGCAAATTACAGTTTGTTGAAAGGGTGTTGCTTTTGAACATGATCCTTCTGAATTTGGGAGGTGGTATATGTTATGATGGAAGAAACGTGCTCCTCTTCACATCTAACTTGCAACATTTACTAGTGCAGAGGGAAGTAGAGTGACAGTAACATTTGATGTGCTGAATTGTGATGGTTTTATCCTACTACAAATGCACACTACATAGGAACCAATCAAATCTTTTACTTAAGATCATCAGGCATAAAATGTGCATGGTGAGTGTATCAACCCACAGTGCCATGCAGTGTTGTCCCTTAGGATTTTGCCCTGCTTGCAGAATTTATTATTAGATGGGTTTAGTTCTAGTGTAAAGATCAGTTCTTAAAAGATCAAAAGTTGTACGCAAAGCCTGCTTATAGCAGTAGGAAACAATGGACAACAAAACCAATACCCTGCCTCTTCTCTAGAGTTTTCATTACAATGATCTCAAAGTCCTTTACAATCATGAATAAACTTTTCCTGTAAACATCCCTAAGAAGTAAATAGGTATTACTGTTCTCATTTTACTGATGGCTTACCTGTGATTGCAGCTTATTGTACCACACATATGACATGAGCTGCCTTCCCGCAACATGTTTCTGGCTTGCTTGGCCCCTGCCCCAGCAGCTGAGGCAGAAGTGGTCTGCCCTTCACTACTGAGGACAAGGGCTGAGTGAGCTGAAGTCCCCTCTTCCCCCAGCATGCTCAGCTTCTGTCCCTGGCAACCAAGCCCAGGCAGAGAGCTAGCCACTGCTGCCTCCTAGGTAGGTGCTCTCAGGCAGAAGCAGCTGCATCCTATTCCCCACCTGGCTACCAGGGAGAACAGTCAACATGTCAATAGGGAGATGTAGGGAAAGGAGTATAGAGCCTCTCTCACTCCCCACCCTCAACAGGCCAATCTGTGGTGGGGGAGAGGGAGATAGATGTGACCCTACATAACTCCCTCTGCATTTCCTTTATTGTACCAGAAGCAATAAGGCCCATTTCTCATACTTTTGTTTTCCTTTTTAAGATGCAATCCAAAAACCACAAGGCTAACTGAGTTTGGAGGAAAAATCCTGAACCTCCATTTGCTGTGCTTGTAATCTTTTAATGAGTCAGTGTGGGCAATTGTGTCTAACTTCTGACTTTGGGAATTCAATATGAACAATGATATTGAAACTCTTCCAGAACTCCTGTCCCAGGGGTTGATGAATGTGCTGAATGTCATTCATACCTCAGGTTTTCCTACATGTAACTTGTGATGTCACGTGACATCAGATCATTAGAATCTAATGTCCAGTGGAAATTCCAGAAGGCACCGTTAGAATCCATCAACCAGTCTGTGTTGGCTTCAGTTAGAGGAACAGGAATCCCAGGTACCAGTAGCCCAAAAAATCTAGTGTCGCTTTTCAGAATCTAATTGACCACTTACAGCCATTGTGACAATGTTAGGTGCCATCACAATGCAAATAATGAAGCCCCATTCAGGGACTGCGGCCCCATTGTCTTTGGCATTGTATCAAAAAGAGTTCTGTGCTCCAGAGAGATTAGGCTTGAAGTATATGACAAATTGTCAATAGGTGGATGCTACTGACGGGAGCACGAGTAATAATGAGATTATTATGATTAGGGTAAACCAGCAGTCATCGATCGATTGCATAGTAAAAATCAACTGAAGATTTTCAAGTGACCCTAGAAGCGAAAGTTGTACCTTAAATAAATACAAAGATACTATTTCATGGATTTCCAATGGGACTTTGTATTTGTTCTGTGACTTTGATTTGAAGGTCTTTTGGAGAGATTTTTTTATTCAGAACAGGTGCTTCCGTTACTTCCATGTGCATTTTCAAAATGAGTGTGATGTTATATGTATTTATATTTTTGAAGCTTTTATGGCCTGCAGTGTAAACAATGAGCCTTTAAATACTGTCTCTCTAGAATGACTGTATTTGTACACCAAGATAGCTCTGCTTGCATTTGGGAGAAGGGAATGGCTTTTTAGGTTCTTTTCAGTGTCTCAGGTAAAATACATTTTTTCAATGTCCATGAACTGATTTATTTTTAAAGCATGAGAAGAGAATGAGGCAACTAATGTAAAACACATATCAATAACATTGTGATGACAATAACTCTCATATCAGTTTGATCTCATATCGGTTTTTGATCTGAGGAAGTGGGTCTGGCCCACGAAAGCTCATCATCTAATAAACCATCTTGTTAGTCTTTAAAGTGCTACATTGTCCTGCATTTTGTCTCATATCAGGAAATTCATAGCTCATGCCCCTCCCACTCTTACTATTATTTATTATTCCTGTAGAAAAATGTGTAGGTGCTTTATAGACAAACAAGATATGGTTGGTCCTTCTCCCCTGGGATGAACTTGGAAACAAATTATGGGGAAAGGATAGAGGAAAGATGAGTGATCCAATCATTAAAAAAATCATGAGATGAGCATGTACTCACTTCTTGTGTGTTCCTTTACATTTCTTAACTTTGTATATCTTATATATTGCCTTCAGATCTGAGCATTTCCATATCTTTAATGTATTCCTCCTCACAAGACCCTCATGAGGAAAAAAATATTAGTATCCACATTTTACAGATGGAGAGTTGACTTGCCCAATCCCCAGTTTGCATGAAGTCTGTGGTGGAACTAGAACAAGAGTCCAGGTCTCCCATCTTCTAAACTAGTGTCCTAGTCACTGGACCATCATTTCTCTGACACATATAGCTATTACGAAGTCTGTGTAAATATATATGTTTCAAGAAGTAAATTCAGTTGAAAGAGCAAGAGTGGTGGAATGGAAGTAATAAACTAAAAACTAAGGAAAAAAAGTCTCAAGGAATTTAAAGGAACAGTATGAAGTTGAATGGCACAATATTTTAAGGATTAGTCTTCTGATGTAATAACAGAGGGAAACCCAGGAGTGCTGGAAGAGACTATTAGTTGGCCCGTCATATGCTATTGGTCAGGGTTCCATGGCAGGCATCAATATCCTGGCTTCTGTTGCGTCTGGCTGGATGTCTGAGTTTCCTTAATGCAATACTTGCTTCCCTGGACTAGGGAATTTTGTGGACATTTGATGTAACTATTTCTTCAATGCTAAGGGAAAGAAACATTCAGCAAAGCATTCAGTGAGATGCACAAGGGTAGTTTTTGAAGCAGACTCCAGCCATTTAGGAATATACAAATGAAGTTCCTGTGTGCTGATGTCTTCATAATGTCTCTAGTCACTGCCTCGGACAGTAAAATTTTTAAAGGCAGTTTTGAAGCACCATTAAAATAATTTGGCTGGAGAGAGCAACACTACAGGAGTGCTTTCAAGGAAATGTTCTCAGAGTAACAGCTGTATTGAGGAGAGAACAGAACCAGTTTAGTGAATTCAGAGCAGCTCAGTGGTTTTAAACACCTCTTCTGTTACATTTACCTCAGGCTTGGGAGGTGCCTGGACCCAGTCTCTCATGTTCCGGGCTGTGTTGCTTAACCGCATGTCAACCCAAATGCTACCACTTCTGGCTGCTGTAGTATTTAAGAAGAAAGATACTGAATTTTCTGACAGGCAGGTAATGTAAACTGTAGATATTCTTCTGTTCTATGATTTTTCATGAAGAAACTGCAAACTATTGTAGTAGACATGTAAAACTACAGGCCTGAGCATAGTGCTTATTGGTTTGAGTGGTACTGCTGACTTCAGTAGAAGGTTTAGCAGTAGTAAGTCCTTCATTTTCCAGTGTGTTTTCAGGGTCAGTTCCTAAATCTGACCCTTTCAGTATATAGAGTGAGGCCTGGTTTAAATTGGTAACTTAGAATGACTTTGCTATGTTGCTCAGTGGTGTGAAAAATTTACACCCTGGAGAGTCACGATGACCTAAACTCTGATATAGGCATCAATAGGTTGATGGAGGAATTCTGCCATCTGCTTAGCTACAACCTCTTGAGGGGATGGATTTACTACAGCATTGGAAAACCCCTGCTTTTGCCAGCTTCTGCACTACAGAGGCACAATTGCAATGTATTTGCATAGACATATCCTGAGTGGAATATTTATAATCTTTGGGAGAAAAAGGGAAAAGATTTATTTAAATGTTTGCATTACAGAGTAAGGAATACACTATTATTAACAAACTATAGCTGGACTTTGCTGCCCATTCTTGTTCCCAAACCTCTTGTTCCAAGGATGGGGGAAGAATAATTAGCTTTGAGGAGACTGTGTAACACTCACTTGCCTTTTTTCCTTATTGCTTTACCGTTCAAATATAGAGCAGACCTACTTAACAATTAGGTTTATATACCTGTAAATAGTGATGCAAAATTAAGACTACTGAGCCAGATTACTGTGTTTAGTCACCTGCTGGCTAGAGGTTCCTCACAAGTGGTTAATCATGAATGAACAAAATTATCTCTGCCAAAATAATTCTCCATTTACATCAGTAACATTCAAGCTAATAATCTAGCCAATAATACAGGCACTTTGGCTTTAGTCAAGGATTTTGTTCAAGTTCTCAAATTTTTAGGTTTGACCACAGGAGGAAAAAATGTATGTTCATACCCTGCGTGTTCGCTAACATATGCTAACAAACATGGGGTAAAATTTTAGTGAAATCAAGGCAGTTTGCTGTTTTCACAAGTGCTAGTGGACTGCTAGCATTTATTTTTACCCACTAACATGTGTTAATGCTGCAACTAGCTTGCCTTCACAAGAATTTAACCTTATGTTAGCTATGACATGTTAGTGAACACGAGGTTAGAACACATTTTTTCCCTCTAGAAAGATAATGCCTCTCCACATTTTAAATCAATAAAGTCAAACAACACTTGTAAAAGTTAGAATAAAAAAGTGTGGGACTTCATCTCTTGTTTTAGATCTTTGAGATAAGCCTTTAATTTGTGTTATTTATTAGCAAATAAATGTTTTTCAGCTTTTTTTCTAAAAGAATGCATGGCAGCTCAGTACTCATAAAAAACATTTTCAAATAAATGTAAAGAATATATTAATATACATTTCTATGAGACATCATAAAGTCTTCAATCTTAGGTTATATAGAAGTATTCTGACCACCGTAACTACTCCCTGTCCCTTTGCGAGGACTTTTTCGTGGTTCATAGTCCTCAGTTTAATGCAGACAACTGACTCTGAAGATGAGTAGGCAAATCTGAGATATAAAGACAGATTGTTGAAGTAGGTAAGGAAAAGTAGACCAGTTCTACTTGGCTTAGCCTGATTAGCTTCCGCTTCCTCAGTTTGAAGTGGTTCTTAGTTTTCATAGGCAAAGCAACTCGTGCTGGCTGGTTCCCCTGTTTTTGTTTCATTTTAGCAGTTTTCTTTAGGTGAACTGTGGCAGAGTTTGACATTTGCGTTGATTGTCTTTTCAGCATGACAAGCATCCATACTATAACCTCACGGTGAAAGTCCTCAGAGCTAGAAACATTCGTGCCACTGACCTGTGTAAGTCTTTGACCAAAATTATACCAACTAATTTTCTGTGAACAAACTACTTCGGTTCCATAGCGCCTTCTGGCCTCTGTCATAAACACTAAATTAACATTCACAGGTTTTTAGTCTTAATTTTTTAACTGAGGCCAACAAGGAGAGCCAATAGAATGAGAGTGTCTTGTTAATTACATCAAGGTACATTAGTAACATGGAGGAACTGTGTAATGACAATGACAAAATTGATAGGACAAAAAATGTTGCTCTTGATTTTTTTTTTTCTCTGGTGAAAATGAAGTAAAACTCAGTGATGTAAACAGTTTCACTAATGTAAAAACTAGGGGGAGTGCAAAGTGAATTTTTATTTTTAAACATTCAATTTTGTATAAATCCTTCCCTGGGTGTGTTAAAAAATAAATTAAACACAATTAGGTGACAATGTTCAGTTCCTTTAGTGAACTCCCTTTGAAAATTCTGCATTTATTTTCAAATTAAAGTTATTCTTAACTGGAGTTTGTTGTTAGCCTGATTTTTAAATATGGTGGCATTTATAAAAAAGAGCACATTTTCTACACGTGAAAAAACATTGTGCATATAAACAGCCATTTGTCTATGCAAATTAGGTAACTGGGTACCTAACTATCTCTTAGCATGTTTACTGAATCTCTATACATAAATATCTGTTTGTGTGTGCACATCCATACACAGGTTTCTACAGACAGATATGGGGAATTTTTTTTCTGGGATCCCCTGTAGGAATTGCAGGCTGTGTGTGGGAAAAGGTATAGGGAGAACACAGCCTTTCTTCTAGTTCATCTAACTGCACCTGTATCTTAGTGCACTATGCTTAGAGGTTGGGATTATATAATTAACTATGATAAACTGACCCTACAACATAAAGAACCTGGGAGAAGTTCTCAGAATTCAGTTTTCCTGTATTATGATGGTTGGCTCATAGTAGGTTGCTCCAGCCAAGAGACCAGATTGGTGGCTTTGCTCTTGCTCCATCTTCTAGGAGTGATGGTTGTCTCTGAAAATAAACAGAAGTCCAGATTAACACCCACACTTGCAATACACTTTACCAATGGGACACTGGCCTCCATTTCAACAAAAGCTATCTTCCCCACAGAAAGATTTCTGATACAATAGATTACTTATTGATCAAAGACAATGGTCAAGCTGTGCTGTGCTTTTCTTTTCTAGGTCACATGGCCTCATGCATTTATGTGACACCATTTGCCAGACTTCATCTATGCTGCCTACAGGCTTGAATCTGGTCAGGCTATGCACCAGACAAGGAGCTCATGAGAGTGACTATTCTCTTTCTTCTTTGGTGGTCAAATCTGGACGCAATGAGAGCTGTCATCCTTTCATCACTCCTGCCCCTAGTATCACCATTCTAATAGGTGCATCCCTTACGGGTTGGGGTGCTCACCTGAATAGCCACACCGTGCAAGGTATTTGGACCCCATGGGAGGCCAGCCTACACATTAGCCTACTGGAACTGAAGGCAGAGTGTGTGGCAAGTAGGCAGGCATCTCTTCTACTTTTATTTTCTCCATGTCCAAGTAATATTGTGCAACATCACCATGGGTCTTTTACATAAATGACCAGGACAGAGCAAAATCTCTTCTCCTTTGCCTAGAAACAGTCAGACTTCGCAACAGTCAGACGTTGGAACAGGTGTGCACCAGAAACTGCATCATTATCCTAGCTGCGTACTTTCCAATACTCTTTAGCAGACAAGCTCAACAGACGCTTCTCTGCAGACTGTGAGTGGGAGATACATAGCTCCATCCTGAATGAGAGATTTATTCAGTGGGCAATACCTTCATCAGATCTTATTCTCTTTTTGTCCCAAACAAAGAGGAAGCTTCCCTTGTAGTGCTCAGTGGATCATGGCTTTCAGGGCAATGCTCTCCTGTTGTCATGGATGGACAAATCCAAACATTTGTTTCCTCTTGTTCTCCCACTGCCATAGGTCTTGAGAAATATCCATCATGAAAGACATTCTCCTCATACTCAGTGGCCCAGAGAGTTTTGGATCCTCCTCTCAGGATCTGCTCCTTCCTGGATCTCCATACTCAGGAAGGGGGCAGAATCAGACACCCTCATCCAAACCTACTCCCCCTCATGGACTGCTGTTTGGATGGGCATCAGAACTAGAGCATGTTTGCTTGGCACTCATCCAAGATATTTCTTATTCAAAATAGGAAAGAGTCAGCAAGGACCTGCTATCTAGTTAAATGAAGATGCTTGGGCTCGAAGACCTGGGCTCAAAATAAACTACCTTCCCCAAGTTCTGAGATACCCTAGTCATTTTAATTTACCTCCTATTTTTAACTCACTGCAGGTCTATTTTGCAGAGATCAGTGCTTGTCCTCCAATAAAGAGATGTTACATCTTAACTCATCCTACAATATTGAAATTGATGAAAGGCATAGTTAGAACTTTTCTGCCAGTTGTCAAATTGCATCTCAAGAGGACCTTCATCTTGTCCTATTAGTACTCACCAGGCTGCTATTTGAACATGTTCCATATCCCACCTTATTCATGAAAGTTGAATTTTTAGTTGCTATTACCTCAGCCAGAAGGGTGAGCGAGAAGAGAGCCCACATGGCACACTCACCACATACTATTTTTCACACAAAAAGGTCTCCCTTCTGCTGCATCCTAAATTCCTTCCCAAAGTTGTTTCTGAATTCCGTGTCAACCAAATTATCCATTTACCTGTTTTCTTCCTGGGAACTCATGCCTCTGTGGTGGAGAGGAAATTTCATTCCCTTGATGTCAGTTGTGCCTGGGAATTCTTCCTGCAGAGGGCCACGTCTACCCGAAAATTGCCTCGTCTATTTCTTTCCATAGCAGATAGGTCACAAGGACAAGCTACATCTTGTTAGAGAATCTCTAAATGGATTTCTGGAAACATCATCACATGCTATCAGCTAGCACTTGTCCCTCTGCCTGATGGGTTAAGGGCTCACACCACAAAAGTACTAACTGTTCCTACAGCCTCCCTGCAGGAAGTACTGATAGCGGGTATATGCAGAGCAGCTACCGGGAGCTCCACACATGCTAGTTGAGGTCTCTGCTGCAGATGCAGTAGTAAGAGTTGCAGTACTTGCAGCATCTTTGCCACTGGCATCTTTTCAGTCTCCTCCAGAAATACACACAGGCAGTAGTTCCCAATGTTTTTTATACCACGAACCGGAAAACTCATTCACAAATTTTTGGCGGACTGGTAACATTTTATTTGCATTATATAACGAATATGCAAATATGCGAATAAAATGCTACCAGTCCGCCAAAATATGTATCCCAGCCCTGGCCCCCGGAGCCACTGCAAACAGTTGGCTTTAACCCCATGTGGCGGGCGGCTGCCAGAGCTGAAGCTGGCTCCTGTGCAGCAGCTCAGGGGGCCAAGGTGTATCCCAGCTCTGGCCCCCAGAGCCACCACAGACAGCTGGTTTCCACTCCGGCACTGCCGTGGCCTGGAAGCCAGAGGTTTGTGGCCCAGCACTGGTCTGCAGACCGGCACTAGAAACTGCTGCATGTAGGGACGACAAGTGCTTGAAGAAGAAATTAGTTTAATTACTTGGTACGCTCTCAGATGTGTGGTTGGTGTCTGTATTCCATTACCTGTCCTCCTTCACTTCGGCTCTGGGTCTTGCTGTCTTCATGGTATTAGAGAAGCCCACACCACCTCTTACGTCCTCAGGCTGGAGTGAGCTCCTGCACATGTAAAGGCCAGTGGACGCTGCAGGTTAGCATTTCTGGCACCATGTGGAATACAGATAGGGCTACACATCTTCAAGAGCTTCCAGTCAGAACAGTGGTTTTCAAATTTTTTGGTCTGCGGCCCACCCTGCTCAAAACAAACCTTTCTGTGGACCACCGGCCAACTACCCTTGGTAACAAATTGCCTTCTCTTAATCTCTGAATGCTCCTGGAGCATAAAAACATAAATATGCAAGCTGAAACATAAAGCTGTATATAACTGGTAAGAAAGGAAATACTATAAATCAAAAACTATTAAACAGATTAAATGCTTTAACTTTATCATGTTAGTTTACCAAACTTCATTTTAAATAAAGTAATATATTAATGTATGTCCAAAACAAAAGGTTTCAACATTCTCTGTTTATGGCAGGGGTCTGGAACCTTTTTCAGGTTGGAGGCTACTGACCTACAGAAAAATCAGTTGGAGGCCGCACAAAAGTTAGAAGCTAGCTATATAAATAAATAAAAAAATCAACATGCACCTCAACTGATGTGGTCCCTGACCTCACTCCCATCATGATCCAGCCCCATGGGGGAGGGATGAAGAGGGAAGGGAGGACAGAGATTCAGGGCTTCCCACCAGCCAGATGAACTCTTCTGGGGTCCCAGAGCTAATAGATTTTGTGGGCCCCTCTAAGCTCTGGGGTGGGGCCAAAATGAGGGGTTCAGTGTGTGGGAGGGTGCTGTCAGGGAGCAAAACAGAGAGATCTGTCTGGAAGTTTGGGAGCTGGAGCAGGCTGTGATTCTGGCCAATGGGAGTAGTGGGGAAAGCCTCCAGGTGAGCAGTTTCCTGTGCTGCTGTTCCCCAGCCATCGGGAGGGGGGAGCAACAATGCGCAGAACTGCTTCCTCTCCCTGTGAGGCTTGGGGCTCTTTTCCCCCTCCCCGGGAAGCCGGTGCTGGTGCTCCAACCACTCAGGGGCTGGAGTGCTGCCAGCACAGGTTCCCTACTGTGGGAGGAGCCGAGCCAAGCCCTGAGCCTGTGGCCTGTCTGCAAGAAGGTTGCAGACCACACTTTGAGAACCACTGAGATAGTCTCAGAGGTGTAGCTGTGTTAGTCTCTAACTTAAAAAATGAGTAGTTCTGTGGCACCTTAAACACTAACAAATATATATATAGTGTCATGAGTTAGAGGTAACTAACCTCAATTTTTGTTGCTTTGGATGCTTTTTTCATCTTCATTGCAATTGGCTCCATAGGAACATGTTTGTTATGACAGCCATTTTGAATGTTACATTGTTGATATTCAATAGCTTGAATTAAAGACTGAAAAGAAAGTGAATAATGAGAAATGATGGGTTGTGAAGAAAGCTGTGTTGATAAGGTTTTCCTGATGCCAGTCTTCTGTCCTGCCTTCCAGTATCCAAGGCAGACTGCTATGTGGCATTGGATCTTCCAACCGCATCTCCAGTCACATCTCGAACACAGGTTGTTTATAATTCCAATGATCCAGAGTGGAATGAAACCTTTAAATACAGGATCCACAGTATTGTGAAGGTGAGGTGCATTTCTTTGACATGGAGCTGGCTAGAATACTCTATGGTCTTGCATTTGAAGGATCTTAGTATTCAAAACAAAACAAATGATCTTTATTTACAAGAGACAGAAATACAGAAATAAAATTCAAAGATCCAACATCTGCCTCTATCTAGGTCTTCATTTCACTGGGAAGGTGTATTTCGGCCAACACAAATGTAGGAGGTAAATTAGAGTCCCGTCGTCTTGTTTATTAAAACAAGATTTTGGAAAAATAGTAGTGCAGGGAAAAGTAGACACTGGGCTTTTTAAGGATTCTTGAGAAGGTGTGACAATAGATGAAGAAATTTTCCTTTTGCTGTTTCTCAAAGGAAAGTGTTTGTAAGTTGAATAATATGCTTATATAGAACTGTACATCTTGAAGTGCCATACAGACTAATCCTCACAAGATTTCAGTATGGTCAGGTAAGAAACCTGTTGCAAACATATGAAAACTGAGGCACAAATGTGTTGTAGGTCACCTCACACTACACTGCAAATCTGTGACAAAGCCAGGATTAGACGTCAGATTTCCAGTCCAAAATTCAAATCATTACATCACTGCCTCCTTAACTAGGAACCATAACTGGAGATGGGGAATCTAATTCAGCATCCCCTTACAGGAGTTTCATGGAAAGGGGTAAGGTGGAAATGCTGTTCCTCAACAGGATGTGATGCAGGACTGGCTAATTGAGCTCTAACCTGGTTTGCCCTTTGAAAATGCTTTGGCTCCTGGCCTGGTTTGTAGACCAGGTGTCCTAGAGATGTATATTAAATCAGTCTTTGCTAAAAGAAATCAACAGAAATCAATTTCCTATTGATAGCCAAGCAGTGTCAGCACAGTAACACCATTTATGGGGGGTTAGGGAGGCAATAGTTTCCCCCCAAGTTTGGACCCTTGGATTTCATACTTGAGGTCTGCTTAAAGCCCATACTCTGGTTCCAGAGGCAGTTCTTAAATGAGCAGCTTGCAGCTTTGCCTTTAGGGCAGGGAGTTTATTATAAAAAGGGAGAGGCAGGGTGATTAAGAATAACAAAAGCCTGGACATTCAAATAATTGAAGGATCTTTAGAGCATCATGAAAACATTGCTGGGTATTCCACTTAAAAGATGGGGGGAGTGGGAGGGGAGAAGAATAGGAATGAGTGTTGTGCTGTTGGGATTTGTATTTGGACCACTGATGTTAAACTTATAAAATGTTTTTGAAATAGGGGTAAATAGTGATGAATCCAAAGCTGACTGCACAGAGTTACAAAGGGATCTCACGAAAATGGGTGATTGTGCAACACAAGGGCAGATAGAATTCAGTGTTGAAAAGTGCAAAGTAACACACATGGAAAAATATAATCCTAACTATAGATACAAAAATGATGGTGTCTAAAATAGCTGTTACCACTCAACGTGGAGAGTTCCCTGAAAACATCTGTTCAGCGTGCAGTGGCAATTTAAAAGCTAAAAGGCTAACCAAATATAGGGAATCATTAGGAAAAGAATATATAATGAGACAAAATACCATATTGCCTCTATATAAAGTCAATGTATGCCCATATCTTGAATATTGTACGCAGATCTGGTCACTCCATTTTAAAAAGATACATTGTATTTGGAAAAGGTACAGAAAGGGCAACAGAAATGATTGGGGGTAAAGGAACAGCTTTCCATGTGAGGAGAGAGTAACAAAACGGGGACTTTTCAGCTTGGAAAAGAAATGACTAAAAAGTTTGGGGATATGTTAAGTGTCTAGAAAATCATGAATGGTGTGGAAAAATAGAATAAGGAAATGTTATTCATTCTTTCACTAACATAACACAAGACAGGGGATGGATCATGATGCTTTTCTCTTTTGTTTATTCCTTCTGAAGCACTGGACATTGGCCACTGTTGGAAGACAGGATACAGGGTTAGAAGGACCATTGGTCTGACCCAGTATGGCCATTCTGATGTTCTTATATAGAGCTGAAATGAATCTGCTCCCTTGTTGTAACTCACTAGACCCCACTCTCCTTCTAGAGTTGAGATAAAGCCCAGGAGTCCTGATGGGGTGGGCGTGTCTCTTCACAAAGTTCTGCCTCTTCGTCTTGCTCTGTTCGTTTGCTCCTTTCAGACCCCAGGTCTGTTACTGGCGAGAATACTTTGTATATTTGGCAGCTCCAGTCACTACTGCCACTCTATTTAAGTCGCATAGATGCCTGCCATGCCTATTGATTATTCCACCTCTTCAGGAGTCCTATGTTCAGTGAGGTGGTCATGCAATAATGGCCATGAGTGCGTTGGCTGTCCCTCATTCTTCAGTCCAAGGGACATGCCAGCAGAAGGAGAATCCATGAGGAGATTTTTCATTTAACAGGGACATGACAAAACAAACTCAGTAGGGGAAATGTTTTAGTTATTTGAAAGGACAAAAGACAGAATAACAAATAAATTCAAGAATGTACCTTTATTCCACTTTAGGCTATGATCAATTTTATTATTTCTCTGTAGATAAGATTTCTCTCTTCTCCCACTGCAGAATATCCTGGAGTTCACCTTCTATGACAAAGACATTGTGCTGAGGAGTCGCATTGCTGCAATTGATTTTGATGTGGGAAATATTAACCCAGGGCAGACTTTGAATCACACATTTGTGCTAAATCCAAAGGTGAGACTTTTCTACTCAGCTTCCCAGTGGGGAAAAGACTAGTGCAGGTAGGAATGTGCAATTGACAAGTGATAAAGAAGCTGGTAGTTGTAGCAGGATTACTTTCCACATTAGTTATGTGGTGATTGTTGATTTATTAAATATTTGTTTCCAAAGCCGAGGCTAATGAGGCTGACACATTTCAACCTGTGCAGTTGTCCTGGGTCACATTGTAGTGATCATGCTGAATAATCACATTCGACATTTTATCTCCTTTGGAGCTTCCACTGTAGCCCTGTGCTCAAACTCACTTTTGTTTGGCTTCCAGGACTCACAAAATGAGACAAACTCTCAGAACTATTGATGATATTTGATATTGAGTCACTGGTGAAAATATTAAAGATTCTGATTTAAACTCCTTATTGTCTTCACATTCCTCACCACACCTTTGATGAAACTGGGTATAATTTTATTTTTTGAAAAGGTCTCCACTGCAGGCTGCTGCATTTGTCCTGGAAACCAGATGATATAAACAAGTTTGCATTTTGTTTGCTCTTCATAGCTTCAATCACGTTACAACTGAGCTTCTCTGCTGTATGGCGAGAACAGTCACAAACAGCCCCACCTCATCTGAGTGCTGTCATGGCACTGCTGTAACTAAAGACTTTCTGGGAACTTATCATAAATCAGTTGGTTTTTTAGTAACAAAGTAATTGTTTCTTACTGTCACCTCTAGTTTACTCCCATTTAAGATTTGTAACCACAGTGTTTTCTTATATAGTTTGCCCTGTGTGTGTGTGCCACAGTTTTCTCCCTGTAAATCTGGAGGGACTCCATCCAACTGAAACAGTCCATCTTTTTTATTTCTTCGCATATGGAAGCTGTTCCCCACATACTCCTAATTGTTGTTGTTGGCCACCTCTGTACCTTTTCCAATTCTTATATATCTTTTTTGAATTGGGATAATCAGAACTTCATGTAGTATTCAAGGTGTGGGCAAACAGTGGATTTATGTTGTGGAATTATGCTGTTTTGTCTTACTGTTTATCCTTTTATTAATGTTTCCTGACATTGTTACCTTTTTTTGACTGCTGCTGCGTATTGTGGATAGTTCTCTGAATATGCTCAATCTTTTCCTTGAGCAGTAACAGCTATTAGACCCCACCATTTTGCATGCATAGTTTAGATTATGCTTTTCAGTGTGTGTTATTTTACTTTTATCAGCATTGAACTTTGCCATCTCAGTGTTTATTCATTTCCCCAGATCATGGATGAATATGTTGAACAGCACTAGTCCTTGTACAGATCCTTGGGGGATACCTCTTTCCACAATGAAAATGGATCATGTAATTCTTACCCTTTGTTTCCTGTCTTTTAACCAGTTACTGATCCATGGGAGGACCGCTTACTCTGCTTAAAAGCCTTTGGTGAAACCTTGTCAAAGGTTTTCTCAAAGTCCAAGTACATTGTGTGCATGGTGTAGTAGTCAATTGCGGAAAAACTTTGTATGTGATAGTTTAGGGGTGGTGAGGCCTGCATTCTCCCCCCCCTCCCCTTTTTCACTTTTCCCTATATCTGATGAGCCAGAAGCAAGTCTTTGGGAACATACGCCATTTAAGATAAGCATTGTTGCCAGTATAGCAAGAACAAGTATAAGATAACGGTAAAGCACAAGAACGCATAAAAAATTCTGTTTACCCTAACGTGATGTAAGCAGGGGCTGAACTGCTGCTTGCTGTCAGCCAGCTGAAAGGAGGGGTGGGTGTGCCCACTACAGTTGTTTAGCTCTACAAGGTAATTAACTGTTAACTGTTGACATGTAAATACTGCTCAGAAGAGAATCCAAGGTGTGGCTATGTAAATCCCATTCAGCCAGGGCTGATGGAGGGTCAGTGTTGGAATGGAATGTGGAGAATTGTATATAATTTGGGACTGTTGTGGGGGTCACTAATCATGCTACCCCTAAATGTGGGAACTGTAAAACATGCCACCAGTGCTTGCAGGAGAGACATCACCATTATGGTAAGAGGTCTCGGAAGAACAAGCCTCCCCCCTTCCAGAGTTGAGTGAACAGAGCTGGGGGAAAGGGTTAAAGGACTTGAGTCAGCCTGCTTCACACCTACCAGGTGTGAGCTATAAGACTGGCCCAGCCTGCACCTTTCCCCCTTTGTTTTAAGGACAGACCTAAAGCAGACTCCCTGAGGAGTCTTTTTGTTTGCTAGTCCAGTGAAAGCTGGATTCATTTGAGAGCTGAAATCACTGGTTTGGCTGAGAGCCAGACCTACTGCAGCCAGTAGAGTGGCAGCAGGCGAGGAGCGGCGACTAGCGGTGTGGCGTGGCGCGGCGGCAGGCAAAGAGCAGCCATCAGCGGTGTGGTGTGGTGTGACGGTGGATGAGGAGCGGCCATTAGCGGCGTGGCGTGGCGCGGCGGCAGGTGAAGAGCAGCCATCAGCGGCGTGGCGTGGAGCGGCGGCGGGCGAGGAGTGGCCATTAGCGGCGTGGCGTGGAGCGGTGGCAGGCAAGGAGCGGCAACCAGTGGCGTGGCGTGGAGCAGCAGCAGGCGAGAAGTGGCGACAGGTGCCCAGCGGAGCGTCCAGAGGTGTGGAATGAGACAGCTGGTGAAGCGTAGCGGAGTTTTGTATAAGGTGCCCCCTATCTATCTCCCCACCCCCATTTCTACCCAGGTTGGGAGGTGAAACCCTGCGGGTAAACTTTGGGACTCTGGGTGGCACAGAGACTTGTGGGGACAGAAACTTTTGGGGAGTCGGTGGACTTCGGGCGAATCTTGGCCAGGGTGGGGGCTCATGTTTGGGTTATAAACTCTGTTTGTGGTGTTTTCCCCAAGCTAATGCCGTATAAATTCTTCCTCTGTTTCATTAAATGTTCTTTTCCTACACTCAAACTCAGTGCTTGCGAGTGGGGAAGCATTGCCTCTCAGAGGCGCCCAGGGGTACGTGAATTTCCCAGATCACTGGGTGGGGGCTCGAGCCGGTTCTTTGTGAGATTGACCCCAAGATATTGAACCCAGCCCTGGTTCCTGCCAGGCCTACCCGGCAGAAGGGTTACAGTACTGATCACATAAACAGGGCCAAAGGACAAGAAGATCCAGATCAGAACCAGATCGATAACTAACAGCTAAGCTCTACATCAGCACTAATGAGTAAGCCCTGGAAATTTCCAAACTGCCAAACAAGGCCACTTGGTCCACAGCCTACCCAGGGTCCCAGGCTTGCAGGAAGTGATGTAAGATAAGCCGTTTCTTTGTTATGTTGTTCTTCCATTTATGGGGCACAGCTGTTAGCTGTCAAGAAATAAACTACTTGTGTTTGACAGATACCTATGTGGTGTCCTTTGTACTTTGGGAACCCAGTGTCGGACCTGAGACTTACTCTTGCCAACTACATTAATGTAATGTAGGCTGCGGACAAAGTGGGAGGTTGTCTCAGCTTCCGAGGCACCGGTACCCAAAGCCCATCGCGGAGGTCTGATTTGCTAGGCTCTAAGGCAGCCTTAAATACAGTTTTCCTGCCTTGTTTGGCAGTTTGGAAATTTCCAGGGCTTACTCATTAGTGCTGATGTAGAGCTTAGCTGTTAGTTATGATCTGGTTCTGATCTGGATCTTCTTGTCCTTTGGCCCTGTTTACGTGATCAGTACATTAGGGTAAACAGAATTGTTTATGCGTTCTTGTGCTTTACCGTTATCTTATACTTGTTCTTGCTATACTGGCAACAATGCTTATCTTAAATGGCATGTGTTTCAAAGACTTGCTTCTGGCTCATCAGATATAGGGAAAAAGGGGAGGGGGAAGAATTCAGGCCTCACCACCCCTAAACTATCACGTACAAAATTCTTCCGCAATTGACTACTACACATGGTGTCACTTAAGTCCCTATGTTTAAATGAATTCTGATAGATTGGTGAGGCATGATTTCCCTTTACAAAAGCTTTGTTGATTCTTTCCCAACATAGGCTACGTCTAGACTGCAAGCCTCTTTCAAAAAAAAGCATCTAGACTGCAAGCGGTACTTTCGAAAAAGCAAGCCGCTTTTTCGAAAGAGCACCCAGGCAGTTTGGATGCTCTCTTTTGAAAAACCCCTGTTTGCATTCAAGAACGCCTTTTTTTGAAAGAGCACTTTCGAAAAAAGGTGTTCTTCCTCGTAAAATGAGGTTTTCTGCCGTCAAAAGAAAAGCCACGTTCTTTCAATTTAATTTCGAAAGAACGCGGCTGCAGTCTAGACGCAGGTGAAGTTTTTTCGAAAAAAGGCTACTTTTTTTTGGAAAAAACCCTGAGTCTGGACACAGCCATATTGTGTTGATAATTCTATTATTTATTATAGTTTCAACCAATTGGCCTGAATGTAGGCTAACTGCCCTGGTGTTACATTAGCCATTAGAGGCTGATTTAAGCAATAGGTTACATACCGCTGTTAGTAGTGCCGCAGTTTCATGGTTGAATTCCTTCAGAACTTTTGGGTGAATACAATCTGGTCCTGGTGACTTATTACTGTTTATCAATATATTTCAAAATCTTCTCTGTTGATGCCTCTATCTGGGAGAATACCTCAGAAACAATGTCTCAGGGTGGGACTTACCATCATGTCCTAAGAAGAGAAGACTGACACACACAATTCATTTTTGCAACAGTCTTGTCTGACTTGACTGCTCCTTTAGCACCTCAGTCCTCCAAAGGCCCCACTGGTTTGGTTTTTTTGGTAGGCTTCCTGCTTCTGAAATGTTTGCATATTTTTTCTGTTAAGTTGTGTGTCATACTAGTTGCTCCTCAGATTCTTTTTTGACCTGCCTAGTTATATTTTTACACTTGAGTAGTTAGAGTTTATGCTCTCTTCTATTTTCTTCAGTGGGATTTGACTTCTAATTTTTGAAGGACATCTTTTCTGTTTTTTAACAATTTCCTTTTCTCTATTGGTTAGCCCTGATAGCATTTTTTTTTGATCCTCTGACTTTTCTTTTTATTTGGGGGACTGCATTTTGTATGAAGTTCTATGATGTTATTTTTAAAAAGTGGTCATGAAGCTTTCAGGCATTTCACTCTTATGACTGTTCCTTTTCATTTAAATGCTTCCTCATTTTTGTGCAGTTCCTCTTTTTGAAATGCAGTGCTAATGAAGAGGGTTTCTTTGGTATTTTTCCTCCAGCACCATCTTGGTCAGGTGATCAGTGGTATATTCCTACTGCTAAGCACTTATTATTCAAGTACAGAGATTCTATGGATAGAAGTTATCATGGAAGGGGAAAAATGGATCTGTGAGGGTCTGGAGCTATGAAATGTGCTCTCCAATATTTATATGATCCTTTGTGTATATGGTCTCTTTCAAGGAAAAAGAAGGGAAAGAAGAGTTGGACGTGGAATTTTCCTTAGAGGAAAGGTGAGGTTCCCTCCAAGTACTGCTAACTGTACATCCAGCTTGAATGAACCCTTTTATAATCTACTGTCACGCTTCTGAGCACACTCACTATATAAGGGGGTGCCATTCTGTGTGTCCACAGGGCTGCTGCTTCCTCAGCTTGAAGGGCTTGTTGAAGCACTGTGCTAAGGAAGTCACAATTTTAGGTGTATCTAGGGCAGATTAATGCATCTGGATATTTCACAGTACATAGTCCAGTGTTTTATTGCAGTATGTCTGGGAGGACTGGTCTCCTGTTCAAATCTTTCTGCCCTGGCTTCTGGCTATCCCATGACAAGGTGGGAGAATCCAAAGCAGCTGTATCAAAAACCAAGATGCTATTTCTCCTCTGATAGTGGAAAACTTCTGTCGCACATGAAGGAAGCATTTGTTTCAGTGTTAGATTATAGATTATAAAAAGCCAATCACTGGTTAGGCCCCAAGTGCAGTGAGTTGGGAGAGGGAGGTAAGGGGGGGACTGTAGCTAAGAAACCCAAAACTCATTCATGTTTCCCTTCATTTCCACAGCACAGTTCCCCCCACTGAGGCCATCACCAATGGCGTTCTAGTGGTGAGCAGAAGTTATATTGTTTTGCTTACATGCTGGAGGACTGTTATTTGGTGTGGGTTGTGGTGTCGGTGGTGCATTGGTTTCCACACTTCCCTTTCAGTCTCTTCCCTTCTTTTTTTTAATGGGGGAAAAATAAAGAAACACTCTCTTTGGCTGCTAATGTAGTGATGGGTCTTGCTTCCCTACATGGTGTCAGGTGGGGACCTACCCAGCACTGTATGTACCAAAGAAGAAACCTCAACCTCATGAGCTAAAAAATAACTCCATTAGCTGGTTGCAGAAGTAGGCTGTTATACTCCAGTGGACCTACCACTAAAGGTGACATGACCCACTTTCTCCATTTGTTACACTGTCACATGTAAGCATTTTTTGACATTGCCATATGTGGCAAAAAGGGTTAATCATTTTGGGTATGTCTAGACTACGTGCCTCTGGCGTCAGAGGCTTGTAGATTAGGCTACCCGGCATAGGAAAATGAAGTGACGATTTAGATAATCACTGCTTCATTTAAATTTAAATGGCTGCCGTGCTGAGCCGATCAGCTGTTGGTTGGCTCAGCGCGCTAGTCTGGAAGCTCCGCGATCGACATCAAAGGCATTTGTCGACCTCACCAGGAAACCTCATCCCATGAGGCATACCGGGGAGGTTGACAAATGCCTTTGATGTTGACCGCAGAGTGTCCAGACTACCGCGCTGAGCCAACAAACAGTTGATCGGCTCAGCACGGAAGCCATTTAAATTTAAATGAAGCGGTGATTATTTAAATCGTTGCTTCATTTTCCTATGCCGAGTAGCCTAATCTACATGCCTCTGTCGCCAGAGGCATGTAGTCTAGACATACCCTTTCATTGCAGTGTGTTTGCAATGAGACAGATTTTGTGTTTCTGGAGAATGTGTGTGTGATGAAGGGAGTATTTTGGACTTCTCCCAGTGCTGAAGTACATGTTGACTTCCATAGAAGACAGGAGTGGTACATTTGCCTCTTCACATCCCTGCTCTCCCTTTCCTGTGCCCTTTAGTAACAAACAAGCTTAGGAGCCAATCTCTCAAGGCCAATTTTACTTGGCATTGGTTTAGCTCTGAAACAGCCAGGACTAAGAAGTTGGAGGAAAGTGCTCAAGCCGTAGAGTCATTCTAAGAATGACAAGGAGAGTCTTGCTTAGGGAAAATGCTCTTCTGGGATGTAGGAACAAATCTGTCCTGAATGGAACTTAGTTTTATCCTGAGATGATTCATCTAGCAACTTTTCACTAGACACTAACAGTAGCACCAATGAGGACATGAACACATCTTCCTAGTCAGAGTTAAGTTCTCACAGCCCATTCTTTTCACACAGGCTCACCCCTGCCTGCGTGTCCAAGGCTCCATCAATAAAAGTGAGAAGACCAAATGGATAATACAGGGTAAGTCTTGTGACAGGCATGGCAATTTCCTGCAATATCCTTGAAAAATCTTATTCAATTAAGTCCATTGCATTATATGCAAAAGTTGTGTAATATTGTGGGCTTTTTTCTGCTGACCATCTTTTCCATGTGGTCAGGATCAAAGGCCCAAGCTGTGTGAAGGAAAGACTGAACTATTATCGCTGTTACAAACTTGTGATCAGAGGGAAAAAACCCTTTGAGGGTTTTGAAGGGCTGACAAGTAATAGAGCTCTTGCTGGAGTTGAGGGGTGATCTCTGGTAACCTTATAGGCATACATGTAGGTTCCTTTCTTGTTTAGTATGTTTTCTCTGTAATGCTCTCACCTTAAGAACAAATGTGCAGGCTTAGGAAGGGTTGTGTGGTAACTTATAGGTGGTGGCAACTATAGCTACTCATACTCTTTCTAGTAGAAAGTGACGTGCAGATGCTGGCCAGTTTATGGAGTCTTGTTTGCTGTGGATATCATGGTGTAGGCAGGGACCTGTGCAGCCTGGAAAAACTCTATCAGAAGGGAGAGAAATGTGGTCTCTGCCCAAGAGAGGACAGTTGAGGAACTGGGAGCCTACTATGGGTGCATGCGGGGGACTGTGAAGGTGAAATACAGGTGCAGTTGCCCTGAACTGTGATAGATATGTCCTTCCTTTGACATATCCATCCAGTTCAGGGTGTGAGTGGCTGAGCGTAGGGTGGGGAACTGCATCTTGTTATGGCGTTCTATGAAAAAAACATTGATATGGACTTAATAGGACCTCAGGGACGTCCACCTGGTTCAGTTCTAGCAGTCCTTTTGTTCACCTGGCTGGCAAAGGGCAGATTGCATTCCTACAGAAAGGGGGAATGTGAGGATTACTGGGGCAAACAAGGATAATTCTGGGGGTATTCTGTAAGGGTATGTCTACATAGCTGTTATTTTGAAATAACTTTTCTAGCGTCTACACAAGCTAATTGCTATTTCAAAATTAATTCAAAATAGTAGAGGGCTTGTTTCGAAATTGGTAAACCTCATTCCACGAGGAATAGTGCCAAGTTTGAAATTGCTATTTTGAAATAAGTGCTGTGTAGATGCTTATTTCAACATAGGGGGCCTCCAGCCCTTCCCAGGGTGCCCTGCTGGCCTCCCTGGCCACAAGGTAACTTCTGACCTGATGCCCAGCTGGAACCAGTTTCGGCTGGCCTTAAATGCGATTCATCGTCCAATCAGTGTGGACGTGCTATTTTGAAATAACAAAAAGCTATTTTGAAGTACATTTTGTGTGTAGATGCATTATTTCAAAATAAGATATTTTGAAATAACACTGTAGTGTAGATATATACCCTAATATAACACTAGTCCCTCCTTGCCAGAACCCACCCAAATTAAATTTCCACCTTACACTTAATGTAGCTCCTTAATGCTGTCTGCAGTGCTGGGGCACAGCTAACACACCTATGCTTGGAATGTATCTGTATTGGGTAGGGTGACCAGGACCTACAACTGGAAACCAGGAAATGCATTTTAATGTTACGAAGGATGAGTATGTAGGTATTACAGCTGGAGATGATCAATGGCAAAGCATTGCAAGCAGAACATTGGGGAATCAATGTGGATCTTGTTCTGGACGATATGAGAAATTCTGGTATCTGGGAGGGGATTCTTGCTGAGGCATTAGTCACCTGAGGAGAGGTGACTGCAATCTAGAGAAGTATATTAGGGATTTCCTTTTCTCTGTATGTTCTTAACTGTGTGGGCTGAATCTCTCATTTCCTTATTCAGAGAACTGTCAGGTCAAGTTGTCTGTGCCAGGTGCCTTTGAGAATCGGTCATCCACTTTCTGCAGTGCTGATTCAGAAGAGAGAAGGAAGATCCCATTTCTCTTCCATGTCGACAGAGAAATCCTCCCAGAACTGCACTTGGAGCTGTTGCAAACAACAACTGTCCTAGAGGTGAGAGACAGCATTGTTCAGAGGCTTTAATCCATTCTGAAGCCAGGTCTTTGGCTCCTGAAAAATGACACTTAGGACTTGAGTTCTATACTATTCATAATAATTTCATATGCTACCCTGGATGGAGAAGTAGTAATAGAGGCAAAGTTGACACAGTTCTTGCACCTGTTGATGAAAATCAGTCCATCATGTTAAAACAGGAACTATTTATATTAAAGGTTGGATGTGAGAATGCTCAACAAATAATTAGAGGATGGGGCTGGTAGTGCTGACTATTGTTATGAAAATCTGTCCTAAATTGGCCAGATTAGGAGCCCTTGAAAAATTGTCATTTGTATGTGGTCAGCAGAGAAATGTTAGAACTTTGTAGCTGAATTACCTGATGATTCCATCAACACAGGGCATGCTCCACCTTGGAGCAAAGCAGAACGTCTCTGCAAAATTGCAATTCTGCTCTGCTGTGGAATGTTCTGAGTCCAAGCATGGGAAGTGGGAGCAAGGGGGAGCCCTTCTCTCCTGTGCTCAGAATGGCCCTCCCGCTGACACCTAAGGACGGTGAAGGAGAGCAATGCTTTACTCAAATGTAGAAAGGACAAGAGCTGATGTTAGGAAGGGGTAGGCATGGTAGTGGCCTGGAACAAGGAGCTTAGGGAATGAGCAGGGCCTGGAGGCTGGCAGGGAAGGAAAATGTGAATGGGATGAAGTGAGACCAACTGGGCAAGTAGACTGGGAGGTAGGGAGGGAAATGGAAGGGAGTAAGAGCCAGTGAATGGGGTGGAAAACCTGATTGTTTGAGGAGTTGGGAGGGAGAGATTGGGACTGCTTGAGGAAGATGACTGGGACTAGAAACCCCTGTAGTGGGGAGAGTGGAGACAGACCAGATCTGATGAGGAGCAAAGTGTAGGGGATAAATGAGACTGGGCTAAGAAACTGGTGCATGGATGCTGGGTGGGGGGGTCACTGAGATTGGACAAGGAACCTGGGGAGGAAGGTTGGGACTAGAGGTTTGCAGGTGTGGAGACAGATTGGAAGAGGAGGGGGAGACTGGGACTGCTAGGGCCAGTAGACTAGAGACAAGGGGCTGGGGCATGCTGGGCAAGAAAACTTAGACTCTGAGTTGGGGAGGTGACTGGGATGGAAAATCTGGATGGTTGAGACTAGTAGTTGTTGAACCAGGAGACTGCTATGAAATGAGCAACCTGAGGTACTGTGACAGGGAAGGGTAAAAAGCCTGTTAAAAGGCCAGGTGAGTTGAATTAGGCTGCCACAGGGCCTTTTAAAAAGCCTTCCCTAGGGTAGGAGGAGGAGGAGAGAGTGTGAAGAGGAGCAAACCACCCAGCGGTAAGGCGAGTCAGAGAAGCGGAACAGGAGGAACCTCCAGCCCTGCTAAAGGCTGCAGGGTGATGTGAGGGTCTCGAACAGGGAGAATTGAATGGCTCCCTATCCCCGCGGGCCTAGAAAAGGGCTTGCTACTCAGCTATGACTAGCCCAGGGCTAAAAACTTAGCAAGTGAAGGCCCTGCTGCAGCCCTCAAAGGGAGAGAGAGTAGACGGCACAGGGGTCAGGGTCCCGGGGTGGGACTGACCTGGTCACAGTATAGAGACTGGGCCTAGCTAGGTGAGGAGCATAGACTGTGGTGAGGAGCCAGGGGTGGAGAAGAAACAAGACCTGAACAGGGCCAGGTTAGAAGATACAGGGTGGAAAGGGTCAATGTTGGTGGGAAAGGGCAGAAAAGTCTGTGTCCATTAGAGCAAACACCCCTTCAGAAGCTAGGATGGAACCCAATACCTCCTGGCTCTCATTACTCCTGTGCTGTCAGCAAATCTCTGTGAAACCCACTGGCAAAATGTTTTATCCCCTCTAGTTCTGTGCCATAGAGAGGGTTGTATCCTACTACAGCAATCAGTTACTCAAGTGGCAGAAGTCTGTGCTGCAGGTCTAAAGGTTCTAATCTGCTGATGAGCCACGTGGTTTTATTAAAGGTTAGAAAGGGCAAAGTCAGGTTCCCATTAAAATCAAAAGAAAGGGGACCATTGACTTCAATGGATCTTCACATACTACCATGTATCCCAGTTCAGAGGACAAGTTTGTTTAGTTGCTGGTCTTTGGGAATGTGTCTATATAATGGTCCACGTGTGTGGATTGGGTAGGTCAGAATTCTTTATGTAACTTTAGCTTGTGATTTTTAACTTTTCAAAGTTAGTGAGGTTTTTAAGGAGCTATTATTGGTACATCTTTTCCTGAGTTGCATGTCTCAACCTGACCTGTAACAATAAAAGCTTTTATTGTTGTATAATTAAACCACCAACCATTGTTATTCATTTGAGCAGTGTACATATGGTTTTCTGTTAGCTGAGTGGTATGTTTTTATAGCAAGTATAGTGCACCCTGAGTGATGGAAGGATGCTTCTATAAATGTATATAAATAATTACTTTTCCCTGTATTCAACCAAATGTTTTAATTCCCAGGAGGGATGGAGTGAGGATCTGAAAATGCACACTGCACGCTTAGGGGTGGGATCAGTCCCTCTTACAACACTTCCTCTTGGACAGGAACTTGAAATTAGCGTTCCACTAGGAAAGGTACAAGTCTTTTTTTCAATGTACATATATTTGGGGGCATGGAAATGGTGGACTAAGATAAGCTTTGTGCTTTTAAGCTATGTTGCCTTTTTGTTACTGTCCTTGTTGGTATTTTTTAAGTCAGAAGAATTTGAGGGCATAGACTGTTTTTGACAATGTGTTTATACAGCCTCCTACCTAGTACAGTGATTTTTGGATCTGAGTGGAGCTGCTACATGCTACAATAAAGGGGAAGGGAAAGAGGTGCATGAGTCAGAGATAAGGAATGGAGGGAGGGCAGTGTTGAGGGAGGAAAGGCTTTAGTTTGAGAATAAAGGGAGGCAAGGAGAAGGTTGTTTGGTAGAGCAAATAAGGACTATTAAGGGGTTAATCAGAGAGGGGCAATGTTCTAATGGAAGTGAAGGGTACGAGTGAATGAGGGATAAGCCTACCACTATTTTTCTCTTTATGCCTTTAATTTTTCCTTTAATAATTACCCCTGTCCTCTAACACTTACTTGACCTTCAGGTTTGGAATTGAATTTGGCTAAGAAATACTTTGGCCTGCCTGACAGATTGCTAGAAAGCAGACATGTGATGTGGTAAATGTTCTGGATTCAACTGTGGAAAACCATGGTAGCTAGTCCCTTAAACACTATGGCTACGTCTACACTGGCATGATTTTGCGCAAATACTTTTAACGGAAAAGTTTTTCCGTTAAAAGTATTTGTGCAAGAGAGCATCTATTCTGGCATGTGCCTTTGTGCAAAAGATTTTAGCCATCGGGCTTTCTTGCGCAATAAATTAACGTTGCTGTCTACACTGGCCCTCTTGCGCAAGAATTCTTGCACAAGAGGGCTTATCCCTGAGCTTTATATTCCTCTTGCCATGTAGCATATACTTCCTGTGTCCCAAACACAAGCTTCATGCGTATAGGGATAAAAAAGCTTTAGAGTTCTCTGGCCATAGGCAGCATGTCCCCCCGTACAAGTCCTCCTATTGCATAAGGTGTATTCCATTGCTCTTTTTAATGGGTTCATTGTACCACTGAGAACTCTTCATGGGCCGTCAACAGGTGCTGATGCCAGTCTGTCTGGCGGCATCACCCAGAAAAAAAGCACAAGTTTGGAATACAAAAATGCCCTGTGTATCTATAATTAATAATTCAAAGATGATACAAACTTATAAACAAGATTAGCGTACTTGGCAAATTGAAACATTTTTGTACATACCTCACATGGCATAGCTGGTCAGATTCCTTGCTATTTTATAATAGTAGTATCAACAATATTATAATGAGCCACATATTCCATACAGTCCCTCAGTATATTGCTGTGTTGCTATATGATGAATTTATTGCTAGCTTTTTTTTGTTTTCTTAATCTACAATAATGGTCACTCCAACTAACACACATTTGTTTTTTGTGTATGGTAAAAACATAATATAGTCCATCCTTAAGTTGGCTTTACTTCTGAATAGATTGTGTGTAGATTTTTTTTTTTATGATAAGCAGTGGGAATTTTTATGCTTACTGGGTGAGACCATCTGTACAACTATCCTTCGGTTCAGTATTGTTCTTTCTTTTCCAGGGGCAAGGTGTGGATCTGACAGTGAAGGTTGAAGAGAGGTGAGTCAGGTACCCAGAAATTCTGAAAAGAACAAGCAAATACTGTTCTCATTTATGAACTATCTTGGTAACTGTTTTACCTGTATCCTAGTATAGAGGATTTTTTGTTTGGTTTTATCAGTTCACTATAAAGTTACCAGTTCTGAGTGCTCAGAAAAAAGAACTGGAATTGCAACAAACTTGAGACCAAGAGCTGAAGAGTTGCATACCAAACGAAAATCTGAAAACGTTGCTTCAAATGGTAGTATATGGGCTTGTCCCCAAACTAATGCATTTATGAGTTTGGGCAATAGAGCCAGCACTCCACTCCAAACAGTACGATATGTCTCAAGATTGGTAGATTATATTTTTTTCAAACCAAAGCATACTCCTGAGATGGCTTTAGTCTGAAGGTGGTATAAGTCACGTCATGTCATTAATACACATTTAAAATATTTTCAGCCTGCTGAATGTTTATGAATGTCCTCTAACCAGATTTTACATTTACATTTTTCAGGGAAGTTGTTGCAGTTCTTTTAGGGTGTATTTACACAGCACCCTAAACTCGAAATAAAATACTCAAGTTGCTCTATGCAAATTGCATACCTTATTTCAAATCTATTTTGAAATAGCTTATTTTGAAATTTGGCACATGTCCACAGCGCCAAATTTCAAAATAACGTGCTATTTCGAGCCATCCCTTACTCCTCGTGCAATGAGGTTTACCGGGATGGTGAAATAGCACACCCGTTTTTTCAAAAAATATTTTGAAACAATAGGCAGCTTGTGTAGATGTGGGGTAGTGCCTTGCAGTGTCTATGTACCCTCAGATATAATAATGCTTCTGTCACTCTATCGAGATGTATATTTGCTGAATGCCCAGGCAAGGACTCAAAGCCCTGCTCAAAGAGCTTATGGTGTAAAAAGGTAAAAGCAAGGTTGGGGACAGGATACAGTTTAACAGTGAAATGACTGCATAATCTTGTATGTGGAAGAACATTACAGCTAACTTTAGTTTTGCTGATGCTTTGCTTCTATCTGTTCTCTGATTTGTAATACATTTAAGGAGTGTGCATTCTGCTTTTTTGACTGTATACAAATTTTTCTCACCATGTGTCATCCGAGAAATTGTGTAGGTGATTGAACAGACTTGTCAGGTACAATTTTTTAAAATATTTAATTTTATTTTCTAATGTTTAATTATCTGATGGAAGACAGCAGCATTGGAATCTTCATTTTTGTGAGGTGATCCTGAGATGTGAGGTTGATATGAGGGTCTTGAAGGAAGTGCGGTATTAACTGCTGAGGCAGGATACAAAATCAGAGAGGTGGTCTCAAGTGGTAAGAGCTCTTTGAAAAATCATCTGTTTCTTTTGCCATTCCTGTTCTCCCTCATTGGGAGTAGCCCTCAGGAACTTGATGTACGCATCAGTTTTGACCTCTGTAAAGGAGAGAGAGAATTTTTGGACATGAGGAAGAAAATAGTTTCTCAAGCCGTAAAGAAGACACTTGGTTTGCCAGAGGAACCCAAGAAAGATGAGGTATTTGGTCCGTTTTTAGAGATCTCTGTCTTTTGTGACTAGCTTTAAGGGGAAATAACTGTATAGTCAAAGAACCTTAGTGAATGAGAAAATAGACTGTAAGCTAATAGGTTTTTTGAAAAGGCAGTTCAGTATATAAGACACAGTCACAGCTTAAAATTAATACAGGCAGTCCCCGGGTTACACGGATCCGACTTATATCGGATCCGTACTTACGAACGGGGCTTTTCTCGCCCCGGAGGACGCAGGCGGCGGGACCGCCCAGATGCGCCGCAGTCCCGCCGCCCGTGTCCTCTGGGGCGAGAAAAACTGCTCTGCATCTCCCTGGTCCAGCAGTTAGTGCGCCCCCCCCCCCCAGCAGACCAGGCTTTTCTCGTGGACGCCTGTGGTAGAGCAGCTGGGGCACTGCTGGTTGGTCCCGCAGCGCCGCTCCTTGGCGCTACTGGACCAACCCGGCAGCACCCCAGCTGCTCTGCCCCAGGCGTCCAGATTCAGCCGCTGTTGAAACTGATCAGCGGCTGATTCCAAGAAGCCCGGGGCAGAGAAACTCTGCCTCGGGCTTCCTGTAGTCAGCCGCTGGTCAGTTTCAGCAGCGGCTGAATCTGGACGCCAGTTCCGACTTAAGTACAAATTCAACTTAAGAACAAACCTACAGTCCCTATCTTGTACGTAACCCGGGGACTGCCTGTAGTAGCAGAACTGGGACAAATGATTCAGGGGAAAAAAAGGAGGAACCTATTTGAGCGGCTAAAAGTCTCTTTTTTTTTCCTGTCTCAAAGGGGTGAAACTCCATACTCCTGCATAAGATCTCACAGGATAAATCAGCCCATGATTTGGACATAGTGTGCTCAGATTTTTAATATCAACAGAGCCCTTTCTTAGGAATACTTGTCTAGCTCACTACCTCCAGCATTTTGTGTGTGTAGCTAGTGAGAAAATCCATTAAATGAATACTAAAGCCCAAATGACCTTGTGTTATGTGTATAATTTAATATATGCATGTGTAATGCCGTATATTTAACTGCATATGTTTTTCATATTCTTTCATTTTTCTATTCCTTTAGATCCCCATAGTGGCAGTAGTGGGATCAGGTGGTGGGATGAGAGCCATGACTGCTTTCTATGGCAATCTGTCAGGATTACAGCAGCTTGACCTCCTGGATATCCTAATGTATATGGGTGGACTCTCAGGATCTACCTGGTATACAGTATAACTGAAACTCCTCCTCTCCAGTCTTTTGACCTGAAAACCCAAGTCAGCATTGCCTTGCAAATGATACTCTATTGACACATTTTATTGGTGACAACATGGATGATTCAGTGATAAGCTCATATGCTTCCATAGTCTGTTACTCATGTTATTTAATTATCCTTCACCTATGCATGCCCATTCAAGCTCTGGGTACCTCTCCCATAAATAAAAAAAAGTGCAGGATAAATATAGCCAAATAACTGCCCAAAAATGAATTCATGTTGGTCCACTCTCTCAACTGCCTTAACTAAGGGAGAGGAGAAGATGATCCCTGCAGCATGCTCAGAAGATTAAGAAATCTGGCCTTTGGCAGACCAAGTGAGGAGAAGTGACTTCCAGACTCAAAGGTCCCTCACGGGGGATGCCTTAGCAGCAGCAGCTCCCCATTGTTTATATTGAGGGAGCTCCAGCTTAAGCATCCCTTCTTGATCTCCAGTGTAGCAGCACATCACAGGGAGAGAGGGCCCTGAGTTGCATCTCTCCCTTCCTTATTCCCTCTCCTGAATCAGTGATTCAAAGGAGAAGCAGGGTTTAGAGTACAGTACACGTTTTTCTTTAACCCATACAAATTTTCATCAACAGAATCCTTATCCAAAGATTTCACACTTTTCACACACACATTTCCAGTTTTAGTGAGCGAGATCCATCTCTTTGAGGCCTTAGTTCTTATGCCACTGCAAGTTTTCTTTCTAAAAAATGGGGTTTTAGTAGTACCAAGTTTGTAGCAGAAAAATAAAGGTATAAGGCCATGTAGTATTAAAATAAATGAGTGTGTAGGAAGATGTGTAAAGTATGTCTAGGTATTACAGGCCCACCAAAGTGGGGGGGGGGCACAGGAGGGGGCAAAAAGGGCCTAGATGATTCAAAGGGGCCCAGGGCCTCCAGGCAGCACAGGAGGGGGTAGGCATCATGGTTCAGGTGATGCTGAGGGCTGCTTGCTCTCAACTACATTCCTTCTAGGGGCATGGAGCCAAGACACCCCCCTCTCTTGCTTAGGGCCCAGTGTGGCTGTTGGCTCCCATGAAGTACTAAGCAAAATAATGTGAATTAAGTTAGAGGGAAAGCGCTGAAAAGGGGATGTATGCTTAAAGTAGTCTGAGATATGGAAGTAAAGAAAATAGGGCATAGAAGAAGCCCCAGACATTAGATGAGTATGGTAATTGATGCTTCAGGAAAGTTTCTTCATACTAATAATTAAAGAGGTTTTTACTGAAAGTCTGAGGATGTGCACCAAGGTATGATATTAAACCTTAAGAGAACGCAGCTTTGGGGCCCAAACTGTGACCAGTTATAAAAAATTGTTTAATAGGAAAGTCAATTCATTTTAGATTCCAAGGGGCTATAGATTGTCCATTAAAGATGTTGTTAAATGAAAACAGCAATGCTACTTTCAGTTCTGTTCAAATCACAGTGGGGGAGGGCAGCCATTTTTCTCAAGACATTTGGTATCTTCTGTAATTATTTGTTGTTTACTGAAAAACTTGGTGGACATTTTACTAGGTGCTTGTCTAAACTCTACAAAGACCCTCACTGGTCCCACAAAGACCTCCAGGATGCAATTAGCGTTGTTCGGAATCTTGTGACCAGCAGCAAAGTGGGGGCGTTTTCTGCTGAACGACTGGTGTATTATTTCCAGCAGCTGCTTTTGATGGAGAAAGAGGGATGGAAGGTCACACTCACGGATTTGTGGGGCCTTATCATAGAATATTTCTTATGCCAGCAGGTAATGAGCGTGATGGATTGGGAATGGGTTGTCTTCAGAATAGGCAAGGCTGTCTCTTGGGATGTGTGGGGCAAGGGCAAATCATCTGTAAAGGGCCCCCCTTAACATTTTTTTTATACAGGCAAAGGATGCTGGTCTGCCTCCATCAACCTTCAGACTTTCCCATCCTCCATAATTAGGAGCCAACAGTGATCTTGTTTCACAGTGCAATTAATTCCTGCTCCCCTAACACAGGGAACTTCCCCAGTGCCCCATCTCAGACCTCTAGAGCAGGGACCTATAGACTTCAGTACACAGTATATTCCCCCTTCCAGTGTGTGTGTCTCTGTCCTTCTCCCCCATGTTGCTCCCTGCCCAGCATTCACATGCCTTATTCACCCCTTCCCCACAAAGACATTCTCATCAAAATCAAACTGCCACCATCCATGACTCACAAATTATGGCACCCTCCAGCAGACATCTGTTCCAAAACTCTCTTTATCTAATGGGGTTGTGATGTGATTGATTTCCCCTTAGTTATGAATTCACACCACCAGACTCAATGAAGACTATGAGGTCTGTCCTGTGATTCATCCTGACACTTAGTGCCTGGCTCTCTGTAGTACAGAGAAGGAAGCAGGTTTTGGGAGGAGGGGCATCCTGTAAGTTGGGGGTGGGTAGGTCCCTCTTGGTCAAATGAGCCCAAATTTGGATCTCTACCTGCATCCCCAGGAGGCAGATCTCCAAGCAATCAGAGGATGAGATGATGAATTTGACAAATTACTCCTTGAGGTTTTTAAAAAGCCCATGGAAAGCTGAAGAGAACTTGTTTTAGAATTTTCTCTGAATTGTTCATTATTCATGCTGTGTGACCTGGTCACATCAGCCACATGGTGTTGTGAGGGCAAGAGGAACCTTCTATTTCAAGGCAAAACTGAACACCAAAATGATACGACTTTTTCCTGCCATATACAGCAGGACCCATCGAAGCTGTCTGACCAGCAGTCAGCGGTTAGGTGGGGACAGAACCCCTTCCCCATCTATGCAGCTGTCAGTGTGAAGCCCAATGTCGGTAGCCATGACTTTACAGGTATAAAGTAAAGTGAGTTTTTTTTCCCCTTTAAAATCTGTAAATGGCGTTTCCCCCATCAGTTTTAATTAGTTTTGTCCTTGTTTGCACTCTCAAATCTTGTTGCAGCATAGTCATGAGGGCAGGCCTGCTGGCCAGGGAGTGACAAAGGGGACGACTGCTCGGTGATTCAAGGAGTCCTGGGGCTGCTGGCCACTGCTATAGTGGCAGCTGCAGTGGCTGGAGACCCAGGCCCTTTAAATCACTGCCCAAGCCCTGAACAGCATGCTCCAGAATCCAGGGTGGTATGGAGCCGCCCCCCTCACTTTGCCCTGGGGCCGGGTGACACTGTTGGCTCCCCTGGATTAGTGTGGGTAGCAACATGAATTTTCCTTCATTCCCTCACTACACTGAATTTACTGAGTGAAATCCTGCCCCTATTAAACTTTCTATGGGAGGTTTGCCATTGACTCCAATGGTTTATTTTTGGTGGTATCCTTCCATGGGCATGAGCACATCTTTATTTGATGTTTATTTGGTTTTTGTCTCCAACATACTTTTGAATACTAGTAAGATGGATTTAAATTTTATTTGGCTGATTTGAAAATCCCATTTCTCAATTATCCCTGTTGGTGGATAATTCTTTAAATTCTTGATCTTTTTCTGCCACCATTACAAAAATCAGCATCTGATACTGGTGAAAAATCTTAATAGTCAATTCCCATGAAACTGTGTTAAATAAACCTTCTGTCAATCATGCCATAAATAAGATGTTTGTGGGAGAATCTCACTTTATGGTACTCATACATTAAGGTACTGTTTTCTGGAAGGTTAACCTTTGCCAACATAGGTTCCCTTGGTATGAGTTTAAGAAAGTGAGTAATTCTCTCTAAACCAGTTTCATGGGAATGGGATGAAAATGTTTGTTCAACTGTATTTGTGAGCTAATTATTTTGGTTAACCCTTTCTCAGAATGGTGTGAATTTACACCCTATGAGTTTGGTATCTACAAGTACGGAGCCTTTATCCGCATAGAAGACTTTGGCAGTGAATTCTTCAATGGGATGTTACTTGGGAAACGTCTGGAGCCCAGAATTAGCTTTCTGCAGGGTAAGCTCTGATGCTGCTATAAACATTTTATTATACTTTAAAGTAACTGTAACTTGATGCACGTCGAGGAGAGGGTTAGGAATAAACAGTAATTTATTTTTAGTGACTTCTATCAACAACTGTCTAGCTACATACGATGATGGCCTGAGAGACTGTTAGGCATCTAACCATAATCTGTGTTCTTATCCAAACAAGACTTTCATTATAGATTAAATAAGCCCTATTCCAATTCTGTCCTGCATATGATGCATCTCAAAGGTTCCCAAACTTTTCTCATTGCATTTTCCTTCTAGATCTAGCTTGCCCCTACCCTGTATCACGCATACTTTGTTCATCTTAACACTACCTGTGTTTAGCTATCTGTCCATATTTCGCTGTTAGGTACAGATATAGTTAGAGCACAATGCATAGAACTGAAATAAACCCTATGATTAAGTTCTTAACTCAGTTATACTGGAATGTTATTGACCAGTTGAACCTAGGCTGTACTATGATTGGAGGTGAGGGCTCTGTACATCAGCATCTCTGTGTACCTGTTCTCTCATTGGTACATCCTGAAGTCATTTAACTCTCTTATTTTATAGAATGAATTCTCAGAGTTTTAAAGTTATGTCTGAGTAGCCTATTATGAACATACAATCAATAAAATAATTAATGAATAAAAGCCATCATTCTACAATTCCCCCTAGGGATGTCTTCCATTTCCCCATGGGCATGTGTATCACAGTTTGGGAACCTCTTATGTATCTGATGTGCTGATATTGAGTTTGGTCATGTTCAGTTCCTGAGAAGTCTGGGGAATCTAAACCAATAATTTCTTTGTCCCTTTTCAGGAATATGGGCCAGTGCATTTGCTGCCAATCTAGATGAAATCTGGGAAGAGGTTATTTCTTCAAAAGTTGGCTTTCTAGAATCTCTCAAAGATGCCATCAAAGCCATAGGTAAAGAATAGACAGAGATTGGGATTTCCTAAATCATGTAATAGGGTCTCTAAAATACCTCCTCCATTCAAGGATGTGTAACCCCTTTTCACAACATAAAAAAAGATAATTTAGGAGTGCCTTCACAACACTGCCTATTTAGTTTAGTTAACGGGAACATTTATGTGTGAAGCTGACAGAGGAGATAAAAAATACAATTCAGCTTGCAAAATAAGAGAGAACACACATTGTCCTTACCGACATAATGAAGAAGAGCAGCAACACAACTTGTTGAAACTTCACAGCAGTTTCAGATTCTGGACTTATTTAGATGACAATTTATAATGGAGTCAGAGGATCTGGCGACATCACAGTTGTCCCCTGAACATCTTGCAAAATGACTGAAATTTGTAATTTAAATAGTACTTATCTATGTTCCCTTTGCCAGATGAAAACCATGCACTGTCCAAAGTGAGGACATGGGTAGGCCTCACCTATGCTAGACATTTTAACTCTAATATAACAAGATTGGTGACAACTACATCTTAAATTGTTTTTTCAACATTCTATGGTAGGTGGGGGCTTAATAATAGCCTTAATTTTAAAAATATTGCTTGAGGTGTAAGCTACATGGCTCCTGCTAAAGACTGATGCAGTTGTGTTTAAAATCCCACCAGTTATGGGGGAAATGTCAGTATAAAATAGTTGGCTTCTTGACCTCAGGGTAAAATGGTCAGGGAATAATGAAATTGGAGACTGGAGGAAGAGATCTGAATTCTGTTTGTTTGTTTGTTTTTGTAGATGAGGCACGTGGTCGCCAGCCTCTGGACCCCTTACAGTTAGAAAGGCGAATGGTCATGCCAGGTGGAGCCTTCTCACATTTATTTCAAGATTTATTTAAGTCTCGCTTCTCTGCTGAGGAAAGTACTAACTTCATGCGTGGACTGTATCTTCACAAGGATTATGCCAGTGCCAAGGAGTTTGTGGCTTGGAAAGGTGGGTAAGGAGGTGGCATGAGAGAGAAACTAGGCTGCATGTCAGAGGAATTGGGACAGTTAGGAAGAGAGATGACCAGTCAGTGACAATACAATATGTGACAATGTGTGTTATCCAAGCACATACTATTGTAAACCTTATAAAATGGACAAGATGCTGCTGTGTGAGCAGACCATTCAATTGGCAGTATAGAAGGCTCCACAAAATGCAGTTGTTATTTAAAACAAGTTTGAAATCATATTGCACCTGGGGTTTGTGAAAAGCAAATAAATGAAATTACGAATAAAGTTCCCAACTCTGCCTGTGGAAATGCTGTTGGCCAAATGCAGTCTTCATTTACAGACAAGCAACCACTGTAACAGGGTTGTATGCGTGTGTATGACAGCAGACTTGGACCTATATATTTCAGAGCAAAACCACGTTAAATCCTTTCTGACTGCACAGGAAATTGCCATATATGTAAGTTATCTGTCCCAGAAGGAAGGATAGTCTTGTGCTTTGGGCACTGGATCGGAAATAGAGAGCTGGGTTCTGTTTTGAGCTCTGCCACTCACTCTGGGCAAGTCACTTAATCTGGACAAGTCCTGTGATGGTGTTTGCTTTTCTGTGATGCTCAGATGTACATCTTTTTTGGTTTGTCTCGTTTTTCTGAGTTTCTAGGGTGGAGGTTACTTAGTTTTATTTGGTGGTGGGGTAGGGGTGTGGGAGCACAGTTCAAGTGATTGCAAAGTATTTAAACATTTCTTGTTACATTTTCTCAGATGATTTTCACCTTTTCTATGACGTTAGATTGAAGTGTTTTGTGTACTTCTGTGACCAGTATGATTTTGGGGTCTTTCAGGCACACACCAGGATGCCTTTCCCAACAAACTAACTCCAATGGAACGCAAGCTGTACCTGGTAGATGGCGTTTTTTCTATAAATTCTCCCTTTCCTCTGGTGCTTCATCCAGAAAGAGATGTAGATGTCATCTTGTCATTCAACTATTCTTGGGAAGCTCCATTTGAGGTGAGAGATAAAAAGGAGCAGTATTAGGCAAAGAGGTGTACGTGTTGCCTAGGACATTGTGGATCAAATCAGAATGGTGAAATGCCCTATTGAGAAATATATCAATGACTGACAGACTCATTAGAGCAGTGCGCGTAGGCGGCCCCTGCTCCGGGCGCGGTGCTGGCCCTGGGCTCAGGGCACATGGGCAACCCCTGCCCCAGGCGCATGGCACATGCGTGATGCCGGCCCTGGGCTCAAGGCGCGTTAGCAGCCCTGCCCCCGGACGCCCGGCATGTGAGTGTCCCTGCCCCTGGGCTCCCGGCAGCCACAAAAGGTTGGGGACCACTGCATTAGAGGGTATTATGCATTATACAACCTTGTATTAAGCGTGAGAGTTTGCTGCAGAAATTTCTGGATGAAATTTTGTGGGCTGTTAAGCAGGAGATCCAGTGAGATGATCATATTTGTCCATTCTATGAACCTGTAGATGATTGGTTTGAATCCAAGACCATGTAATAAATTTCCAACTTATGACTGTTTGGTGATTTACCTGAAATTAATTGATGATCTCAGTCCAGTTCCTCATGGACAAATAGCTGTCTAAAAACAACCATTTCCACATGAGACCAACAGTTTTTTCTTTGTTTAAAATGCCATCTTAAATTAACAGTACGTACATGTAGAAATTCTACACAACATTGCACATTCAGGGCTCTGAGGGTCCTCGCCTTAGATTTATAAACACACAAAAGAGTGTATTCAAAGCAAATTTCTCATCCCTCAAACTGCCAGTGAAAGTGTGTGACACCAACAGTCAAAATGTGTGTCAAATGATCAAAATGTGGGACACCAAAATATACAGATTTAAAAAAATATATAAATCATGTTTGAGGGATGTTTTCTCACTGTACTACAAGGTTGAACTTCTATAATCTAGACTTGCCTCATTCAGCCATATCTGTGGTCTGGAATCCATGGGTGCTCTGTGGCTGGAGCATTCATGAAGAAAAGCTGGAGGCTCTGCACTCAGCAACTCCTCTCCCAGAGCTTCTGGAGCACTGCAAATAGGTGGTTTGTGGTGTTTAAGCTCAGGAAAGGAGAGGGAGGAGAAGGGATGGGAGGGGGGATTGTTGGGGAAAGAGGCAGGGCAGTTGTGGAGCCCCGCAGTCGGGGGGCCAGGAGAGGAGCCCTGGGTGGTTGGGAGCATAGCCACATGGCCAGGAGCCCATCGCTGGTGGCCGCACCATCTCTTCCCTCTAGTGCCCTCCAGATCCCACTCTGTCAATGCCAGCCCCTCTGCTGCTACTGCAGTGGAGCCTCACAACTATGGCATTGACTTCCCCTGGTCCGGCAAATTCCATGGTTCAGGACCAGTCAGGTCCCAAGGGCAATTAAAAAAAAAAAAAAAAAAAAAAAAAAAAAGGAAAGAAAAGAAAAGAAAACCCGAAACAAATCTTTGTATCACTTGCATTCAAAAAATCTTCTGCCATATGGATCATCAGCAGAGTTTGAACTTTGGATTTTCACATCCAACACAAACCCTCACTTGAACTACAGGAATAGTTGGCTAGACAGCAGTAGAATATTGGAGATTGGAATTCTGGGTTGTGCCCTTAGTTCCCTCTATGGTGCATGTCTGCACGACTGAGCACAAAAAATTCTAGGCTTGCCCACCTCCTTTGCAGAGCCGTGCAGCAGTGCTCACCACTCATGTTCCTGCTGGAACGTGAGTGGCGGGTTCCTGCTTGGAGGGCACCATGTGGCATGGCTAGCAGGGCTTGGGAGCTGGGATATTCTGAGGCTTTGGTGGGTGTTTGGGGCAACCTTGATAAAGCCCCAGTTCCAGCTCCAGCATCAGCCATGCGGCCTGGCTGTGCTTTGGCTGGAGCTGGGGCTGCAGTGAGGCTGTTCCTGCTGGGGCTACATGTGCCAGGACTGGAGCCGGGGCTGTGATTGCTTGTAAATAGGTAAGGATCTCCTCTCTGTTTTGCCATGCTCAGGGTGGGGTTTTCTACCCTATTACAAATGTCTGGCATTAAAAAAATGTATCCAGTTATGTGCAAAGTTAGCATGAATCTAAAATATTCAAAGGGTTCACTTAAACTTCCTGTTTATTTTCCTAGATCATTAAATCACACTTATATCAGTAGATAAATTAATTTAATTATTCTGTGACTTTACCAATGGGGTTAAGTGCAGAATTGTGAATCTGATCCTTTTTTCCTTATTTTGCTCTTTTTTACAATTGTACTTGTTACACAAAGCATGGGGCTGTTTAAACTGAATGAGTGCACCTTTGGATTCAGTAATAGAAAATATGAAAGCATTCCTTTGATAAGTACACATTTTATCTATATAAGAATTTAAATGTTGAAATTAAGACCCTGATTCAGAGATGCACTATATTGTACACTTAAATTCCTTTGAAGTCAATGCAATTTAATCATGTGTTTAATGTTAATTCTGTACTTGGGTATTGGGCTGTGTAGGGTTGGAAACATCAGCTTTAATTTTAAGTATATCATTAAATATTTTTTCTGAAATCAAATTTAAACAATAAAGTGTACATCTGAGTTCTAACAATAGCTTGTCCTAAAAAGAAAGTATTGTAATCTTGAAAAATCTCCCTCTTAAAAGTTAAACTTCCAAAAGGATTCACAGAAGAGATCCATAATCTGTAATATACTAAATCTGAAACAGAAATAGTGTTTCTATCATAACCATTTTAACAGCACCCACATGCCATGCCATAATAGTGTGGTGTGAACTTCCTCTGAAGTGTGTAGTTAGTTAGAGAGGAGATCAGAATGTGTGAGAGGTCTTGTGTAAATTGGTTTAATGCTTTGGTTAGTGGCCAGACCTGGGAATTAAGGCCCAGATTCTCTGCTGATAGAAGTTGAAATCAGTGAAACTAATGTGATTCACACCTGCTGAGGATCTACCTGTCTGGAGATGCAGAGAGACAAAACAAGTCTGATGCAGAGGAGCTGAGACATGGACTGTGTGGTGGCTGTCCAGCTGCTCCTGGGGGTTAAGTGGATTAACATTACTACTACTACTACTACTACTGTAAACTGTATATGGATTGTATTTTTAATTTTGGGATGCTGGCAAAGAGAGAAGAGAAACTTGCATGTCTTACTGGAACTATTTTTGATTCTACCTGTGATTCACTGGATAGTGCCTTTCTGGGCTACAGCAGAGTATTAATTTTCTTTTTATTTGATGGCATATTAAATAAACGTTTAAAGGCATGCACCTTGTTAATTATCCCTTGTTTTAGTATTGTCTTCTATAACATTTTTAAAATATGTAGATCTAAGATATTTGTTAGTAACTGGTGGGTGCCACGGTGGCACACATCTGGAAAAGCGCACATGACTTCAATATTGGTGCACGAGACAAAGCTCACTGCGCTCATGGATAGAAAATCTTAGGGTATGTCTACACTACCCTCCTAGTTCGAACTAGGAGGGTAATGTATGCATACCGCACTTGCTAATGAAGCCCGGGATTTGAATTTCCCGGGCTTCATTAGCATAAGCGGGGAGCCGCCATTTTTAAATCCCCGCTGCTTCGAACCCCGTGTAGCGCGGCTACACGGGGCTCGAACTAGGTAGTTCGGACTAGGGTGCCTATTCCGAACTACCGGTACACCTCGTTTCACGAGGAGTACCGGTAGTTCGGAATAGGACCCTAGTCCGAACTACCTAGTTCGAGCCCCGTGTAGCCGCGCTACACGGGGTTCGAAGCAGCGGGGATTTAAAAATGGCGGCTCCCCGCTTATGCTAATGAAGCCCGGGAAATTCAAATCCCGGGCTTCATTAGCAAGTGCGGTATGCATACATTACCCCGCTAGTTCGAACTAGCGGGGTAGTGTAGACATACCCTTAGAGGGAACATGCAGTTCTGTCCCTTACTTTGAGATGGTGATATTGTGTAGTGGTGATAGATAGGGAATAACTAAAGCAGACACATACATTGATGATAACATTTATATTACAGTAGTGCCTAGAGGCTGAGGTTGAAGCCCAACTGTGTTAAGCACTATGTAGACATACACTTTTTTGAGCTCTTCAGTAAATCTGGCCATAAGGTCAGAATGGGGACTTTGGAATGCTGTGCACTTGAAATTTCTCATCTTTATTTAGTTGCCTAAATGGGAGCTGAGCTTTCATCCTGTGTTCATATATATATATATATATATATATATATATATATATATATATATAAAAAAAAGTAACTTGACTTTTGTCTTCTGAGTTCAGGTGCTGCATCAGGCCCAGAAGTATTGTGAAGAACGGGAAATCCCCTTTCCACACATTGTTGTGAGTGAAACAGATAAGCAGCAGCCCAAGGAATGTTACATGTTCGTGGATGTTCTGAATCCAAAGGCTCCTATAGTCCTTCACTTTCCATTGGTGAACAACACATTCCAGAAATACAAGGCACCAAGTAAGGAAGTCTCTTGAGGAGATGCAATTACACTTTCCGGTCCTGTAGTTTGGGGTCATATAGCACTTAATTTAGTGTCTTATCCACCCCTCTGGTACAGTTATACCAACCTTAACCCCTGCGTAGGGCGGGAGAGTTTCTCTCTCCAATATAGCTTAGAGAGGTGGGAGAGATCTGTCTTATCAGCTTGCAACATCTTCACCACACTTGGTACAGAAATGCAGCTGAAGATTCGTAGTACAGAGTAGTGTAAAGAAGACCTATCCTACAAGAAGAATCATTGGGAGCTGTAACTATGTGATTTGACATTGGCCACCAGAATATCCATCTTCAATATCTCAGGAAAATGTGATTCATGTTCTATTTAAAGTGATTAAATATTTGTATTTGTATTATCAAATATACAAATACGAAGGTTGTGTTTCCTACTCTACCTGCTAGTCAGTGATGAAACAGACAGTCTGTTTAAAACTATTTTAATGTAGTCAAATATTCCAAGGTAGTTTTGTGAGTACATTTTTTAGGTGTACTGTTAGTCCAATTTTCAGAAGCCAGCTTTACTCCATTAATAGAAATACTGGAGTTCTCAGGGTTGGAACTTCTGCCATCACTTTGGCCTCATTTTTACAAAGCTGTAGCCTGAATTAAAGCTGAAATTTTGTATTAGGATATAGACTATGGACCCTGAGTTGTCTGGTTTTATGAACAGTAATATCACTGACATGTGGAATTACATTGTCGAAATGTTTGAATGCAAAGCTGAAGAGTACTGGGGAGAAAAGACACTGGGTTTCCGTCTATTGCTGAAAAAGTTAAGAATTAAAATTATATACACTGCCTATGAGATAAGAACCAAGTACAGGATTTGAAAATCTCAAGGTGTTATAATGCTCCAAATATATACACGTATTTTGGCTTGTTAGGAACCTTACCTGCACCCAGTGGCAGGATAAAGGAGTCATCTGCAGAGTTGATGGTGCCAATGAACGTGTTGTCTATCTGCCATTAGCTTATGGACAGGTTTATGAAAAACCATGATACAGATATGGGGTAGTCCCTCCTCCTACACAAATTTGGGAGTATCTTGTCAAAGGGATCTGTGAAAACAGTTAGCATCTGATTTTCTGTCTGCAGGAGTAGAGCGTGAGACGGAAGATGAGAAAGCTTTTGGCAACTTCTCTGTTGAAGAGGAAAACTCTCCTTACCATTCTATGAACTTCACTTATCAACCCAATGAATTTGATAGACTGCTAGAATTAAGCCGCTACAATATTATGAACAACAAGGACGCTATTCTAAAAGCCTTAACTTTGGGAATGAAAAGAAGGGTGCTCAAGATGGCTAAAAAGACATAAGCAGCAGCTCTCTATTTAGGATGTTGACTGATTGTAAGGCACTGAATACACGAAAGCTTCAGACAAGAACACCAAAGGGCTAAGGTATCTGCAAATGACCAATGCAGCTGCTGACTATGTTTTGTAGCTTCTCCAAGTACAGTGTGTGTCAGCTAGACTTCACTTCTGGGTGAAGTATGTGAATGGGGCTTTAATACTGGCATTAAAATATTTTATATGAGCATATCCGTATGTTTTTACTGAGTTCTTGTGTTCCTGTCAATTTGTGAACCAATGGGATTAAGCCAACGATGTTTTTCCATTGACAAATATATGGATTAGATTATTTTCTATTGAGCACATTAACATATAATTATAGGGTAAATATTAAGGAGTTCTTATTATAGCCAGCACTGTAAGAGATGAAACATTATGTACGTATTATTGGACTGAATGACATTTATTCTTGTCTGTTTTATCACATACACCTAATATAATCTACCTCACTAGAATCTGATGCGAGTCCTATTTCAATCTAGGCAAATACTGTATGACTATTTATTTAATTCAATATGCAGAATGTATGCTGAATTATTTGCTTCCTTAGTTTTAGTAAATTATTTGAATGGAAAGGAAAAAGATTAATAAGATACCCCATCAACTTGAAAAATCATATATCTGCCTCAAAATAGTACACCTACAGTGATTATCAGTAACAATTAGTGGTTGAGGGGACCACTGTGACGGCTCCCCCATAGGACAGCAGTACTACATCAATAACATCTCACACGTTTGTCTCATGGCTGTCAAAGGCAACATAGTCTGTGAAGACAACTTCTTGCATAAAATGAGGATTGCTTGTGCTAAAATGCCAAACTTGATTGTTTCTGCTTTAATTTTATTTCAATTGTCAAATTATAAATAGAGATGTTCATGAATTTTAATATTTGTTTCAAGTAAAAGTTTGTTTGGTACCTAAGCTATTTTAATGCCCAAGGGGATATTTGTAGAATCATTTGTTCTTCTCGGTGAATATATAAACATACTAACTATGTGATAGCTGAAGTACAAATACTTGACAGTTATGCATAAGCCTATTAACTCCAGGGGACAAGATAGTGGTTTTCAGGTATTTAAAAGGGTGTCAGGAGGAGGAGGGAGAAAACTTGTTTTTCCTGGCCTCTGTAGATAGAACAAGAAGCAATGGGCTTAAACTGCAGCAAGGGAGGTTTAAGTTGGACATTAGGAAAAAGTTCCTAACTGTCAGGGTGGTTAAACACTGGAATAAATTGCCTAGGGAGGCTGTGGAATATCTGTGGAGATAGTTAAGAGTAGGTTAAATAAATGTCTATCGGGATGGTTTAGACAGTACTGGGTCCTGCCATGAGAGCAGGGGACTAGACTCGATGACCTCTCAAGGTCCCTTCCAGTCCTAGTATTTTATGATTCTATAACTCCAAACCAAGGGAGATTAGAGAGGCTACCAAAATAAAGAACTCTATAATAATGGGAGATTTTAATTATCCCCATATTGACTGGATACATGTTACCTCAGGAAGAGACACAGAGATAAAATTTCTCAATGGCTTAAATGACTGCTTCCTGGAGCAGCTGGTACAGGAACCAACAAGGGGAGAGGCAATTCTCGATTTAGTCCTGAGTGGAGCACAGGATCAGGTACAGGAGATAACCGTTACAGGACCGCTTGGGAATAGTGACCATGATATACTATTTCCTGTGGTGGGAAGAACACCTCAGTAGTCCAACACTCTGACATTTAATTTCAAAAAGGGGAATTACACAAAAATGAGGAGGTTAGTTAAACAGAAATTAAAAGGCACAATGACTAGAGCCAAATCCCTGCAAGCTGCATGGAAACTTTTTAAAGATACCATAGCAGAAGCCCAACTTAAATGTATACCCCAAATTAAAAAACATAGCAAGAGACCTAAAAAAGAGTCACTGTGGCTTAACCACAATGTAAAAGAAGCAGGGAGGGACAAAAAGGTATCTTTTAAGAAGTGGAAGTCAGATCCTAGTGAGATAAATAGAAAGGAACATAAACACTGTCAAATCAAGTGTAAAAATGTAATAAGAAAAGCAAAGACAGATTTTGAGGAGCAGCTAGCCAAAAACTCTCAAAGAAATAACAAAATGTTTTTTAAGTACATTAGAAGCAGGAAGCCTGCTAAAAAAACCTGTGGGTCCCCTAGATGATCGAGATATAAAAGGAGCAATCAAGGATGATAAAGCCATTGCGGATAAACTAAATGATTTCTTTGCTTCAGTCTTCACTGCTCAGGACGTTAGGGAGATTCCCAAATCTGCGCCGTCCTTTGTGGGTGATGAATCTGAGGAACTGTCCCAGATTGAAGTGTCATTAGAGGAGGTTTTGGAACAAATAGAAAAACTTAATGTTAACAAATCTCCGGGACCGGATGGCATTCATCCAAGCGTTCTAAAAGAACTCAAATGGGAAATTGCTGAACTATTATCTGTGGTTTGTAACCTATCCTTTAAATCGGCTTCCGTATCTGACTGGTAGGTAGCCAAAGTGACACCAATATTTTAAAAAGGGCTCTAAAGGTGATCCTGGCTATTACAGACTTATTGAAGTCTAACTTCAATACCGGGCAAATTAGTTGAAACAATAGTAAAGAATAAAATTGTGAGGCATATAGATGAACATAATTTGTTGGACAAAAGTCAACATTGTTTCTGTAATGGGAAATCATGTCTTACTAATCTATTAGAGTTCTTTGAAGGGGTTAATAAACATATGGACAAGGGGGATCCAGTCCATATGTTATATAGTATACTTCGATTTTCAGAAAGCCTTTGACAAGGTCTCTCACCAAAGGCTCTTGTGTAAATTACATGGCCATGGGATAAGAGGGAAGGTCCTTTGTTGGATTGAGAACTGGTTAAAAGACAGGAAACAAAGGGTAGGAATAAATGGTAAATTTTCAGAATGGAGAGGGGTAACTAGTGGTGTCCCCCAAGGATCAGTCCTGGGACCAAACCTTTTCAACTTATTCATAAATGATCTGGAGAAAGGGGTAAGCAGTGAGGTGGTAAAGTTTGCAGATGATACCAAACTGTTTAGGATAGTCAAGACAGAAGCAGACTGTGAGGGACTCCAAAAAGATCTCACCAAACTGAGTGATTGGGCAACAAAATGGCAAATGAAATTTAATGTGGATAAGTGTAAAGTAATGCATATCGGGGAAAAATAACCCCACCTATATGTACAGTATGATGGGGGCTCATTTGGCTATGACAAATCAGGAAAGGGATCTTGGAGTTATCGTGGATAGCTCTCTGAAAACTTCCACACAGTGTGCAGTGGCGGTCAAAAAGGCAAATAGGATGCTAGGAATTATTAAGAAAGGGATAGAAAATAAGACCCAGAATATCTTACTGCCCCTGTATAAAACTGGTATACCTACATCTTGAATACTGTGTACAGATGTGGTCTCCTCACCTCAAAAAAGATATTTTGCCCTTGGAGAGGGTTCAGAAAAGGGCAACTAAAATGATTAGGGGTTTGGAACGGGTCCCATATGAGGAGAGGCTAAAGAGACTGGGACTTTTCAGTTTAGAAAAGAGGAGACTGAGGGCGGATATGATAGAGGTCTATAAAATTGAGTGGTGTGGAGAGGGCTGATAAAGAAAAGTTATTTATTAGTTCCCATAATAGAAGAACTAGAGGACACCAAATGAAATGAATGGGTAGCAGGTTTAAAAGTAATAAAAGAAGGTTCTTCTTCACACAGCGTGTAGTCAATCTGTGAAACTCCTTGCCAGAGGAGTCTGTGAAGGCTAGGACTATAACAGCATTTAAAGAGAAGCTAGATAATTTCATGGAGGTTAGGTCCATAAAAGGCTATTAAGCCAGGGGATAGAAATGGTGTCCCTGGCTTCTGTTTGTCAGAAGCTGGAGAAGGATGGCAGGAGACAAACTGCTTGATCATTGTCTTCGGTCCACCCTCTCTGGGGCACTTGGTGCTGGCTACTGTCGGCAGACAGGCTATCAGGCTAGATGGACCTTTGGTCTGACCCAGTACGGTCGTTCTTATGTTCAGTATTTAAACTCAGTTATATAAACTCAGTCTTTTTCTGAGTTCCATGCACTCATGATGATGTAGTGTTCTATGCTTCTGGTACTGCAGAACTGGAGAAAGAGAGGAATTGCTTCAAACGCCCCTGAATATCTTTTTGGGATGGGGAAGTGGAGAAGCAACCACATCCAGAGATCTCTGGAAAATTAAGGAGAGCAAGGAATGTTAGGCTTAGAATGTAGAGGACAGGTTGTAGGTCATAGGCAAACTCTCCATTGATGAATAGTAACAGAGAGGTAGCCGTGTTAATCTGATCTTGGTAAAACAAAAAAAGCAGTCATGTGAAACACAAGTGCTACATGACTGCTTTTTTTGTTTCTCCATTGATGAGATAAGAATGGGGAGAGGTGTGGGAGGAGGATGCTCGGGAAGGCATATTAGCGGAATATTTAGATTTAGGGGTCTGAATATCACCACGATATCAGGACATCCAAATCTGCGTATCACATTTATTAATCCAGTACTACAGACTTTAACAATTAAAATCACTTACCTGGCCATTTTGCTGGCATGAGCTGAAGGCCCTTCATCTATTGTTTTTATAATTTTGCCAGCAGCACTTTGCTGTTTTTCATTGCAGTTCAGTTATTCCGTTGAATTAAGCTATTAACACATGGGTTTGAAAAATAAATTGCATGTTTGTCTTTTATAAGTGCAAATGAAGTGTGCTGCAGTAATCTACCAGAAGTGGAGTTTCATCTCTACTTTGTCTCCACTCCTATTAACAAAGGTGAATGATCCATCCTAGTCATCCAATTGTTGAGACTTTTGTTTGTAGCTGGGACGATAGAGAAATCTTTTGCTTAACATCAAAACCTCTCATTTCTTTTCAAAATTAGCTTTTCCCTATGCCCAAGTGGTGTGGGATGTGTACACGTGGGCATGAGCAGTCATGTGTGTAGTTGTCTTGGTCTGAACTTTTGTAACATGCCCAATAGGCAAAGCACATGACCATGGGATGGTTTTAAATGAATCTTGTTCTTCACTCATACTTTCTATTAAGCAACATGCACATTGCAGCATGACCAAGACAGTGAGCCAGCCAGCAGTGGATAGGAAGAATTGTCAGTGCACCCAAAGTATGTTGGAGAAGTAAAAATGCTGAATCTTACAGTGATGGACAGAAAATTAATAGCTGCATAGAGAACTAAGAGGAAGCAGCTGTTTTATACCTATAGTTTACCAGCCCAGAGTGTGCATAACTGCCAGCTGTTCAGTTACCTATTTTGATTGGGACATTCCCAGGATTTAAAATCCAATCTCATGTATTGGAAGAATGTTTAGTCACTATTCAATTAGCTGACTGAGTCACTGTAGTTTTTATTAGCTTCCTACCAGCAGAAGGTATAGTGCTGAGCTGATATATAAGCAGTAGCAGCCTATAACTAGTCTCAAATTCCAGGCTTTCAGCCAATGCACCCTCAGATGCCAGCAGAAGAGAGGGAGCAGAGAACAGTTCTTTGCTTGCTATCTCCCTCTCTACAGCCTCAGGAGATTTTACCTTAGCTGTCAATTTTAGCTGCAATGGGAATCAAACACTGAGGTGCACAGCAGGACAAGGATGCAATTGTTTCTGTGCTTTTAATGCAGATGCTGGCAAGCATAAACAAGACAGGAGGATTAAAGAAAAATGATCAGTAAAGGGCATGCCGCATTTGTACAATGGCAGGCGTAGTGTAATCACATAGATTGCTGCAGTTTTACCAATTCCTACTGCAAATTCTGGGATTCTCTTGCCGTCTTTATTTTGGTTTGAGACTCATCCTGAAATTGTCTTTTTAATCCTCTAACAGCCTCAGCATGTGAGAGAAAACATCTCTGTCTTTGGGAATGATCTTATTGGTACAGTGTGTGTCTGGAGTCCCTGTTGCTGGCTCCCTCTTGCCCCTCTCTTTTCCAAAAGCAGGACCTGGTGTGACCTAATTACCTTCCTGCCACTGTGAAACCTGGCCAGTAACTGATGCTTGCTCTCTGATAGCTCTGACAGTATACCTGTCTCTTCCTTCAGCTGCTGAACACAGGTATCTCTGTCAATTTTAAACCTTGCATAAATAATATTAAAAACATTCCTCTCTTGCTGAAGGTAGAATTAGCTCATTTTATTGTGTTTCTTGATGCTGGTGGTTCACTAAATTATTCTGTAAATGTATTCTCCCTCACTTTATGCTACACCATCAATGTCCCAGCATCCTTTGGACATTAACACTTGTGTTCTCCTCCAGTGTACACAACTAGCCTGTTTCCTCTCTTGCTGACAGCCACCTCTCCTTTCTGAATCTGCCCTCCCTGAAAGCCACCAAGCCAGTTTTCTCCACCTCACTCTTGGACCTACTCTAGAATACTGTTTTCTGGCCATGAAGTCCTGGACAGTAGCAAATACCATGTACTAGCAGCATTCTTTTTGTAGCACAGATGTGGGCTTGTGGTGGAGAGCAGGGTAGGCCTTGGTAGGGGAGGGGAAAAGTACCATTTTATTACACCCCTAGGGAGCGCAGTGGCATCACTGACCAGACTAACGATCCTACTGAGAACAGAGAACAACGTGCTGAACAAATAATCAACAGTGTAGGATTTGTGTTTATTATTTGAATAGGAGGAATAGACTAGGGTTTTTTTTAAAAAAAAATCACTTTTAACATGTAAAATACATTTTAAAAACATTTTAAATGTTTTATTTTACAAGGGTACATTTTATAATCTGAGAGACATGGAAGGGAATATTATGCTAATATAATGCGTTCTGGGTGCTTGTGGGTGTAATACTTGGCATTGGGCCTTGTACTTTGCCCACTCAAGGTGTGGCATTATTTGCATTGGGCAACTGCAATGAATAATTGAGATGAGCTAGCTCAATGTGGCAGCAAAGTTCATTTTAAGAGTCTCAGAAAGGTAGCAAGTATCAGAGGGGTAGCCGTGTTAGTCTGAATCCGCAAAAGCGACGAGGAGTCCTGTGGCACCTTATAGACTAACTGAAGTGTAGGAGCATAAGCTTTCGTGGGCAAAGACCCACTTCATCAGATGCATGTGCCAGGCACATGCATCTGACGAAGTGGGTCACATGCATCTGACGAAGTGGGTCTTTGCCCACGAAAGCTTATGCTCCTACACTTCAGTTAGTCTATAAGGTGCCACAGGACTCCTCGTCGCTTTTTCAGAAAGGTAGCTGTGTTAGTCTGTAACTTAAAAAACAATGAGTAGGTCTGTGGTACCTTAGACACTAACAAAAATGTATGTAGTATCATGAGCTCATGATACTACATATATTTTTGTCGATCTGTAAGGGCACGTCTACACAGCACCCTAATCTCAAAATAAGATACTCAATTTGCATAGCACAAATTGCCTATCTTATTTCAAAACTGTTTCAAAATAGCTTATTTTGAAATTTGGCGTGTCTACATCGCGCCAAATGTCAAAATAATGCACTATTTCAAGGCATCCCTTATCCCTCGTGCAACGAGGTTTACCGGGATGGCGAAATAGTGCTCCCGTTATTTCGAAAAATATTTTGAAATAATGGTGGCTTCGGTAGACACGGGGTAGCTATTTCAGGATACCTCCATATCCTGAAATAGCTGTGTAGTGCAGACATATCTTAAGGTGCCACAGGACTATTTGTTTTCACTTTGAGAGTGTTGGACCTGATAGGTGACCATTTGAGACATTTCTTCTTTTTCAAAAGCTCTCCACTCTGGCCTAACTCTGCTCCCACTAAAGTCAAGGTAGGCCCATGCTAAGTGTTTCTGAAAATCTTGCCTTGAGGCTGTGTCTACATTGGTAAGATTTTGCGCAAAAGCAGCTGCTTTTGTGCAAAATCTTGCCACCTGTCTACAATGGCCACAAGTATTTGTGCAAGAACACTGACGTAATGTACAAAATCAGTGCTTCTTGCGCAAATATTCTGATGCTCCCGCTCAGGGATAAGTCCTCTTATGCAAGTGTTCTTGTGCAAGACGCGAGTGTAGACAGGTAACATCAATTTCTTGTGCAAGAAAGCCCGATGGCTAAAATGGGCATCTACACTGTCAAGGATGCTTTTGCGCAAAAGCAAATCTTTTGCACAAAGGCACATGCCAGTATAGACGCTCTCTTGTGCAAATACTTTTAATGGAAAAACTCTTCCGTTAAAAGTATTTGCGCAAAATCATGCCAGTGTAGATGCAGCCTGAGTGACTTTCCTAATGTCATACAAACCAGCCTTAACATGAGGGTCTTTTACTGAAAATTAAGATGATCGGCCATGAAACTGAGGCATCTCCAATGGGACTGTGTAATTGAAAGGTAAACAAACATGTCTTTCAGACTGATTGAGATGAGGGATTTTCCTAATCTGTGGCTGCCAGTGTTAACCTTTCTGGTGTTTTTGTAAATGGATTCAGATTCTAGAGGAATTAGCATGGTGACTCTGATGTCTTCTTAACAAAAGGTGGTGGTGCTTGTGGTGTGTTTCTTCAGAGGAGTGAGTCGGGGAGACAGAGTTGTATGAGCTACTCTCTGCTGACTAAAGAGAGAACACACAAACTTAAGGTGACGTTGGACCATGCATCCAGAGAGAAATAGAGCTCCTCCCAAAAGAACCTTGGAAAGCCAATTAGAAATTACGGCAGCTATCCTTTCCCTGTCTGGGCCAATGTTTGGGTCTAGAATCATGTTTGGGAAGGGCTGAAGCTCAGATTTCTGATATTTGGAGCTGAAGGGCCAGGTGATCTTTAAAATGAGAAAAATATATCCTGTTCCTTCTTGAGGAAGAGGAGGAGGACTAAGCTCTATATTATCAACTGACAACTATTCAAGTGCACATGGACCTCTTTTAACTCAGATGGTCAAGAGCTCCTCTGAAAAAGAAAAAGATGGAAACCACTCTGACACATGCACTAATCAGGCTAATACTTAAAAAAAACCGTCACTGCAACTGACCTCTCCAAATTGCTACTCAGTATTTAGCCTTCCTTCCTACAAATCCTAACGCATTCTCATTAAGGGTCACTCCCAGCTCATGTCAGTATCCTGGACCTCATCTAATCAGGATTCATGTCTGGAAATGGACCAGTTTTTCTGGTATAGATTCCTCTTCTGGATGAATCTCTCTGCAATATTTGATACTGCTATTCATGAGAATCCTTAGAGACATAACAGAGGTTAGAGGAACTGCACTGAAATAGTTTAAATTGTACCTCCCAGAGCTCACTCAGGGAATTATGGTAGAGCACATGCTCCTCTATTGTAAAATCTGGCTTGGAATCCTCAGAGGTGCCTCTGCAGCTTCTGGAGAGATTGTAAAAGAGCAAGAACTTAAATTATCAGCCATATGTAAATGCTAGCCACTCATATACCATCTCCCAATCAGGCACAAACAATAAAATCTTCCAGTTATCCGAGAGCTTGGCTGAGTTCAGTGACAGAGTGAAGAGCAATGCCATGCTGCAAGGACCTTGTTCACTAAGGTAAAACCTAAATGGGGTTTTATAGCACTTCTTGTATGTACTTGGATATTTGACAACCTTCCAGTTACATTTAAGCTGTTTTTGTGGTAATAAGCTCTCGTCATCACAGAAGTGAATTACTTGTTCCCTGCCCTTGTACTATTGTTTGAAATCCTCATTAGTTATATGTTTATGTAACTCTGGATTATCACAAAGTGGTAGTGACCAAGCCTTGTAGTATCTAAAGAATGTAAGTGATATGTGCTGCAATTATAGGATGATTTTCACACATGAGGCATTATTGCTACCAGTTTTGTACTTTTATAAACTACTGAGGTCATATGCTCTTAAATTCAACTGAAATATATGGAGGAAAAGCACTATTTAAAAGATGTATTATCAGTAGTACAAGTACCACATTAATTTCTTGCCTCAAATGTAGCTGAAGAAAGCTATAGAAACATACAAATACAAATGTAATAACCCTCATACTAAATCAAAAATAGATAAATGCTCATCAGAAAAAATGCAATTTTCCTTACTGCTGATCAGGACATAGAGATGTAAATAAGAAGTGATCTCATCCAAAAGGACTGTTAATACCATGCTTCAAGGCCTCTCTGTTATCTTGAATAAAAGAAACAAAACCCTTTAGGTGTACACTATATTATAGATTGGTTTCATCTTAAATACCATTTTTTCAAGTATATAAGCCGATTAGAATAATGATATATGGATTCTCAAATGTGAAGGAAATCGACTTATGGATACAATAAAGTGCATTCCTGCCAATTGGTTTGGAAAGTCCTGGTGAGCTGGGGAGGTCTTGTACAAGAAGATTTGAGGAAAAGCAAATGCAATGTTTTTAATCTTTAAAACAAGGGCATCTATAAGTTACATTTCTATCCCTATGAACATAGTGGAACAAACATAACAAAGTCACAAATCATTTGCAGCTAGATTATACAACTATTACTGACATCAGTAAACACTTGTTCACAATAGTAAAGTGCTCATCAGCATATGAAAGGATTGCCCAATCTAGTCCCAAGAGTCTACAACACCATGGGACAATCATGAAAATGAGCATATGCCTTAATGGAGAAAAACGTTACAAGACACACACATGAGTGCGCATATATAGAATTAAATTAGAAGATGAAGGGAAACTGCTGGTGTCATATTTTTGGATTTTCACAATTTGATACTCTATTTCCTGAAAGCTTTCTCTCAATCAATTCTAATTGAACTGGATAGGACCTCTATCGTGTGTTGAACATGTTCTTGAAAGGACTATTCAAAGTTTAATGTTACTGTGATGTGTACTGAACTGTGGGTTAGGTGTCTAATGGGGAATCCCATGTTTGTGTTAGGTCTGGTTTTAGTTACCATTTTCAGTAGTGATTTGGGGGGAAAAAAACCTGTTTGTGGTATTGACAGGTGATGCCAGATTGGAAGGAGTTGTGAACTCCAGTTAGAACAGAAAGACCACAAATAGATCTAGAGAAATTAAATATATGGGCAGAAAATTTCAAAATGAAAACAGTGTGGAAAATCTCAAATCTGGGAAGTATAATGTGGCAGCACAGATACTCAATGCATGGTAGAAACCTGGCGGAAGTAATATTGCAAGAAACCTAGGAGCTAGAAGCAGCAGCATAGCAGGCACTAGTTTGCAGTACAACATGGCAGCAAAATATGGCTAGACTAAATCTGTACTGCATTGACATGGACATCACATTATGGGGTTAGTGAAAATAGTCTTATGTGTCTTTCTCTCCTTGGATCTAAAATGACTTGTGTCTGAGCACTGCTTTTGATTGTGACCCACCTCTTCCAGAAGTTAACGATAACTTAGAGAACAGGCCTATACTTAAAATGCTGTAGCACTTCAGTGAAGACACTACATAGGCCAATGAGTGTCTAGTTGTGTTGATGGGAGAAGCCCTCCCATTTACATAGCATGGTCTACACAGGAGATTGGGTTGGTTTACCAGAGTTGCTCAGGGTATGGATTTCTTTACACCCTCGAGAGACATAGTTATACTGACTTAATTTTGTAACATCGACCTGGCCACAGTTAACAAATGTTTCAAGAAAGTCATCACAAAGGGCTGAAATTGTGTAGCAATGAGTAAGGGTTACAGGAATAAAGGGATTAAATTCAGAAAGTTTTCTTGATGTTCAGCCTACATTTTCCCTTTTTAAGATTGGACCGTGGAATAATTTCCCAAGAAAAATTGTTAATATACCATCTCATGGATCTTTAGAACTAGACTGAATAAGGTGCAGGAAAATGCATTAGAGAGAACATTTCCATGTTGGCAGGGAAAGAGGTGAGATGACATAAATGTTCTGAACCATCTATCTTCCATGTATGAGAACGGAATAAATATGTCCTCATGGGGAGAAGGCCCTATCCCTTTTGGTACAGTGTAAATGAATTACAATGATTTGTTAGCATTTTTACTACAAAGGCTGTGTCTAGATTACATCCCTCTTTCAACAGAGGGATGTAAATTAGGCACTTCGAAAGTGCAAATGAAACAGGGATTTGAACTTCCTGTGCTTCATTTGCATAAACATAAAAAAATGAGGTTTACAGGATCTTTAGAAAAAGCCTGCTGTTTTTGAAAGATCCGCATCTAGACCACGGTTTTATTTTTGAAATGGTGCTTTTTCAAAAAAGCACCATGATGTGATTATGCAAATGAAGCATGGGAAATTCAAATCCCCACTTCATTTGCACTTTTGATACATCTAATTTCCTTTAGAGAAATATCCCTCATCCAAAGGCGAGAAAAGCCAGTTTTACGAGATGAACAAGGAAAATGCACTTCAATTATGGGTGCTCCACCCAAATTAATTCATAATCATTTAACATAGATTGTTTCAGGCAGGTGTTGTGAAACAGGGATAAGAGTAGATTTTAGTTCTCTTTGGGATGCAAATGCCAAGAGTCCTTTTAAAATAAATTTCTAAGGAGTCCTTCAGATGCTGCACATTCAGTTTTTCATCCAGAGCTTTTATATTTCAAATCTGGTCTGTGCCAGCACCAGATTATTGCTGTTTGTGTAGTCTATGACTGTGGAGTTGGGCACAGTACATTACATGCAGCTATTAGTAAGTACCACCTGACCCCTGTGTTTGTGTGTTTGGGATGAGATCTTATGAACTGGGATGACGTGTGCACCACAGAGACACTAAAAAGCCACTGAAGATTTGGTAAGAAGAAGGGCTTTCCTTGGACAAAATTGCCACTCCTCCTACCTTCCCAAGTGCTGTCCTGTGTGGTCGCTTGCCTCCACCCTGCAGATGATTGCATCATAGTTTATGAAGTGATTTTCTTAAAATGCCCACAAGAAATGAGTTAACAGTGACTGCATGAGCTACATTGTGACTTGGACTACCTCCATACATGCAGGGAACTGTAACTCCCTTTTATGGGCTTCCTAGATCCTGGAGCAGGTGGGGAGGAAGGGTGAATTGGGTAGAACATGAACATGGGTCTAATATACTGTAGGAAAATGGCCTAACCACAAGGCTGTTGGATATTCTGAGGTTGGCGTGCGAGTTCTCCATTTGTCTTTGGTTTTGATCAATGATTTTTATCTCAGACCTGAAGAACCTCCCATGAGAAAAGGCCTGTTGAAAATGGCACCTTCCCATGCAAAATTTTGGTTTAGACAAATTAGCATTTTCCAATTGAAAACCCATTTTTATTGAAAAATTCCTGGGCGCCTATAGTTATTACACTCTGGCGCAAGGAGGATGCAGGGAAGTGGTTGTCCCTCAGAAGAGGTGTCTCAGGCACAGTGTCAACTGGAACTAATCCCAATATGGATATTATATATAATATCCCTTTGAAATGAACCACTAAGATGAGCAAATTCCTACTGTGAAGCTTCAGGATCTTATTGCTTTAACCCTTTCCCTTCCTTACCTTTTCCCTTCCCTTTCCCTACTTTTTATTACCTCCACTGGCTACCTCTAAAATTAGGTTGTAAGTTCAGGGCAGGGACTTTATGGCTGTACGATAAAGTGTTCAGAACGCTTTTCAATGCTGTAAAATTAATTGACCATATTTTGTTTTGATATCCTTTGGGCATTATAGATGTCATATAATTGTATGACATTATCATCAATTTTTATTATTTGCTAGAAAGCTGGGCTTGAGAGGATGGGACCTTACTAGTCTCGGTGTCCCCAGTAAGATAAGTCCAGACAGCTTCAAAATTAATATTCCCACCTTCTATTAACTCAGTACACTTGTCTTAAAAGGCTGAAGGAAGAGATTGCTTAATTTTTGGAAATGACAGAGGGCTGGGTTCCTGAGTCAGTTGTTAAAACACCTGCTTGTCTGCTTCTGCCAGTGTAAAGGCTGTACATCATCAGGAATCACTGCTGGCTGTGCAGGACTTAGTACTCAAGTGCCAGCTTTCATAGCTAACTTGTATGCAACAGGAGCTGTGATGGGATCCAATTCAAGTTCCAATCAGGTAAGGAGACCTCCCTTCCCCTCAAAGCTCAGCAAAATTATGTGAGGTTCCAAATCAGGTGTTTCATATGAGAAATAGCGAGAGTTCTGCTTGAGCTGTGGGGAGAATCTGGGAAGAATATGTCTGCTGTTCCTCAGGTATTCACAGCTGCAAAGATTCTTTCCATTGTTTGTGATTGTTGTATCTAAACTGTTGTGCCATAAGATAAATGAAACAAGTGTATATAGAATAACCTACTGATAAGAGCAGTGGGGAACGATCATGAGAGAGCTTAATGGATAACTTTTAAAATTTGGTTTTAACGTGGGATTGTAAAGGTGAAATTATCATAAAAGCTAAAGTGGAAACTTTTTAAAAAATGTACGCATTTCTGCTCTTTTGATTTTTACAGGGCCAGATCTGCATCCCAGGACAAAACCCTAGACAGGTGGGTATTAACCAGCTGGAATATCAGTAAATGCTGTGCAGTACTGGTTTTAAGATTTTATATAGAACATTTTAAGAACAAAATCTAGTCTGGAGGTTTGGGGGGAGGGAGAGTATTTGGATCTCTTCAGTCTATCTATCAATGATATTTCTCGTGTGCCTCTCTCTGCTGTGCTGCATCTAGGCACTAATTCATTTACCCTGTGTTTGTTTTAAAATGGCTTACTTTCTTTGTGTTCAGTGCAGGAACATGCATTCTTTCTCTCTCTCCAACCCTTCAAAAAAAAAAAAAAAAAAAAGGATTTGTTTAAGTGAAAACTCTGTCATTTATTAGTTTAAATTGTTTTGATATACTTTTGGAGTTGCTGTGCTGTATCACAGCACTTGAAGTTCATTATGGAAACACAAAATGTAGAGCATACCCTACAGGGAACAAGTCAGTAAGCTGTAGACATTTGTTCCTTCCTTGGAGAATTTAGAGGCTAATGATAGGAGCAGGAACAGTACAGGAGAAGAAATGTTTCAAATGAAAGAAGGCTCGCAGAGGGATGGGGGTGTAGTGATTGTAGCTGGAATACTTCTCTAAATAAGTGGGTTTTCCCTAACTTCTTAAGGGTCATATTGCGGACCCCTTACTCACACTGATAAGCACTTACTCATGCAAGTAATTCCTTTGAAACTAATGGGGCTATTTGTGTAAGTGCTCATCACCATGAATAAGGGCACTTCAGTCCAGTCCAAAAAGTGTGCTTCAGTTCAGAAAAGTGCCTGAGGGCTAGATTCTGGTGTTCTTAGTCATGCTGGAAGGCACCTTGCTCCGTGGATAGTTGCAATGACTTCATTGGGACAATTCAGGAAGTTAGGTATTAATCAGCAAAATCTTTCCCTCAATAAAAAACAACCACTTCCTGCTCCAACTGTATGTGGATTTCTTATGTAGGTTTGAGGATTTGGGGATTTTGTTTCTAGAGAAGGTTTCTTCAGGTATAAATAGTAAATTTTAAGGTGAGATAAATATTTGCAAATGTTTATCTCTGTCTTCAGAGGATTCCAGAGAGCTTGGACTGTGGAATAGTTTAAATGTAAAGCCTTCCGTAATGTCTAGAAATGCCTTTGAAAGTCATTGTCAAAGGTTGTGATTAAGAAGTGGTCTGTAGTCATTCAAATTTTCACTGAGCGCACTGGAAAAATACTTAGTGTGAATCTGTATCCTACAGTGTGAAGTAAAGAAGGTTGGAAGAAAAGGATTTCCCCCAGGTTTATGGGAACATATCTGCTGCTAGAGAATAGGAATGGAAGCCAGTATGTAGCTTGCATATGGGCAGGTTCAGAGGTTTTTTTCATCTTCAGAGATTGGCCACAGGTGGAGATGGAACACCGTATGGGATGGCCTAATGCTCTGAGTTGGTACAGAGGATCTTCTTTCCAGATGCCTGATGGTGTGTCTTGCTCATATGTTCATGGTCACACCAGTCACCACATTTGGGCAGAGGTGCTGGAACAATTTTATAGTGGGGGGGGGGGGAGCTATTGAAGCAAACTGTAAACTCGGAATATAATGGAAACCATTTCAAGCCAGTGGGTGCAGTAGCACCCCTCACACCTTTAGTTCCAGCACCAGTGCATTGGGAGTCTGAAAGGAAATTCTCCTCCAGGTCAGATTGTCAGGGACTTGGGAGGTTGTTTGCCTTCCCCTACAGTAGTGGTGGGCAACCTGTGGCCCATGGGCTGCATGTGCCCCATTGGGGTTCTGTGTACGGCCCATGAGACATTTTGTTTACTGTTACTGATGTACAGGGTTGCCAGATTCTGCTAGTTTCTGTCTGCATAGTTTTTTTTCCTACAAGTATTACTAAAGTGATACACAGATACAGTAAGAGCTCATGAAGTGAGGTGTGTGCTGATTGCACACAACATTCTGAGAGCCATGCTCTCCTTCTACGTCCAATCAAAGCACTGCCATGGTTCAATCAGCATACCTCACAAATTCTAAGTACATAAGTGAAGTTAGCAAAACAACCCTATCCTGGGAGACTGTCTCAATTACGACAATCTTAAGGTCCAGTGAGATGGAGGAGGGCCACTCATGCAGCCCTCTCACTAGCCTCGGTTGCAGGGGAGGCCTGGTTCTGCATCTCAGAAGGGGCAGTGTCTCGGGTGAAAGGAGTGGGTCTGGAGTTAGCCTCCTTCAGGTAGCCCTCAGTACTGTGCTGGGGCTAAGGCCACCACTGCTGCCACAGTAGCAGCAGTAGGAGCCAGGAGTGCCAGGCTCTGGGGCAATTTGCCTTCCCCCACATCAGTGGGCCTGTTCAGAACTGAAATGTTTTGGTCCAACTAACATCTTTGGGCAGCTAAATAAAATGTGATAGTCTATTGTAACCCAAACACCTACTGGGTGTGGTTTGCAGTGCAATGTAGTGGCCCTTAGACCACTCAGAGAGAGAAAGAATAATGAGTTTCTTTTCTGGCCTTTTAGCTCAAGCTGTAGAGGCTCATGCACTGAGCTCCAGAGGTCCTGGGTTTGGTTCTGTCTGTTGGCGTTACGCTATGATATATGTTCTGGAAGTCAGATGAGGTGATCTGATGGTCCCTCCTGACCTTGAACTCTGTGGCACTATCCTTGCTCTCATGCAGAACCTTTTTGATGTCTGCAGGGCTCCACATGGGTACCAGGGCTTGCCTCAAGGCTTAAAGCATTAGATACAAGATACTCAGTGCAGACTCAAGGCTTAAAGCATTAGATACAAGATACTTTAATTTGAAAAAGATGTTGCCATTGTTAATGCAAGTGTTTTCAGGAGGCAATTCCACATCAAAGTAGGGAACAGTGGGAAATTATCCAGCGACTAAAAAATAGCTAGAACATGAAGCAGCAGCATCTACTGAAAGTGTCATAAACCAGGGCAGAGGTTGCCCACCTATTGAGAAAAATGGTGACTATCCACCTCAAAACAGAGGTAATGCCAATTAATTTTTTTATTTAAAGTGCCATCTATGTAGTTGGTACTGTTTGCAACCAACAGAAAAGCCTGTGATAGGCACCAATGGAACTCTGTAAATTTTGCTTCTGGCTTTGTCAGAGAATTTGTAAGCTGCTGGGAAAGTGGAGATACTGCTTATTGAATCAGTAGGTTATTCTGACAGAGGAAGAAGAATATATGGCTGTGTCTAGACTGGCCAGTTTTTCCGGAAAATCGGCCGCTTTTCCAGAAGAACTTGCCAGCTGTCTACACTGGCCGCTTGAATTTCCGCAAAAGCACTGACTTCCTACTGTAAGAAATCAGTGCTTTTTGCAGAAATACTATGCTGCTCCCATTCGGGCAAAAGTCCCTTTTGCGCAAAACTTTTGCGCAAAATGGCCAGGGTAGACAGCTGAGATTTTTTTGCGCAAAAAAGCCCCAATCGCGAAAATGGCAATCGGGGCTTTTTTTGCGGAAAAGTGTGTTTAGATTGGCCACGTACGCTTTTCCGCAAAAAGTGCTTTTGCGGAAAAGCGTCCATGCCAATCTAGACGCTCTTTTCCGAAAATGCTTTTAACGGAAAAGTTTTCCGTTAAAAGCATTTCCGGAAAATCATGCCAGTCTAGATGTAGGCCATATGTTTTCTGAGACAATTAATTTTACTACACATGACTGAGGTTAAAAATAAAGGCTTTTAAAAATATACATTTCCTTTCTATACTACAAATAGTACTCCAGCTTTTAAAAATTGAAATAATTTTGAAGTCAGATTTATTTTTTGTTGTTTGTTTTTGCCATCTCTACTTTTGATGTATTTCCTTCGTGAGTAACAAAAATAGATCACTTCACTTCTAGTCAGTTTCCATCTGATGCATTTGCCAGCAACTGAGTTACATACTCTACAGAAAATATTTTTATTTAAAAAAAATTAAATTAAATTTCCATTGGTGATGTTTATAAAAATATCATAACATTTCTATTGGTTTAAGCTTTAGTAAAAAGTACTTTTCACCAGGTCTAAATTTAGAACTCAATTTTGACCTGACAGTATACTATAAATTGGGGGGGGGGAGAGAGGCAAGTTGGGAACTGGTGTGTCTCACAAGTTTTTATTTCTGCACACCCATTCATTTGGACAAGAGAGAAAGGAGGACTTTTTTGGCCAATGGCATATATGTGGAAGAAATTTTTCACAAATTAATGTTTCACTGGTCATGGAAAAACAAGTAGTAGTCCTGTGGCACCTTATAGACTAACAGATTTATTGGAGCATAAGCTTTCGTGGGCAAAGACCCACTTCGTCAGTAGGTCTTTGCCCACAAAAGCTTATGCTCCAATAAATCTGTTAGTCTATAAGGTGCCACAGGACTTGTCATTGTTCTTGCAGATTCACACTAGCATGGCTACCCCTCTGATACTGGTCATGGAAAAAGGCTGGAGGACTGCAGTCAATGGTGTGTGGAAGATGGAGAAGTGAACATGAGGGGAGGATAAGCAGAGATGATGATAAAGGGCCAGACTCAGGCAGATGTGTGACCACTAGTGATGAGAAAGGGAGGAAGAGTGAGGAGGATTTGGGGAAGCTAGTAATTAGCAGGTGTGGCTGCAAGGTGGAAAAGAATGCAGTAGAGACTACAAATGGCAAGTAGGGTGAGATGGTGAAAACTGAATGGGAGAAGCAGAAGGCAAGGCAAGAGATCAGGAGCTAGGAGATGAGTCAGAGAAGCATGGTAGTGACATGAATTGAGGAGAATGGGATCAGAAAGAGGCTAGACAATTCCTGCAGATGGTAAATGATGCAAAAACTGGGTAGGTCATATATCAGTTAATAACGAGGAGACAATTACAGAGATAAACAAACAAAAAAGCTTCCAAGTAGTTTCAGTGAGAGGTTGGTGTCATGGAAACTATGCAGATGAGTAAAGTTGTGGAGCAAGTTACAGGACACTGAGGATATGACGGCAGTGATATTGGTGAGGGAATATGTGAGGGCATTCCTTCTGGAGGCACTGATGCTTGGCAGCTGCAATGTGGGAACCACATATTTTATGTCTTTAGAAGAGCTCTGCATGAAGGGCTCACTCTGGTCATCCATGAAAACACTCAGCTTGGCCTTCTAGGGTCTGTTTCTGTGGGGTTGCAATATGAGAGTCCCATGGAGGCTATTTATAGCTCATCTCAGGAATTGGAGATTCTGTTCTTGCCTCATGGAGAAGTGACTTGTGTTGCTAGTGGCAATAGCTGTTGACTATAATTGTATCCTGGAATTACTTTGTGCTTTACTTTTGTGGTTTGAAATGGGTGTAAAGAGTGCAGTGGGGATTTAACTGCAGAGTTCTCTCAAAAGTTACTCTTTACACATGATACAGTGGAATTCCTTGTTTAGTCTCTCTCAAGTAGTCCCAATCAGGAGTGCTTGGAGTACAAGTGAAAAATGTATCGTAACTGCCATCAGGTCTAAATCCAGCCTGGGCTCTCAGTGTCTAATGCGGTTCCTCCTCCATGCACTCCATCATCTTGTTAATGGATGTGGAGTACAAATATTTGCTCTCATGACACCCCTATAATCCCATTGATTTTAAGTTATGCTGCCTGTCTTCAAGGGACTTGCAGAGTTGATCCAGCTCCTTTTCTCTGAGGTGTGTTATCTGTAGAGTGCTGATAGGAATAAAGAGCAGTTACAACCTTTTTTGGGTGTGTGTGTGTGGGGGGGGGGAGGGGAATTACTGAAGCTGGCAGATAGGACTGTGGCCACACAGAGCAAATCTGTTACATAAGATGGTGCCATTTTAACAGAGGGAATTTTTCAGACAAGTGCCACACTTGAAAGCTGTGGTTTTGCTTTAGTAGTACAGATGTTACTTAAATGTGATTAGCTGGTGGCCAGAATAAAACACATTTATTTGGTGAAAAAATGTTGGTTGTGATCCAAAAGAACATGGCCATGCTGAAAGGCAAAATAATTATCCAACAACTTGAGACGCTGAAACCTCTCAAAAGAATGTGAAGCATGCAGATTAGCACTGTCCTGCCACAGTCATCTGGATTATGGCAACGTGTAGATCAGTTTCTCTTTGCATTTTTGAACCCATCAGAAAGGAAAACTCTATGCAGACCAGAGAGGTGAAGAAAAGTTTCACAAAAACTCTTGCAATCTGAAACCATTGTAGTTTGTATAGCTCTGCAAAAGACAGGTCCTGATTCATCACTGTGTTACTCCAGTCTCCTACTGGTGTAACTCCAATGAATTCTATTGAATGTAATAGCAAATCAAACCATGTTAAGGGACATGTCAAAGGGAGAGAAATAACTTAAATAAGTATGTTATAGCACCAAATACAAGGAGGAAGTGCTTCAATTGCAAGGTGCCTTACTTGAGTTAGGGAGCATATAAAGTAAGAGAACCTTGCTTCCAGAGCCAATGCACTCTAATGGTTATTAGCTGTTGCCTATCTGAGGAGTGAGCTTGTGGTCTGTACTTGAAGGGCTACAGATCTCACAGAATCAACATTTTATGTATGTTCTCAACACTTTAAATACATAGCACATATCCTAGCGTCCTCTCTTTCTTTCTTTTAAAGATCTGGAAATACAGAAAGAGGAAAAAGGAAAATCATTCTGTCATGTGTATTGTATTTGGCAGGATATTTTATTTCGATCTTTACCCTTTTCTCTTGATATAACAGAAATATTTCCTAAGTTTCATTTCATTTTTCACAGAAGACTGTCCATATGTTCATAAGTGGTAAATTGTTGGGATCTGAAATAGATTTCTCCTTTTTTTGTGCATCTTGTATCAATCCATTGTCTAAGGGTTCTTCGGCCACTCTTAAACTAAGTATATGAAACCTATTTGGCCTGTGTGTTCAGGCGTCCTGACAGTGTCGGGCAGTCACTCAGGGGACATTGAATGAATGTCATTAGGATAAGGACAATCATAGTCAGAGTTGTCAGTAGGATCCTGTCCCAGAATTTCCGTGTTCGAGGGATATTCCAAAATACATGGGCCTGAGCCTGGAGTCTTTAGTTGGCAAAACACTCCTGCGATCTAGTTGTGCAACTCTTACATAGTTGAATACTTGTGTAGGCGCATGATTCCATTGACTCCAGTGAGAATAAATGTATAAGGAAGCACTGCACAGTGAGGTTCTTAGAAGAGAATGGGACTTTTGCTTGAGGTATGATGGCATAAAATATGACTGTATGATCAGGCACAATCTTGTAACCTTTTTTTTTAGCAACTTCAGCAGTAGTCATTAGTGACTATGCCATGCTTCCTGTTTGAGGTAATGAGCCAAGTCCAAAATAAATACAGAGACTGAAAGCTGAGGTATTTGTAACCAATGAACTCAATGGCCTTTGGCCTCAAAACTTACTAGCCTATGACAGTATTATAGTTGGGTTAAGAAGAAAGACAGAAAAGTTGTTGGTTATTGATAAAGAGAAGAATTATCCATAGTTATCCATTATCCATTAGTCTTGGACTTTGGAGACCAAAATTTAGTTCCCTGCTCTACCACAGACTTTTATGTTCATGGGCAAGTCTCTTAGCAACTCTGTGCATCAGTTCCCCATCTATAAAAGGCACTAGTCAGTAAATATTTTCTTAGTAACCAGTACTTTCTTACCTAAAACAACATAGTTGAAAAATGTGACCATATTATCAATGCTGTATATTTTTTGCCCAATATTATTTGACCAGCTAACCTTGACTTTCTTATCCATCAACCAATCATTGCCAATACTGAACAATGATGATGACAGAACACAGATTTGCAAGTTCCTGTGGTGACAGAAAACCATGTCATTTGTCTGCCATTTTCTTGAATGGAGCTTTCCTGTCTATCAACCGCCCTGCCTTCCCAGGGATGCTGATTCACCTCATCAGAGCCCACAAACTTTCTTGATGCTCTGAATCAAAGGCCTGATGGAAACCTAAAAAGTGCTGCATGGGGTTTATTAAACTCATCCCTCTTCTCAGAAGCTGTTTCAAGGTACACAGTTGGTTGACATTGGAACAACCTGGTATAAAGCTGCACTGAGTAGCCTGGCCTTTGTCACCAAGTGAAATATCGACATTGAATGGCTGGTGGATAAGCTTGAGGAAGGAGCTATCCATGGCCTCATGGGCTGAACATGGTTATGGTTTGAGCTCTCGCATATGCCAATGATGTTGTCTTGTTGCTTGAGTCTGGTGAATGCCTGCAGCTGGTAGCTGTACTATTTAGGAAAGGAGTAGCACACATTGGTATGGTTATTAAGCTGGGTAAAAAGAAGTCACTGGTCATTGCCATAAGCAGCCTACAGTTCCAGATTACAGCCAGTTCAGTATTAACTTTTCCAGGCATGATACTGAACAGGTGGCAAATATTTGAGCAATATCACAATCAGTGCCGGAAGAATGCTCGAAAGATGTGACCATTTGAATAGCAGCAGCAGCTGCCACATTTCAGCCCCTTTAGAGGTTTCAGTGGGGTTTCTGTGCCATGTCATTAAACTTCCCAGCAAGCTGTGGATTTATAGAATCACAATTATATCAACCACAGAGTATGGCAGAGAAACATGGGCTCTGAGGAAGACAGGAGAACAATGGATTAATGTTTTTTATTCTTGCTGTCTTCTTCAACTGCTGCATATTAAGTGGCAAGATATAACTGGAAATGGGGATATTTGAAACCTAACCCAGCAATTCCTCCAACAGCAGTTATTCAGTTTTGCTGGCTTTCTTGGTATAGCTATGTTATTTGGATGGAAGACCAACAAATACAGAAGCATACATACCAAAGAAAGTTGCTACAGGGCAAATGATCACATGGATATCAAAAACTTCAGTGGTACCACAAGACTGCCAGTGAAAAACCAACATGGAATAGACAGCCAAACACCACTTTCAGCACTTTGCCACAGATGGATCTGGGAGGTGCTCAGTTTACACAGAGTCTAGACCCTTTGAGATTTGACCAGTTCTACTAGCAGAAAGTGAGCTTGCCTTACTCCTTTTCATTTGCAGCTGTGAAAAATATTGTGTTTTGTCGAACAAAGGTGCCTTTTTCCATTTTCTGGCTCCGGTTATCCCTATGAGTATTCTGTTTCCCTTTGCTGTCTCACATATGGTTATGCTTATGTGAATATTTGCTTTGATGCATTTTTCAGAGTATTTTCTTCCATGATTCCCACATATGCATTAGAATAGAATTAATATCATGTAAATCATAACATGAGTTAATAAATAGTGTCCGGAATGTTTGGCATTAGTAATACGTTGTTCAGTGTTTTCCCTACAGCCTTCATGTTTGTTGATGTACTTGCAAATACTCTTAACTTTTCACATGTGACAAGCTATTTGATGGACTTTTAATTTCAGCAGTTTCAAACCTGCATTGCATAGATTGCTATGGAAGACCTTGGCTAAAGAAAAACCGGTGAAGTTTTGTTGCACTGGGGTATGGATGGTAGATTTTCTGGAGCTCATGTAGGATGTCTGTTGCCATAAAATATTGTTTTCCAGGAATTCTCTATGGATGAGTGTGCACTAGAGTGGAGTTTGAGCAAGCTGAGGAAATGTAAAGCTAATTCACCTACTGGGGCAAATGGGCTGCTCAGAATTATGTAAGTTGCCTAGCAACTGCTGTGTGGACAGAGAATTGCTAGGTGCAGTGTGCTTCTTCAGCTCTGCTTCTTCATGATTTCTTCTGCATTCTGTGTGCAGGAGAAGGGTGGGTGCGCTTGGCTGTCTTTTCATACCTATGCTATGGGATCACCAAGCTGTGTTCATATAACTCTTCTTTTCTTTGCAACATCTGAGTGGCTCAACGAAGAGAAATGGGGGCTAGTGTCTGCCCCATTACTTACATTGTGTTAATATCCAATGCCATGAGATTAGTATCCAATGCCATCTTTCAAGCATTCTCCCAGTACTGATTGTGACATTGCTCAAATATTTGACAGTTGCCACCTGCTCAGTGTCATGTCTGCCCCATTACTTATATTACATTAATATCCAATGCCAATGAGGTGGGGTCCTCATTGTGCTAGATCCTAGACAAAGAAGTAATATTAGTTTCATAGATGTTGAGAACTGAAAAAGTGTACAATTTAACATGTTTTTAAACTCGAGTAGGTTTCAAAAATAATTGCTGTAAAATATGTGGCACATACTGAGCAAGTGATGATAGAATACATAGGTTTTATTAGCACTTATTTCAGATCACTTCAGTATCGATAACTCAATTGTCGTTTTCCTCTCCTGAGTAATGTGGTTATTGCAAACTCAGGCCAATAAAGCCTTTGTACAATACTATAACATCATAGGTCTCATTTTCTTTATATTAGATGTATGTGATGAGTACACACCGTAATATGTATCTCTGTCTTAATCATTCCTGTGCAGAGAGAAGTAACTTCTGTCAACTTGCTTCATGTAAAAGTATTAAGAATGAGAAATGTCCGGAAGGCTGACCTGTGTGAGTATCTCTATTGTTCCAAGCTATTTCTTATAGCTTTGAAAAGCAACAAGAATACAAGTTAAACCTCTCTAGTCTGGCACCTTTAGGACCTGACCAGTGCTGAGCCAGACAATTTGCCAGATCATGGGACGTGTATATTGTCTAGAACAGTGGTCCCCAACCTTTTGGGGCTGCCGGGTGCCCGGGGCCCTCCATGCGCTGCGCGCCCGGGGCCGGGCCAGCCCGATCACTCGGTGGGCGCACATAAATGCCCTGGTGGGTGCCATGGTGCCCGCGGGCACCGTGTTGGGGTCCACTGGTCTAGAAGCATTACCAACACTTCTATTGCTTATTGGGCTCTTGAAAGACATCTAGGTGTAAATTAGAGCTAAATAACAGCATAGAATACTGAGAGCCAAGACTAGTGGCTGTAAACAAATTTTATGGGACTGCAGGAAACCTGGCCACACCCATCATAAATGGACATCTGGCTAACTAAGTTCATGCCGGACCATGGATCTTGATGGACCAGAAAGTGTCAGACTAGAGAAGTTCAACCTATATTAAATAAAAGTATTATTGTCATTGGGATGTATTCAAGTACCAAGAGAGCTCCCATACCACATTGTTTATTATCAGAATACAAGTACCCCTATGGGTTCTGAAGTGTAACTTGGATTTTAAAATCATAAGGTACCTGACACTTTAAAGTCTAAATATTGTATTTATTGACTCTAATCTCAGATTTCAATCCTAAAGCCAGTTACCAGAATCTGTATTTATGATAGTGCTAGAAAACAGTACCTTTGTTTCTGAATTTCTGAGTGGTGCATCAGGTTCTTCAGAACTACAGAAAGTGGAAAGATAAAGAAACCAAGAGGTAAAGTAAATAAAAGAAGAAAAAAGAAAAATGCCAGATCTAAGAACTCAGGGAAGAAAAAAAGAAAGCCCAAAATCAAAGAGAAGGGGGTGGGGAGGTAACACATTATGCTAGAGAGCCTGCCAAATGTGACTCAGAATAGTTTATGTGCATTAACATTTAAGACTGTAAACAAGTATAAATGATCATGGTATGGGAAGAATGTTTCTGGATTTGGCATGTGCTATTAAGCACTCAAGAGTTAATTTTGTGGTTTATACACGCAGAAGTAGGACTGATTAGCTGGATTATTTCCCAATTATTGCTAACTTTTGCTCCAGGCACATGTGACTGTACTTCCTGCTCCTCCCTGACCCAATATGACACTGGTAAAGCAGTATGCAGGGGTTTTTTAAACTGTGTTGGACCCAAGATGTTAGAGACAAGGTGGGTGAAGAATGTCTTTTATTGGACTAATTTCTGTTGGTAAGAGATACAAATTTTCCAAGTTCTACAGAGTTCCTTTTCAGGTCTGGAACTGTATTTACAGTTAAATACAAGCTGGGACAGATTCTTTAGCGCAAATAGGTAGAAGAGACCACTAGACACTCAAAAGTTATGGACTTACTAAAGTCAATGCCTCTGTTGCAAGCTTCTATTACTCACTGTGATTGAAGAGATGTTAATTGGTCACTTCATCTTGAATGGTCCCTTGAAATACATGCTAACTTCTTATATTGAATAATCTATTCCATCTCGTATTTAGCGGTGTACATTTCCCAGATCTGGAGAAAAACCTCAGTGTAAATTTGAAAGCTAGTTTCTCTCACCAACAGACGATGATCTATTAAAAGGTATTCCCTCACCCACCTTGCCTCATTGGTAATGCAATTCTTGTCACACACTCCTATCAGGCACTTCGTATTCTCAGGTTTTAAAGGCACATTGTATCTGGTGGGATAATCTAAAGTCTTAGCATCTTGTAAAGGACAAAGAAGGGAAATATCCTGAGCTTTGTCACAAAAAGAATGTGTAACATACACAACAGCATATTACAATATTAGAGCACAATGCAGGAGTTAATCCAGTGTTCACTAGTTTGGCCTCTTCTGACTTGTAATCTGTTGAGATCAATATGAATGATTATTAAGTGTTGGTAATGTGAAAGAGTGATAATTGTGGTGCAGTGTGATGGGGTGGACTAAGCCCCGATGTCCCCTACCGGAGGCCAGAGGCCTTGCCACACCCCATCCCAGTGAGTGGAGCAGAAAAGAGGTCCTCCAGGCAGGATAGAGTGGCTTCTACAGAGCCAGCCAATCAGGACCCAGCAGATAGGTATAAAAAAAGCTGCTTGGCTAGGGCCTGGCACTTTCTTCCTGGAGCTCAACCCAGGCAGACCTAAGGGCTGACTGGGAGAAAAGCAGCACTATAGACAGCTCCGAGTGGGAGCTGGGCTTCAGACCTGGTCAGAACCAGGTCCAACGGCTGAAGACCCAGGTTCCTTGCAAAACCCTGGACAGGGAGGACATGACCACAAGGCCCAAGAGAAAGGGCTGGACAGAGAAGTCTCCTGGGGAAGTGACCCAGGAAATGTGACCGTAACCAATCTCTTTGAGACTCAGCAGGTAACTGCTACTTATAGGGTCCCCAGGCCAGGACTCAGGGGAGTGGGCAGACCTGGGTGCCTCCCCCCCCAACCTCCAGCAGCCACAACAGGGGGTAAGAAGAAGACTTGTCCCAGGCTACATACCGGACACTTCCTGTCCTGAAGACAATCAGGTAGAGAGACTATCAGTCTCCCCTCAGCCGCCGAGGGGTGCTCACAAGAAGGGTGGAGCCCTTTACATGCAGGAGCACTTTTAATAGCTCCCTTATCCCTGTCTACCTTTCACCTCCACCTCCCCTGAGCTAGAACCAGGAGCAGGGCATTTTTCTGGGAGGAGGAGCCCAGACCAAGATAAGAGGGCTAAGGATGATACCATAGCTGGGTATGGAGCCAGGAGTGGAGCGCCAGGTAAGGGGCTGGCAGCTGTGATCTTGTGTGAGACCTGGAAGTGCTTCTGTACCCTTATACCTCTAGTTTCCAAACCTATCAGTGATGATAATGTGTTATGTTACTCCAGAGAATTAATAGATTATAATTCCTTTCTGGATGGGTGCCTGTTCAGAAGGGTTAAATATTGATTTATAGTTCCTATTCTCTGAAGTTATCTTGCAGGATTCCCCTACACCTCCCTTAGTCAGTGTTTACAGGAGTTTCCATTTTAGGTGATGCTGAAATCCTGTTTTCTCATTCATGAGAGACAATGTGATTTTTTTTCAGACCTGTACTGAAGGGATGGTAGGTGGGATGTTTGGTTTTCATATAGTGGCTCTGGTTGTGAAACAGCTGAGAGGAAATGCAATTTATTTCCCACAAAACATTTTGAAGAAAACAATAAAGTTCAATTTTTGTCAAAAATTCACACTGAATTTTGTTATTGCTGAAAATTGACTCTTTTTATTTTAAATAAATGAAAACCAATTTTTTTTGGTGGTTGCTCCCATGGTGGAAGAGGTGTACAAGTAAGGTATGTACTGTTGGAGGCCTTCATTTTTCATTGTCTTGCTTTTGTGTTAGATATGTTATGTTATGTACAAAGCAACCTTAACTCACACAGAGTTTAATGGTTTTTTGTAAATACGAATGCATGTGTATGCAGAGATATGTATGCACATCATGATGTTTCTGATAAAAATGGTTTAAGAAGGAAAAGCTAGTTAGAAGCAGGAAAAGGTCTCAGAGGTGTGCCATGTGGATAGTAAAAGGGTTACAGGGCCTATTTTACAGTGCTTGCCTCCAACCAGACCAGGCTTTGCTCTTGTTGGGTCAGCTCACTCCCTGGGTTAATTCTGTCTGAGCTCTCTCAAGGAATCTAGGGAAGCTGTTCCAGTAGGGTTACTTGTTTAGCCTTCTTAACAAACAAATCCAAACCCTGAAGACTCTCCTTCACAAGTCTGTGCAGGTCAAGTAGCCCCTCTCCCAACTCTCCCTCCTGCCAGCAACTTCAGGAACTAATATTTCCTGGCCTTTACCTCAGAACCTCAGCAATGGAGGACTCTACGCACTTCCTTTTGTCTGTTTGATTTATAGTGCAATTCCTTTCTGCAATAGTTTGAGTAACAGTCCATTTGAAGACGGACTGGACCCCTCAGCTTTCTGGAGGGTATTTTAGTCCAATCTCTAGATTGTGCTGTTCTCTTTTCTAAAGGTCAGCTAATTAAGTTCCAGCTCTTTTTCAAGTGCAATGGATGGACCTAATCAGCCAGCCAGCCAGCTGCAAGCTGCCGCCCCCAGTGGAATGGTATCCCTTATACTGTCTGAAGGATGTCTCTCTGTTTTGGGGATACATTGCTTTTTTGTACTATCTGCTTCTCTTTCTGGGTTGTGAGTCTAGGAGGAAATCCATTCCTATTCTCCCTCTTTCCCTTCCTCCCTCCCTGTAAATTAAGTTTTAAATGAGTCTGATGAACTAATTCCTTCAGTGATTCTGCGCATGAGGTACAGTGTTTCTTATATTTTTTTATACAGTAACCCAGTCCGATTGCTACGTGAGCCTGTGGCTGCCAACTGCCTCAGCTCAAAGGTTCCGGACCAAAACTGTCAAAAACTGTAGCAATCCAGTGTGGAATGAAACCTTCTGCTATAGGATTGACAGTCGTGTTAAGGTATGATGCATGAGAGCTTTCCACTCCTGAAACTCTCCATAAAAGTCACTCCATATAGGTCTTGCAGATCTTTCTCTAGCTTACACCATGGAATTAATACCCATTCATTTATTGGAACTCCTTGAAGGACCTTAATGGGGTGTCCTGTCAGAAAATCACCCCTGTCTGAGGCCTAAGACAGGCAAAATTCAGTCCTGGGCTAGTGACTATTTTCTTAGCCATAACATTGACAGGAATATGTGAAGCCCCGTGTTTTGGAATTCTGCAGGAAAAATGTCTGTTTCCTCCTGGAATCAGACTCTATAGCTTTGTCTACACAGGCAAGTTACAGCGCAATAAATTAGCTCCCAGCACTGTAACTCCTAAGGTGTCCATGTTGGCAGGGCATATAGTTCTCATTAACTCTGCAGTTGCTGGGCTCCAGGAAAACCACCTTGATAAGAAGGGTAGAGCTTTTTGTGCAGTGGCTACTGCACTGCAATGCCAGTGTGGACACTTCCATTGTTTGCTGTGTTGTAGGTGGGCTCTGGGAATGTCCTATATCCCCTCCAGTGGGCCACTCTGCTCATTGTTTTGAAATTGGGTGGCTGCTCTGAAGGCTTGCACAAATCCCTTTTCAAAGTACCATTTCGGACAGTCTGTATGGTGTACTGGTCTGCTCTGGGCCACAGAACAAACCATTCAGGTGGAATGTTACTGCTGTTAAATACAGAGGCAGGGGTCTGTGTGAGTGAGAGAGATTACTATACAAAGAGCTAGGGAGAGAGGTAGGGAGGGGCTGAGATGTTGGGTTCCCTCTCCTCCTGCCTCAAGAATGGTTGTTTCCTGCCGCTGTCTGAACTTACAAGACAACATGCTGACATCCCCCAAAACACATTGTCTCTTCCCTTCATACACACACAGATAAGCACTCCCTGTCACACTTTTCCCTTCTCCTCCCACCTTTCAGTTGAAAAGCAGCTGGCAATGAAATAGGATAACCATGGAGCAATGGGATTAGGAAACCTGCATCATGTGACGCTGCCTGTCCATGTGACATTGCAACCCCTTCCCAAAGCACCCTGTGGCCAGTTGCACAGTGGGAGAGCTACCACAATGTACTGCTCTCTGTGACAGTGCAAGAGCTACTAATGTGGACATGCTCCACCATCACAAGGAGAACAGTATGGATACACAACAGCAGTTTCCCTGCAGCGGTCTGTCAGCAGCGTTGTAACTACCAGTACTTTACATCTGCCATTGTAAACATTCTCATACATATGCATATGGACTCTGGGGGAAACTGCTCCCCTCTTAATACTTAATTTATTTCTTTAAAGCAGATTAAATGTAACATGTCCTCACCCATTCTGTTTGTCTTATTCTCTCACTTTTCAATTCCTTCATCTATTTCTTGCCCTAAACATGCAAGAATTTCCTACCAACAGGGTTCTTTGAAATGATATAACTTATAAAATCCTTTACTTCTGTTCCCAGAACATACTGGAGCTGAAAGTCTGTGATGAAGATCGATTCAGCAAAGATGATGAACTCTGTGTAATTTTTTTTGATGTAGCTAAACTTCAAGCTGGGCAGAAAGTTTGTATGAAGTTCCTGTTGAATCCCCAGGTGAGCAATGAAATTGTAGTGAGAATTGAAGGAAAAGTCATGTGTGTAAGTTTTCCTTCTAAATATTTTCTTTGTACTATTTATAATTGTTCCTGCCTGTGCATTGGATTGCTCCCACCCACATGTCAGTCTTTCTCAGGTTGTTACAGGAAAAATCTTCTTGAAAATTTATTCTGCCATCATTAAAATCAAAAGTTTGCCCAAAATTTCAAAATGCTGGGCCTGTGGAAGATGATGGAGGTTTCATACTATTAGTCACATTTTTTTTTTCTGGGAACAAATCTCCCTGTTGACTTGCCAAGGTTGGACTTCCCAGAGATTATGAGCATGTGATAGCACTATTCAGCATTACTCTGACATGACTTGTTTGCCATGAGTTAGTGGCTCTGACTTCTAATCAGTTTGCATTGAACAGATATAAAAATGGCTGATCATTTTTATCCAGAGAGTTCAAACATGGACAGCGTAACAAGGGTCTCAAACTCCCGCTGCAAGGAGTGCAGGCGGCAGGTCTTGGCAACTGCCACTGTGCCACAGCAGAGATTCCTAAGCTGCATCCTCAGAGAACAAGTGCCAAGGGATTGAGATGGTAGTAGGGTGATAGTGGTAAGGAGCATGGCATGGGGGCCAATAATGGACAACTCCATCTGCTGGGAGTCCCAGGCCAGATTGTGCAACCACTCCAGCTGGGGATGGCCTGCAGGCCAGGAGTTGGAGACCTCTACAAGAATTCCATAGGAATCAGTTTAGTGAGTGTACTGAGAAAAAGGGTTCCCTAAGATATTGCAGAAGAAAATGTAAAGGTATATGGAATTGGTGTTTGCAGGTAAATAGACCAGATTTAAACTGGGACAAAGTACGATAAATCAGCTCTTTATAATAAGAAAGGTAATGAGAAAATGGATAAAACTTTCTCCCATTCAGCCAAGCCTGTTATAACAACTTTATAAAGTTCAAACTTGTATTGGTCAGAAAGTATTATGTAAGTCTTGGGAATGTATGGCTACTCCAAAAAGTTGCTCAAGCTGATAGAAAAAGGCCATAGCTCGGATAGTCCATTATTTTTGGCAAGGTCCAAATTTTGTGATTAAGCTATAATCGAGGTCCAGATGATAGAGAAAACAATAAAAGCCCCCCATGATAATAAGTAAATACAATGATTTGGGGGTCCGTTCAAATGTGTCCAACTATCTGGATTTGGCTCATAGTCCTTCTGTTGACTATACCTGATCTACAGTGTGTAGATGGATGCAGTGAGAGTAGATAAGATGCCGAGGAGATAATTCAGGATGGCCAAAAGAATGAGACAAAGTTTCATTCTATCACCAGATTTGTTCACCTTGATTCTGGAAACTGCAATGGCTGTAGCACCGAGAGATGAAATAGGAGGCATCGTGTTATACTGGAGAACAGTGAATAATTTCAGGTTCTCAGATGATACAGATAGCAACTAATAAGGAAGATCAGGAAAGCAGGAATTTTGGACTAAGGAGCAGCACAGAAAAGATAAATGTTATGGCAAGTGGAAGACAGGAGAAAAAGACTTAAGGCAGAGACAAAGCAGCAGAACCACTGGAGAAATGTGTGTATGCTGTAAGGCTAATATCTAGGAATGGGAATTGTGAAGATGGCATAAGACACAGAATCAGATTGACTGCTATTGCATTTGGAAAACTGTAAGAACTGGAAAGCTAAAATCATTTCCATAAAACAAAAATTGTGCCATTACTGCTGCATGGATCAGAATGCTGAAGTACTAGGAGAGTCAATGAAGGAAAGATATTGACTTGCAGATATGAACTGGCTGAAGAGGATGCTGAGAATTTCAGTAACACAGAAAATGAAAAAAATTGTAGTGATGAGAAAATGGCCAGGGCAAGAAAATAACACTATGAAAGAAAATTCAACAAAGATGACTGCTGTGGTTTGAACACATGTTAAGAGTAGACTTGGAAAGGAGACCATTCATGGTGATACATTGCAGAGTGTAAGGAACTAGAACTAGAGGAAGACCAGGGATGTTTTGGATAGATAGGGAACAAAAAGGTTTAAAGATGGCAAAAGCAAAGAAGCTGGTACAAGACAGAAAATCGTGGAAAGACTTCATCTAGCCCCATTACTGCTGTTTAGCTGAAATCATAGAAGAAGAATATAGCTGGGGTGTTGGACTGTTGGCAGGAAACAGATCTATCCAATGACTTAGCACAAATGCCATCATTGTTATTTGGTCATAAGTTAAACCATATTGGCTAGGAGAGTTTCAGATTGTTCCTTCTTCCATCAGTGATGTCCATTTCCACTGGTGTGTAAAGAGCTTCTTTAGAGTAACCTTTGCACACCTGTGGATCCAGGTTTATACAGTCAACCAAATTACCCTTACGAGGAAGGGTTATTGCATACTGACCTTATTAATTTCTTCTTGCTTTTCAGGAACAGGAGGAGCTGGAAGTGGAATTCACACTGCAGAATGTGTGAGTAAAACCTTAAATGTTATAGAGTCTGTAACCTGTGGGGGGGAAGGATAGTGTAACTGATAGTGTAACCTGTGGGGGGGAGGGACAGCTTAGTGGTTTGAGCCTGTTAAACCTAGGGTTGTGAGTTCAATCCTTGAGGGGGGCCATTTGGGGCATATCTGTCAGGGATTGTACTTGGTCCTGCCATGAGGCAGGGGACTGGACTGCATGACCTCTCGAGGTCCCTTCCAGTTCTAAGAGATAGTATACCTCCATATATTATATTAGTAGTAGAAAAGAACTATTTGGAAAGTAATATATGGGGAATGTGTTTCATGGGCCCGCTGACTTGTAAGGCAGTATCTACCCACCTAGAATTTTCCTAAATTCTAATGTATTCTTGCCTGGAACAATGTGCATAATTTATTTCCACAGCTGAGTATGATAGCTTGTCATGTAATGTAATCATTATTCATGTAAAGAAATTTTGTCTGACGTGGTTATTGCCTGTTGTCTCCCCACTTACATCAAGGTCTTGTTTATGGTGTTTAGAAAAGCTTATTTGTTCAGTTCTGTTACTTTCTTACCAAGATCCTGTAATAAAAAATTGATTTAGAAAGTGTAATCCCAGCCCCAGAAAAGATGGTTGCACCACATTACATTAATGCCTTCATATTTTCCTTTGTTGATTTCATGACTCTGGTTTGCAGCATGACATCAGTGGAAAAGTTACACCTTTTAACTTCTAAACATTTTTCAGTTGAATTTTTCCTACAATTTCATCACCAGATGGCCGCATGCAATTCAGTTTCTCCATTCATTGTAATTAACTTTGATTTAGGGGGAAGAAAATAGTTAGGTTGTTTGGTTTCTGTGACTGATGTAAACCTTTACCCTTCTGCTTCCACTCGTAACACCACTGCCTGCAATATGGCATGTGCACACTTGTCACTAGAGAGCCCCACTCTGGTGTCAATACCAATACCATGGTCCAAGAATCAAATGCTTTGGTTCTGACCACCCCAAATAGCTGCACATGCACCTCCCTGCAGACAGCCTTTGAACCAACAGCTGAGCCAAGAGATGGCAGACGTATTGCCCAACAGCCTGTGGGGGCATAGCTCAGGCCTCTGTGTGGGTGACAACTGCTTGCCCTTGGGTAGCAGTGATAAAGGAGGTAAGTCATTTTTACTTAGGTGGCTGTTTTGTGTGGTTTGTTGATTTTTGTTGTATGTTAAGCTTTTTGTTTAGTCAGTACTAACATTTCATTTCTCTTTCATGTTTCCACTGGTAGGATCCAGAGACCGGGCAACGCTAGGAGAGGTGCTGAAGGGATAGGATCCAGAGTGGCTGGGTGGCTTGGCCTGGCCAATATTCCTTTCCTCCGTGATTTAATATAGCCTAGGCCCTGAGACAGAGGGGGAGGCTGAAGTTGTGGCAGATCCTGGCAAATTGAAAGGTACTCTGTGTGTATAAACAGGTTGCAGAGGCCTAGGGGGCCCAGCAGGTTCTGGACTCTTGACATTCTTTCTTCCTTCTGTCTGTCTTTCAGATGTCCCAGCTAGAGATGGTGCTTCTGCAGCAGTTTCTAGAAGAATGAAGGCCTTCCAGTCCCTCTCAAAAGGCTTTCATGTCACCCCCTATTGTTTGGAAATGTGAAGGAACATATTTTTTAGAAACATGCAAAATAGAAGAAATAAATCATAGAATCATAGGACTGAAAGGGACCTCGAGAGGTCATCGAGTCCAGCCCCCCGCCCTCAAGGCAGGACCAAGCTCCGTCTACACCATCCCTGACAGATGTCTGTCTAACCTGTTCTTAAATATCTCCAGAGAGGGAGATTCCACCACCTTCCTTGGCAATTTATTCCAATATTTGACCACCCTGACAGTTAGGAATTTTTTCCTAATGTCCAATCTAAACCTCCCCTGCTGCACTTTAAGCCCATTACTCCTTGTCCTGTCCTCAGAAACCAAGAGGAACAAATTTTCTCCTTCCTTCTTGTGACACCCTTTTAGATATTTGAAAACCGCTATCATGTCCCCCCTTAATCTTCTTTTTTCCAAACTAAACAAGCCCAGTTCATGAAGCCTGGCTTCATAGGTCATGTTCTCTAAACCTTTAATCATTCTTGTCGCTCTTCTCTGTACCCTTTCCAATTTCTCCACATCTTTCTTGAAATGTGGCTCCCAGAACTGGACACAGTACTCCAGCTGAGGCCTAACTAGTGCAGAGTAGAGCGGCAGAATGACTTCACGAGTTTTGCTTACAACACACCGTTGACACATATTCAACTTGTGGTCCACTATGACCCCTAGATCCCTTTCCGCCATGCTCCTTCCTAGACAGTCGCTTCCCATCTTGTATGTATGGAACTGATTGTTCCTTCCTAAGTGGAGCACTTTGCATTTCTCTTTATTAAACCTCATCCTGTTTACCTCTGACCATTTCTCTAACTTGCTAAGGTCATTTTGAATTATGTCCCTATCCTCCAAAGAAGTCGCAACCCCACCCAGTTTGGTATCATCTGCAAACTTAATAAGCGTACTCTCTATCCCAATATCTACATCATTGATGAAGATATTGAACAGTACGGGTCCCAAAACAGACCCTTGCGGAACTCCACTTGTTATCCCTTTCCAGCAGGATTTAGAACCGTTAACAGCAACTCTCTGACTACGGTTATCCAGCCAATTATGCACCCACCTTATCGTGGCCCTATCTAAGTTATATTTGCCTAGTTTATCAATAAGAATATCATGCGAGACCATATCAAATGCCTTACTAAAGTCTAGGTATATGACATCCACCGCTTCTCCCTTATCCACAAGGCTCGTTATCCTATCAAAGAAAGCTATCAGATTAGTTTGGCATGACTTGTTCTTCACAAACCCATGCTGGCTATTCCCTATCACTTTATTACCTTTCAAGTGTTTGCATATGATTTCCTTAATTACCTGCTCCATTATCTTCCCTGGGACAGACGTTAAACTGACCGGTCTGTAGTTTCCTGGGTTGTTCTTATTCCCCTTTTTATAGATGGGCACAATATTTGCCCTTTTCCAGTCTTCTGGAATCTCCCCTGTCTGCCATGATTTTTCAAAAATCATAGCTAAAGGCTCAGATACCTCCTCTATCAGCTCCTTGAGTATCCTGGGATGCATTTCATCAGGACCTGGTGACTTGCTGACATCTAACTTTCCTAAGTGATTTTTAACTTGTTCTTTGTGTATCCTATCTTCTAAACTTACCCTCTCTCTGCTTGTATTCACTACGTTAGGCACACCTCCAGACTTCTCGGTGAAGACCGAAACAAAGAAGTCATTGAGCATCTCTGCCATTTCCAAGTTTCCTGTTACTGCTTCTCCCTCCTCACTAAGCAGTGGGCCTACCCTGTCCTTGGTCTTCCTCTTGCTTTTAATGTATTTATAAAAGGTCTTCTTGTTTCCCTTTATGCTTGTAGCTAGTTTGATCTCATTTTGTGCCTTTTCCTTTGTAATCTTGCCCCTGCATTCCCGTGTTGCTTGCCTATATTCATCCTTTGTTATTTGTCCTAGTTTCCATTTTTTATAGGACTCCTTTTTTATTTTGAGATCATGCAAGATCTCCTTGTTAAGCCAAGCTGGTCTTTTGCCATATTTTCTATCTTTCCTACACAGCGGAATTGTTTGCTTTTGGGCCCTTAACAGGGTCCCTTTGAAATACTTCCAACTCTCCTCAGTTGTTTTTCCCTTCAGTCTTGCTTCCCATGGGACCTTACCTACAAGTTCTCTGAGCTTATCAAAATCTGCCTTCCTGAAATCCATTACCTCAATTGTGCTGGTCTCCCTTCTACCTTTCCTTAAGATCATGAACTCTATTATTTCATGATCACTGTCCCCTATACTGTCTTCCACTTTCAAGTTCTCAACTAGTTCCTCCCTATTTGTTAAAACCAAATCCAGAACAGCTTCTCCTCTGGTAGCTTTTTCAGCCTTCTGAAACAGAAAGTTGTCTCCAATGCAGTCCAGAAACTTATTGGATAGCCTGTGCCTCGCTGTGTTAGTTTCCCAACATATGTCTGGATAGTTGAATTCCCATCACCACCAAATCTTGGGCTTTGGATAGTTTTGTCAATTGTTTAAAAAAGGCCTCATCCACCTCTTCCACCTGGCTAGGTGGCCTGTAGTAGACTCCTAGCATGACATCACCCTCATTTTTTACCCCTTTTAGCTTAACCCAGAAACTCTCTACACAGCTATCTCCTACGTTCATCTCCACTTCAGTCCAAGTATGTACATTTTTAATATACAAGGCAATCCCTCCTCCCTTTTTTCCCTGTCTGTCCTTCCTGAGCAAGCCGTACCCTTCCATACCAACATTCCAATCATGCGTCCCATCCCACCAGGTTTCTGTAATACCAATGATATCATAGTTGTATTTATTGGTTAGCAATTCCAGTTCTTCCTGCTTATTACCCATACTTCTTGCATTTGTATATAGGCATCTAAGATACTGATTTGATCTTGCCTCCCTGTTGTGCCCTGACCCTCCTTTCTCCTTGCCATTATAGGCCGTAGTCCCCCCCATTTCCAACCCATCTCCCAGTCCCGCACATTCAGCACTTACCTGTGGGCTTTGCTCACCTGTCCCCGTCGAACCTAGTTTAAAGCCCTCCTCACAAGGTTAGCCAGTCTGTGTCCAAACAAGGCCTTCCCGCTCCTGGAATGGTGAACTCCATCTCCGCCAAGCAGTCCTTCCTGGAAGAGCACCCCGTGATCAAGGAAGCCAAATCCCTCCTGGTGACACCATCTTCGCAGCCAGGCATTCACCTCCAGGATGCACCTCTCTCTGCCCGGGCCCCTACCTTTGACAGGAAGGATCGAAGAGAATACCACCTGTGCTCGAAATTCCTTCACCCGTACTCCCAAAGCCCTGTAGTCACACTTGATCTGCTCAGTGTCACACCTGGCAGTATCATTTGTGCCCACGTGGATGAGTAGCATGGGGTAGTAGTCAGAGGGCCGGATAATCCTCGACAATGCCTCCGTAACATCTCGGATACGGGCCCCTGGCAGACAGCATACCTCTCGAGATGAACTGTCAGGGCGACAGATGGGTGCCTCCGTTCCCCTCAGAAGAGAGTCTCCAACCACCACTACCCTACGTTTCTTCCTCGCAGTGGTGGCAGGAGACTGCTCAACCTTGGTGGTGCAAGGCCTGGTCTCCTCCACTGTGGGGGGTAACTCCTTGTCTCCTGCAGAAAGTAGAAATGTAAATAGATGTACAAAATAGTTGTGTAAAATGTAAATGTTAAGATAATTATCTCACAAGGTGAAAGCATGGTGTTTTGTGTGTGCACTTTTTAGTGAATAAAAGATCCTTACTTTCTTTAACTCTGGTGTGTTATTTCTAGAAGTTTCCCCTGCAATGCCAAGAGCAGTTGTTTATATTACTTAGCTGTTTTGGATCATGAAGAAGGAAATCAAAGAAACAGGCACAAGAGATGGAGGCTTACCTATATGTATATTTTTTTCTTTAAATCTGAAGCAGAAAATCAAGCTGTATTTGGGACTAGGGAAAGTTCTGGGCAGAAGCTTAACAGCAAAGGAGAGAGACAAAGTAGCCTTGCGGCTCATACTATTTTATTTATTGCAATAAAGTGTTAGAAGTGATACTTTTTGTGATTCATAGGACAGTGGAACTTTCCAGAGATGAGGCAGGTGACTTGAACACACAGACTTCTAGCCTAATTCTGACCCCACCCAGGTTTTACACCACTGTAACTTCAGAGACTTCAACAGATGCACTCCAGATTTATACCAGTATATAAGAGAATAGAATCAGGTCCATGGTGGAGCTCATGAATCAAGAGGCTGCTGAGATGTGTGTGGCAACTATTGAAAAATAGGGAGGCCAGTTCAACAAGATTTATCTAAGTAGGAATCCATCTTGTCTTGTATTATTAAACACAAGAACTGTCCCCACTGCCTGAAACAAGAACTGTAATGATAATATGTGTCTAACTACAAATTTAACTACAAACTTCTTAACTGGTGGTAGTCATTGATGTCAATGGAGGAACAAAGTACAAAAGCTTAAGGTCTGACTCTAAAGTATTATGCGTATATTCCACACCTCACTAATTAGATGAGCTATATGGGCTGCAAAGCGGGTCTGCAACTGTAACATCAAGGAATGGAATATCATATGATATCTTGAATAAATCAGGAATTGCCTGATTTACCAGAGCGGGAAAAGAATGTTTTAAAAATTGTTCTTGTGTTGAAATACTACTTCAGTTTTTCATCTGTGGAGGCCTGAGTTTGGATCTTTCAGACAGATTTAATGCTCTCAAACTCTTCACAGTTTCAGTATGGAGAATACGGCTGTATGCTCTGATGCAGTGAACAGCTTCTGCAGAGCACAGTTCTGGAGCTGGGATACCAGGGGTTTTAAAGGTCAATTTCTATTTTCCACTGTTAAATAAGTGAGTGGAAACACCCATATTCTAGAACAAGCTTCTAATGTTAGTTCCACTTCTAAGACATCTATGAATTAAAAAAAAGAGAAACATGAAGGTCGAGGGGGAAAACTTGTGGCTGATATATTTAGTTATATCAATAATTCTAACCACTGCATTTGTCTTTTTTAATTTTGTTTTTTAGTCTGGACTATCCAGAAAACATCATTACTAATGGAGTACTAGTGGTAATATTTTTATTTCCTGTGATATTTTCTGTCCTATGCAGCAAATACTGGTATTAATGTTTCATTAGAGAAACTTGTGCAGTTCAGTGCTTGAACCACATACTCCCATAGAAAGACAGTCTGGAACTGGGGTACCTTCCTGTAAACTCTTGCTTTCCTCAAACAAGCTATTCTCTGTAAAAACACTCTTAACTGAATGGCTTCTCCTTCCATCATTCCCCCTCTTTTGTGAAATACATTACTTTTCTGTTCATACATGTCAGGGGCTCCTATTTTCTCCTCCTTTATATGCCCCAACATGGGAACAATATGTCAGTCACCATCCTCCCATATAAGGGCTAAATAGGATTCCCTAATGAGCCCTTCATTGCCATTATTTGCCCAATCAGAGGAGTTAATGGAGAACCTCTCATTTAACCCCACCCATGTAATTCTTTGTCATTTTTGTTCCAGTCACGTGAAGTTTCCTGTTTGGAAGTTAACGGGCAGGAAAAGAAGCGAAAGCAACAATCCACAAGTGAGGTTATTGCTTCAGTAACTGGCTGTTTATATGTTACGATTCAGTAGTTGTAACAGGCTAGAAAATTATTAAGCCTTTATTAAGGGCTGTTACATAAAGAGAATTGTGTTCAATTTTTCTTTCTGCTTACTCACAATAGGACAATGGAAGTAATGAGATTAGATATTAGGAACCACTTGCCAGCTGTTAAGGTAGTTAAATGCTAGAATTGGCTTTGAAGGGAGATTGTGGAATTCTCGCCTTTGGAAGTTAAGAACAGACTGGGCAAACACTTATCAGAGACTGTCCTGTCTCAGTGCCTGGAGCTGGACTTGATGACCTCTTGATTTACATTCCCATGATTATGTAGGTGATACTAACTCTGTCATGATACTTATTTGGACAAAACCCACTCACATTATAACATTGTTTCAGACTCAAACAATGGTCAGAAAATTAAAAATGTTGGCTCTCTCAATAGCTTTTTCTTTATCCAAAGAATACTTTTGATTGAAATTTTAACAAAATATTATGGAAATTTTGTTGGTTTTAGGTTTTTATGAACCTTGTTTGAGGCTAGCCTTGACCTGACATTATCCTTTTACATATTTCATAACTAAATTTCTTCAAATAAGGCCTAATCTGTAGACTTCATTGAGGCCTCTCTAAATACCAATTCATAGGTTTTAAAATGTTTTTGAGTTGTTTGATCAAAATTAAACTCTGTCAATGGTTTGCAGATGAGATTATACACACAAACAACTCTTATTGCAGGAAGGGGGCCTATGTTTGTAAAATCAGTTGTGTTAAATGTAGCAAGGATCCCTGATACTGCTTGCTTGCATATTCATTTCAATAGATGTGTTCTTTTCCAAGAGTTACACAAATTTTGAAAATTCACTACCTGGTTAGATAGTACATGAATAGGAAGGAGGAGGAGCCAAATCTGATAAATAATGTGGTTGGAACAAATGCTTTGATTAGCTGTTGCTGAGCCCTCACATAAGAAGTTTGTTTTGAAAGGTAATTTTTGGTGAAAAGGACATCTGGAGGGTTAGCTCTTGACCCCATATGGAGAACTGGATCTCTGTGTGTATGCAGGCTTCTGTTCAAGATTTTGCTTAGGAATATAAGAGAGTAATCAATTACTCGACTACTCGATAAGTTTAAGCTTATCCAGTAGTCGAGTCAACTACTCACATTCTCCCCTCCCCTCTTGCTGCCTCTACATCAGAGGCAGGAGCCAGTGTGGGGGGAGCCAGCTTAAATGCTCCCCACCTTTGCTACTGAGCAGTTGTCATGGAAAGACACTGATAAATCAGTCTATTTGATTTGCAATTAGGGCCTTTGGCTTTTACAATGATTATGACGTAAAATGTAATACATATCAGAATGGAATGGCTCCTATATACAGTTTCAATTGTGTTTATCCAAAAAAATACTTTAATCTGAAATTTCCTCTAATCTAAATCTTGGCTGTAGTCTTCCAATTCTTACTGAGTGACTCACTGTATAATTTGAATACCTGTTTACCTGAATATATGCGATTAATGGGATTTTGGGGGGCAGTCTCTAGATTTACTAAGCAACCACTATTTTAAGGACAATGCATAGGATTCTTCAGTGAATACAGTGTAGTCGTGCAGTTTGTTTCTGGGCAACTATTTTTAAGGTTCTCTTTGTTCCCTGTCTCCTGTCTTTAGAGGAAGAGCTCACACTCACAGTCAAAGGATCCCATGAAGGAACCCAGAACATTTCATTGGATGCTGACTCCAGTCTCAGGAATTCAATTGTGTTCCACTGTGTCAAGTATATCCAAACAAAACTGGACATTACAGTGCCAAAGAAGATGCGCTATTGTGGTGTATGTTATCATTAGCTTTAATGAAAATAACATTTGGAATAGAATGCAACCGACATCAATGTAATTTGTGTTTTGGGGAGGACTATCCCTTTTCTCCTTGTAATAGATTATCATCATCTCCACTTTTTCTTTTAATTCAGCAGATTTCAACTAAAGAAGAATCCCTGCCTCTGAATTCACTCCCTTTGCAAAAGAAAATAACAATAGGAAAGGTAAGCACTGCAGAAGTTTTGGAATAAATATTTTAACTGAGTTTAAGGTTTTACTAAGAAAATTATTAATGACATGATTGCTGTGCAAAGTGTAGCTGATTTATGAAAATTGTTCAGAAAAATCTTATTTTGAAAGAACTGAACAGCAACAATATTTATATAACTTGATAACCCTTTGAAACATGCAACCTTAAGATTCTATGAAGTGTCAGACTACAAAATTCCTTTGCTATAAACATACCAGCATGCATTTGTAAAAATGAGTTAATGCCATTTTATTATTGTTGGTGATATAATGAAATTCCAGTAACCTTATTTAGTTAAAATCATATGTCCTCCTATATGGATTTCCTTAATTATATTGAAGACAATCTTAATTTATTGATTAACTATTGTAAGAAAAATAATATCTAACAATGGTATTTTATTAAACTAACAAATAATATTGAATTTTATTACTAACATCCTGCTACAATATACCTTCGAACAGAACATGAGACTGATCCATTTATTATTTTATCTATTGTATATTTGCAGTGTTCCATTATCTGCATATTCATTTGCACTTATATAAACAGATATTAATTGATCTGGAGCATGTGCGACGCTTCCAGGCAAGGACCGAGCGTTGGGCAGTCAGGCGAAACGCCCCGCGAATGTCAGGGTACTGACTTGGGAACCGTTATGATGCCAATACAGCCTACTGACCCGACCCCTACCTTTCCGCAAATCGCGCTCCGAGAGCATGTTTACGCATCTTAGCCAAAAGGCCGAGAAGTGATGTCTATAATTAGACATTTCAGAGTTTGCTAATTGGAGAGCAGGAAAAGCTCACTTTAAGACTAAAGGAAAGAAAGGTTCAAAAATATGATGCAATTTAGCTTTACTTTCTTAATTTCCAGGGCAAAAGATTTGACTTGCATGTGAAGGCGAAAGAATGGTAAGATAACTTATTTTGGTTCTTAGAGTGCTAATGACTGTCAGTTGAATACACTCTCTCTCTCTTTCTGTCTTTAGAGGGGTAGTCATGCTAGTCCGTAACTGGAAAAATTTAAAAAACAACAAATAGTGTAGCAACACATGGTAGCCCGTTGGGGAACATTTAACTTGCCTGGGCACTCATTAATGGATCTCAAGGTCATCATGTTGTTTTAGGCAAATTTTGCAAGCTAACTCCACTGGGAGGCTTTAGAGCTCCACTTCATTTAGAAGTTTGATTCCTTCAACAGCAGTATGAACAAAGACATTGAGTAGATGGCTCGCTACATTCCACATCCTAATGACACAAAAATCAAACAATGGGTACTTAAGGACACTTTGTAGTACCTTCTCTATCATTTGCATATGTTTTTCCATAAGAGAGGGACAGTGTAGACATAGCCTCTGTGTGTTTGCTTTGGGAAAATATACTTACAGTATGCAAAGAGCTTCTGAGAACATTTGAAGTATGACTTGGTACCTGAAAATGGCTATGTAAAATTGGCACCCCTTTGTCAGATCTGCTGACTTTAGAGACTAAAGTCCTCCAATGTTGGTATTAGTCATTTGGCTTCTCCTTTCTAGGAAGGAGGAATAGCTGTGAGCTTAATCTCAACCCAGAAGTGAACTTTCTAATAAAGTTTGAAGAAAATAGATACAACTATTTGGGGTTTTTATTTTGAGGTGTAAGGATTTTTTCTACCATTCTGAAAATACTTTGATACATTTTTACTTTCAGAAAACAATTAAAATGGCTTTATTTTTAAAGTTTAAATTTAAGTGAATGATGCATGCTTTGCAAAAGTGGGTGGGAATAGAGAATTATACTAGTCTCCCAAGAAACATCCATGCTCATGAATTATCATTTGGGCTAATAGCCTGTGTGGTTTGTAGCCATCAGACTGCAATGTGATGAAAACCTCTTGGGAAATACTGACCTTCTATGCAGCAGGTTATGAAGACAAACACACAGATATGAATTACCACCTATATCTTAGATTGCAACCTCTTCATGCATATGTCTAGGCAATACCTACCAAATTTTGAGTGCTAATGTAATACAATCAAAAAAAATAGAACATTGATCTTGTATGGCACACTCAAGTGCACACTGAGTGGGGTTCACTTTTCTAATATAAGCAGATTATACACAGAACTGTACCTGTAGAACTGCACACAAGTCAGTGGAGTTTCATGAGTTAGCTGAGGGCAGAATTTGACCAATGGTGTACTTCTGTGTAAAATTAAGGTTGTTTACAAAATTCAGCTTAACAAGGAACATTAAATTTTCATTTTGTAAAAACCTCATTTCAAGAGGGAAAAAAAGAAAGAAAAAAGAAAAGTGTAAACTTGCAATACTATTTCAATCTTTCATAGGGGTTTGATTAAAAAAAAAAAAGACCGGCACAAAGACTACTAAGCGTTCAAAAATCACCCTTCAAATGAAAAATTGCCAAATTATCTCACTTTCCTTTGTAACTCCTTTGTAAGAAATCTGAAACTCTGAGACTTATCCTTTGTCCACATTGTTGCTCCTTGTGAGCAGTAATAGAAATAGTGCCCTGTTTAGTACATTATTCAATCTATATACAGGTGTGGAAATATTTTGTTGTATAAGTCTGATGATGGAGTTCATTATTAATCTGCACTATGCAGGTCCTGAAATCGGGTTTAAGTAATAATATACGGGCATACATTTTTTTGTCACTTCTGAGTTGATGGATGGGAATCGAGGAAGACATTTGCTGTGGTCTGTATTTCAGGCCAAAAGACCTGGATGTACGCTTGGGATTTGACTTGTGTACAGAGGAGCAGGAATTCCTGTGTAAAAGGAAGAAATACGTTGCTGCTGCGCTGAAGAAAGTGCTCCAGCTGGAGGAGGACCTGCAGGAGCATGAAGTACGTGGAACTGAATCTTGGGCTGCATTTATTGATAGCTTTTAATAGAGATGACACTCCTTGGACAGGCACTGACCACTGGGAGGGCAAAACAAGAGTAGGAGTTTTAGAGTCTGGCACTGCCTCATCCCTCCCACACAGGCAAAAATATGAGAATGTCCAGGTACTGGATCCCTGCCACTTCTACTAGACTTCTCTCTCTCTCCTGTTACCTCCCAGGTCAGGCCCAGGTCTCTGGAAGGAGAGACGGGGCGTATAGGAGCTGTGAGTTGAGGTATGCCTTTACACCCTAATAACCACTCTACAGTCTCCTGATGTCAGAAGTTCTTGTTTCCTTTTGTACACTGCTCATTTGTACCAAGGAAAAGAGGGATGCTTGTCTGGCAGGAGGTTTGTAGCAGACACTAGAGGCGTGTCTGAGATTGCTGAATGGAGGTAGTTTGTGAAATGGAGGCAGGATGGGAATATGTCTGTTGTAAAGGAGTCCTTTGGCTGACTTTTAATTATTTTTAGTTCAAAATGACTTTTCACTTTAAACTTTCAGGCAAATTACACTTAAAAAATAATGATTTTTTTTCTGGTGAAGGTCAAAATCAAAACAAAACAAACATTGTTGAAATGAAATACCTCTGATTTTTTGGGGGGGGGGGGCTGAAGATTTATAAAATAGATGTGAGATTTCAACATTTCAGGCCAATTTGGGATGTCAAGAAAAATTCTTGAGGGGATGAGAGAACCATTTCCCACACACTTCTACTAATATACTCTATTCCATGATGAAAGGACAGCAGAGCACATGATGAAATTAAAGGGTAACAAAATTAAATATGCAAATGAGCATACCTTTCTACACAACATATAATCAGTCACATGACTCACTGTGACAGGAAATAAATGGTGTAATAAGATTAAGAAGGGCATCAAGAAATTATCATATTGGGGCCAGGAAAAACCCGCATGTTATAGTACCGCATAATTCCACTTATAAGGTGTTGTGTACTTTCCTGAAGCATGGACCACTGTCAGAGACCAAATCATGGATTAGCAAACTGTTCTGGAAGGGCAATACCTGTATTTTCTGCTATCTTCCAGGTGATGAACTTCAAGAGAATTCTAATATAGTGCAGATGGTTTCCAATTGTATAATAAAAATAAACCTGAAGCAACAGAACGTGAGCCATCACTGCCCTGTCAATTAAGAAGTAATTAACATGAACTGTGTAATAGATTACAGACTGATATCCTTCTTTATTGGTGTTATCCATATGCCCTTACCATTTCTATCCTTTGTACAAATGAGTGCTTATCACCCATCTTCTCCTTTTGTGTTGAGCAGGTGCCAGTGGTGGCAATCACAACAACAGGGGGTGGGACAAGATCATTAGCAGCAATGTATGGCAGCCTGTTGGGTATCCAGAAATTGAACCTCTTAGACACTGTTTCTTACATCACGGGTTTATCAGGCACTACATGGTAAGCTGGCTACGAGCAATGATTTTATTTGATATTTCTGTACATCACTGTTGTTTACTTATTATTTATATAACATTGCTGCTTTGTGTGGCTCTTCACAGATAAAAAATAAGCCCCATATTTTCCTATGTATCCAGTGAAGACAAAAATGCAGTAAACTGAGAGGTTGGCAGTCCCACTGACCAAGTGCCGGTGTCACTTGATGGATACTGTGTGGGTCTTAGATCTCAGAAGTAGAGTTCAAATCACTGAACAACTGTTAACTTTCTTGATTATATCAATTATACTCTCGATCCACCATATTTAATCTTGTATTTGGGCTAGAGTGAGAGGCAGGAAGATGAAGGTGTCCTGGTCATACAAACTGACCTTTCCTTCCTATAGTGGAGTTGGGGATGTAATTTCTAGTTAAGGTAGACTACCCACGCTAGCTTTCACATACTAAAATTGCCCGCATAGCCAGAGCTGCACATATGGTGGACTAGATAACACAGTGGTCTCCAGTCTTTTTAAGCATGAGATCCCTTTTTGAACTTAAGTGCAATCCAAGATCTACCTCAAACCCAGATACCCTTGCCCCACCTCCTTTGTGCCCCTTCTCTAAGGCCCTGTCCCTGCTCACTCCATCTCCCTCCCTTCCTCCCTCCCCCATTCTCCTTCACTTTCACTAAGCTGGGGCAGCAGGTTGAGGTGCCGGCTCTGGTCTTGGATTAAGGGATTTGGAGTGTGAGAGGGGCTCTGAGCTGAGCGTGGGGCAGGCAGTTGGGTTGCCAGAGGGGGTTCTAGGTGCAGGCTCTGGGAGGGTGTTTGGATGAAGGGGGGCTTGAGGCTAGGCCAGGGGCTTGGGGTTCAGGAGGGAATTCATGACTGGGGTAGGGTTTTGGGATGTGGGGTCCAACTGGGCACCGTTTACCTCAGCTGGCTCTTGGGTGGTGGTACAGTGAGGCTAAGGCAGGCTCACCTCTGCCCTGGCCCTGCACCACTCTCAAAAGCAGCCAGCAAACTCCATCTCAAGTCCTGTAGTGCCCCCCACTCTGGAGATTGGATACAGGAGAGGGGATACCTTGACATCAGCACCCCTTCCTCTCCCTCCCCTGCCTTGCAGAGCAAGCAGGAGGCTTCCGGGGATGGGGAGAGGCAGCTGCAAGGCAAAGGGCAGGAGATGAGCAGCATTAGGTGGAGGGGCAGCTGAAGTGCTGGCACTTGATAGCCTTTTGGCCAAACCAGTCAGGATCCCCTGTCAGAGGCTCCAAGATCTACCAGTATATTCCAATCTACTGGTTGGTGACCACTGAGAGAACCCAACATGAGAACAATCCCATTTGAATTTTTGGGTGTGTGCTCGGGGCAGCTATCCATTCCAGTACTAAAGTAGCCTCAGCTACACTGCTATATTTAGCAGGCTCTCTGAATAAAAGCTAGTGCTAGTATTTTTTTTCCCAAGCCAGAAATTCTATCTTGAGCACCAGTGCAGGCCTACTCTTATTGTTTAACAATATTCTGTCACCCTTTTTAAGGACAATGGCAAACTTGTATGAAGATGCTAACTGGTCACACAACTATCTGGAGGGAGCAATCAATAAAGCTCGGAAGCAAGTGTCCAAATGTAAGATCCATGGTTTTTCCATGGACCGTCTGAAGTACTATTACAATGAGCTGAAAGAGCGGCGCCAACAAGGACACAACACAACTTTTGTGGACTTGTGGGGGCTCATGGTGGAATACATGCTACATGATGAGGTATTGAATATCTTATTCTTTCCAGAGACCCAATGAATGCCTAATACTAAGAATGAGCAGAAAATAAACTTGAAAAGGGATGCCCTTAAACAACCTTGTAGGGTTATTAATGCAAAGAACTTATTAGACTCTTTTGTTGTAAATAAATTCAACCATATATTCAAATAAAAACATTGTTCTCGCTTAAAAATGTAGCAGACCTATGGGTACCATACAACCTAAAACTGCTAGAGCAAAGAAATTCTAACATGCCAGCCTTTGGGTTCCATTTTTTGAAAAAAGAATCTGAATCCCAGGGATTCATTGTGCAACTCAAATGCCATTTCAGATGATTTCATTTTTGAACATTTTTGGTCAAATACAAAATTGACACTAAAATTAGCTTCAAGAAGGTGATACAAGTCCTAATTAAATCACAGACTTGTTTCGTGTATGTGTTTGTAATACTGTCTTATTTATATTTTGTGTTGTTTTTAGAACTATTAGAATTTCAGCAAAGAATATTCCTTGAATGCATTATTGTATGGATTTCACTTGTACTCACTTGTACTATTTTCCAAATAGTATTTGATCAGCTATTCAGCTAGTTAAATCTGTTTAAAAAAATGATTTGGAAATGTATTTTTGGATGGAAAACAGTGAAATTTGTCAACTATACTCACCAAATATTCATTGTCTTTTTTCTTTTATATGTATATCTAAATAATTTTAGAGGAGTTCAAGAAATAAAGCGTGGCTTTGTTGAATAATTTGGTGCTTGAATAGCTTCAAAATGTTTTAAAAACTTAAGGCAATGTCACCTTAGGCTAAGTGTAATTAATAAGGTTGAAAAAAATTGTTTAGAAATAACAGTATTTGAAAATGGACTAAAATAGGTTATTTTCTAATAATTTCTTTTTTTGCAAGCAAAGTTGAATGTTTCAGATACATGCTCAGGTATGCCTGACATTGTATCTAGAACATGGCCGCATAACCTGACTCAGATAATGATTACTTAGGTGGTTGCGGTCCCTGCTGTACTCTAGTCACCTGTCTCTTCCTAAGAATTTCCCTCCTTGTGCTTGTTTGAACCTGCAATCAATCTGGTCATATTTCTTAATAGCATGCAAGCATAAAGAATAGCTGCTGTTGATGGGACTTCTGACAAGTTTGGGATAGCCTGCCCTAGACAAACATGTGTACACAGTCCAGTGAGAGGAGAAAATACAAAACATATATAAAAAACCAAAACAAACACTGGGTGATATTCAGATGTTACATTATAATAATTCAAATCCAGATCCTTTTTTTCCTATTAATTATTTTTCTTCTAAAACAGAAAGATTACCATAAACTCTCGTGCCAGCGACAGGCACTGAGTGAAGGCCAGAATCCGCTGCCCATTTACACAGCTATTAACCTCAAAAACACTTATAGTGCTCAAGATTTTAAAGGTAATGGTGACATTTTAGAGTGCATGATTTATACTATACGCAATCTTCATTCATTTTGTGTGATCCAGTGCCACACACTAATCTTTTTAAAGTTAAAAAAACTGGATACAATTTTTAAAAATAATTATAATGCTTTTGTTTGGTGCTCTGCAAATTGGTGTATTAATGGACCTCGGTCCATGTCAGGAAAGACTATTCCCTGCTAATGTAAGAAGAAAATTTGCTTTCTAGACACATTAGCATTGCAACCAGTATTGAATGTGATGGTTTTTAAAGTATAATTATACACAAAGAAGTTGATGCTGGAAGGTGTATTCCACTTGATTGTTTTTCTAGTCATTTGATATGAGTGTCTTTCCCCACAGTCAGGGGACTGTAGTAAAAGCCCTTTTTTGTTGAAAGCTCATCATCTAATAAACCATCTTGTTAGTCTTTAAAGTGCTACATAGTCCTGCATTTTGCTTTTTTGTTGTTGTTGCTCTCACTATAGAATGGTTGGAGTTCACCCCCTATGAGGTGGGATTCTGGAAATATGGAGCATTTATTCGCTCAGAAGATTTTGGAAGTGAATTTTTCATGGGAAGACTGATAAAGAAGCTCCCAGAAAGCCGGATTTGCTATTTGGAAGGTGACTTTTGTCTAGAGCAGATGTTAAACTAATAAGAATACAGCTGGGTATATAACTAGGCATTGGTGAGCAAATGGTCTGTTGCTGGTGACACTAGTATGGAATCACCTTCCAAAAAAGTATGTATGGTGCCAGGTATGTCACTAGCAGAAAATGATCTGGCTTGCAAATTTAATTTGTCCTAGTGTAACTAAACTTTTGGTTTGACTGTGCTGTGAAACCAGACAACTCACAGAGGTAGGACAGCTGCTAGATTCTATATACCTTTACTTGAGACTTGATTTGTCCAACACTGGCATTTGCTACCTTTTATATCACAAGTATTTGGAATTCAGATCTTTTCAGTGGAGGTGTGCTCAGTCTAATTTTAAAGCCTGACTTGAACCGTGCCCATGCTTGAGATCAGAGTTGTTTTCATACCCAACCTGTAACCTACTTCTTATAGTTAGGTCCTGCTGGGTTTGGGTCAGGTTGCCAGGCTCTAGTGTGTAACGAGAGTGGAGAAGGCGAGGGAGAGAATGGAAGGGGAGTCACTGCCTGTAGATTCAACAGCTAGTGCACTCCTTGTGGCTGTGCCCGGGGAGGATGGTCTATGAAGGAGTACTGCCGAAAGGGATTTAGGGGTCATAGTTAAACATGAGTCAACAGTGTGATACTGTTGCAAAAAAAGCAAATATGATTCTGGGATGCATTAACAGGAGTGTTGAGTGAGATACGAGAAAACATTCTTCCACTCTACTCTGTGCTGATTAGGCCTTAATTGGAGTATTGTGTCCAGTTCTGGGCACCACATTTCAAGAAAGATGTGGAAAAATTGGAGAAGGTCCAGAGAAGAACAAAAAAAAAAAAACGATTAAAGGTCTAGAAAACATGAGCTATGAGGGAAGACTGAAAGAATTAGGCTTGCTTAGTTTAGAAAAGAGAAGATTGAGAGGGGACATGATAGCAGTTTTCAAGTATGTAAAAGGGTGTTACAAGAAGGAGGGAGAAAAATTGTTCTCCTTGGTCTCTGAGGATAGGACAAGAAGCAATGGGCTTAAATTGAAGCAAAGGAGGTTTAGGTTGGACATGAAGAAAAACTTCCTAACTGTCAGGGTGGTTACTGGAATAAATTGCCTAGGGAGATTGTGGAATCTCTATCGTTGGAGATATTTAAGAGCAGATTAGACAGACACCTGATCTAGACCGTGCTTGGTCCTGTTGTGAAGGCAGAGGACTGGACTCTTGAGGTCCATTTCATTTCTATGATTCTATGATGGTGGTAGAAGCTGAAGCTTATATGGTTTGTTCAATAATTTTCTGTGTCTGACTTGTTTTGGAATTAGTTAGCATTTAAACTCCTACACTAAAGTAGTTAAAACTATCATTCAGATAGGCTCCAGTTTTGCAGATGCTTAATTTCAATGGGAATATTCAAGCAAATAAGATTGAGCATGTGTGTAAGTTTTTTGCAATATTGGAACCATGCTCACAAAGCTATTTATAAACAAAAGACAGGACTATGCAGCACTTTAAAGACTAACAGGATGGTTAGTGCTGCGTAGTCCTGTCTTTTGTTTCAGCGAGACCAGACTAACACAGCTACATCTCTATTACTAAAGCTATTTATACAAATTGGAAGGAAATATTCATGAGATAGAACAAAAGGCAGGTTTCAATTAAAATGCTTCCAAGACTTCATCAAATTAGCTTCCATTGAAATTCTTCAACTTTACAGGTATTTGGAGTAGTATATTTTCCTGGGATGTGATGTATTTCTGGAATGTGGCCTTTGATTCAGAGGACTTCTGGCACAGATGGACCAGAGACCATGTAAAAGAAATTGGTAAGTGGTTTATCTTTATCTCATTTACATGTTGTTTTGGTACTGTCTGATGTATAAATACTTGTCAGATGTTATACTTGTCTGATGTATACATAATGCATGCTAATTTTGAAGGGATTTTTAAGCCTTACAGTAAAGGAAGAATGGTCACAGGGAGGAAAGGGATAATAGGAGCTTCTTTACCTTGACCAAGGGGACGCAAAGGATATAGGAACAATATTTAATGATAATCTCCAAGTTGCTTCCTCATAAGTTCAGGGCACAGTGGTGTTTTCACAGAGAGCCCATGACCCTGCACAATGGAGCACCATTCTGGTTAAGTCTAAAATTTTAGTTGTTGTCTTAAGGTTATATTGGTGGGCAATAGTTCATTTAATTTACTGGATTTTGGTGGGGTTTGTTAATCGTTTTGCTCCCACTCTGGGTTTGATGTGACATATAGCTTATTATTTTTTGTGGGTTGGCCAGACATGAAATGTATGACTGACATAATTATTATTATTGCTGTAGAGACCCACCAGCATTGGTCTAGACAAAGTAAGCATTTTAAAATTTATTTCTCCCTTCTGCAGAGGAAGATCCAGTTCTGTACACAAAGCTTCATGAGACAGAGACTCGCATGTTGACTCCTGCAGGCCCCCTTGCTACTGCTTTCCGGGATGTCTTAACTGGGCGCCCAACAATTGCAGAATCCCCCAATTTTCTAAGGGGCTTCCAGATGCACAATGAGTACCTGGAGAATGAACAGTTTTCTGCATGGAAAGGCACAGTAATAAAGCATGGTTTGCAGGGGTATATTTTGTGATGGTTTAGAATGCAATGAGGCAAGCTGCATGGTGGGGAGAGTATGTGGGTTTCATGTTTAAATTCCACCTCCCCATCCTCAGGCATTGAAATTTGAGCTAAAGTTCAGTCTGCTGGTGTGTTACGGGGCTGAATGTTCATGGTGAAATTTCTTGGGTGGGTCCCAAGTAATTTTTTTGTTGGATTACTCGTCACCAGGCAAAGTGACTTCAAAGTTGGGAAGGAGAGGGACAAAATAGGTAGACAAAAAGACTGAAAACAGTGTGAGGAGCTTAAGAAGGGGATGAACAATAAGAAATTTCAGAGGGATAGCTGAGTTACTCTGAAACAGGAAAAACTTAAACAACAACAAATAGTCTAGTAGCATCTTCAAGACTAACATGACTAACTAGCCATCAGATATCCCCGTTCATACCATTTGCATAAGAATTGTGAATGAAGTTAAGTTCCAACCCTTCTCTGTGTATTTGGCTTGTGGATGGCTTGCATATGATCTTCCACACTTAAATGAACAGTGAAGGTGCTAATGGTTTTTGATGTCTGTGTAGAATCTGTTGTTGGTCATCCTCCTTTCCAAGTGCAAACTAATGGTTCTTATCAGCCTCTTGTAACTATTTAGTCCTTAAGGTGCTACTAGACTATCCCTCTGAAGCTTATCTACTCACTGTCTCTTTTTTTCTTCCTCCCTTCCATTTTTTTCCCTTCTCCTCTCCCCTCCCTCCTTTCCTTATTTATTCTTGGATCTGGACTTCCACCGCTCCTGTCATCTGAAGAAGTGGGTTGTGCCCACGAAAGCTCATGATACCATCTACAAGGTGCTACTAGACTATTTGTTGTTTTTAAGTTTTTCTGAATAAGAGATTTGTTCCTCTAAGTCAAGGCTGAACTACTGTGTTACAACAATGTGTCAACAACCATGGGAAGCAACGGGGTAGAGGTAAAATTCTACTTTGTTCTCTTTGATCCTTTTACTGTCATCAGGGAAGCATCTCCTCTATTCTTATGGTAGTTTTAACAAGACATGTTTGTATTTCAGACACGGTGCTAGACACTCTTTCTAATCAACTAACTGAAACAGCAGAGCACCCTCTATCCTTGGCAGATACTGGATTCTTTATCAATACCAGTTACCCACCACTCTTGATACCTCAGAGGAAGGTGGATATCATCCTGCATTTAAATTACAGTGGTGGCTCTCAGACATTGGTAAGAGGGGTCAAATTATTCTTTGTTTTTCCCACTATGGCCATTTGCTTCAAAACCTTTAGCATTTAGTAGCCAAAATTACTAACTTTATAACATTAGAAGAGGAAATTGATTCCAGGAGAATGAAACTTCATTTAATTTGCACTATTAGTCCCATAATGGCACAGTTCCTTGTTTCAGAAATTGTGGCCTAAATTTACTATTTAATTGAAACTCTCTGTATTTCTAATTCTCTGCTAAAATTCTTAAATCCCATAATTGCATTGCAGTTAGCCATATGAAGTAGAAATACATCAACTTCATGAAGAAACTTGCACGAATACAAAAAGACATCTTCCTCTCCATTCATCTGATGAAGTGGGTATTACCCACAAGAGCAGGGGTGGCCAACCCGTTACAGACAGAGCCAAAATAGTTGTAGATACAGTGCAAAGAGCCGAGGGGAAAAAAGTTGCTGGGGGGGCAGGAAGAAAGCCCCGGCTGCCACGATTGGTCAAGCAAGAGCGTATGCCCCAATAACTCTGTTAGCCTCTTAAAGTGCTACTAGACTGCAACAGGACTCCTGGTTGTTGTTTCAGATAACAGATTATCACAATTGCCCCATCTGGACTTAAAATCCATGAAGCTGTACTATTCAAATAAATTCAGGTAAAATATTGTATAAAAATATTTTTGGTGTTTCTCAGTAATTTTCTAGTGAAATTAGGTAAAGTAATTGGCAAGCACATACAATCAGAAAAAGTAAGGCTAATCAAAATTTTTTGTGCAGAAAATTTACCTACCAAAAAGTACAGTTTTGTTGAAACAGATTTTTTTTTTTGGTGAGGAAATGTCAATTCCTATAAAAATTTGATTTTCCTACATTAACTCTCAAATGACAAATCAGCATTCTGAAATTAAACTAATTTTTCATTTTATTTCAACTTGCATATTGTTCATTTATAAAAACCATAATGAAACCTTCTCCTCCCCCCCAAAAAGTGTTACTTAAAATGACGGTTTTAATTTTGGACTTAAGATGTTTCATTTTGGGGTTTTGAAACTCAAAAACTTGAAACAATGCAATATTTTAAATTTTATTCTATATAGGTTTTCATACTGTGCTTTTCACCAAAGTATCTGAATGTTTCCCAGTAATGCATTAAGCAATGTGATGACACATCTGTCACATGCTGTTTGTGCATTCTGTGTCTTGTTTGGTAAGTGGTGGTTGTTAAATGTGCCTGTTGATTTGTATTTATATTAGAGAAGACTAGATCAAAGAAATGCCCTTAGAGTGGAAAGTGATGAAGTTTTTGTTGGTCCTTTGTGGTGGTGTTAATTTCACTGTCTCAGACCCCCAGTTCCTACCATAAGAAGTTTGTGTCTCCTGCACAGATCAGCTTTATTCTATTGTGAAGAGCTCTGTTGTGACATGTGAAGTTGTGTAAATGATAAGGAAAATGTTGTTTCATTTTCAAAGGCTGGTTTGAAACAAAACATTTCTTTTATTCAGTTCAAGCCTTTCTGAATAGAAAATTGCTTTTTTAATCAAAACATTTCAGAGGAAATTTTTTTTTGGTTGCTGTTCAAAATTGCTTCCTGGAAATACGTAATTTTTCTGACCAGTTCCAATAGCTACAATGTTCATCATTAAATTGCATGTGATTATATGGCTATTACTTCCCTTTTGATAAGATGATTTGAGGTTTTCTTGCAGCTCTGGGGTCAATGGGAGAGTGCAAAACCTCTGGACTCCAATTTGACAGACTCTTTCAGTAACTTAATTTGCATGTTATAAATTATCCTAAGGATGGACGAAGTAGTAGTTTGAGCACTAGCCCAGGCTCTGGAAATTTGAGGTTCAATTCCCTGCTTCCCACAAACTTTGTGAGACATTAGGCAGGTCACTTAACCTTTCTGTGCCTCATCCTTTGATCTATGAAGATGGGGATACTTGCACTTCCGTATCTCAGAGGGGTGATGTGAAATGAAATGCACTGAAGGTTGTGACGTGCTCAAATACTTTGATTATGGGGCCCATATAAATATGTTAGAAAGTTATATACACTCTTCATGCTTTCCTCTCAGATGCTCCATTTCTAAATCTATTTATGGTATCTTCTTACTTACTAGAGTTTTTAAAAGAATGCTTGAGTTTTCAGCTGGTTGTGGAATCTATACTATTGTAGCTGCTTGCTTTCCTATTTTGTGGAAAGCACTGCATGGAGCAAACTAAACTGCAGCATCAGTCGTCTATGATATAGTCCTTCCTCAATCTCACGTGTTCCCGTAGGAATTCCTGTGTGTAACTCCTTACATATAGAAATGCAGTTTAAGATTAATTACTGTGTTTCAGGAAATCCTGGTCTTTGTCCCTTCTTTGAGTTCTAAAATCTGTATTCTGTGACGATTTAGCCTCTGGACCTAATTGCGAGGTACTCATCGAAGCAGGGAATCCCCTTCCCCAGAATTGAGCTGAGTGAAGAAGACAGGTGCAATCTAAAGGAGTGCTATCTGTTTGAAGATGCTGAGTGTCCAAGAGCTCCTATTGTGCTTTTTTTCCCATTAGTAAATGACACCTTCCAAAAATACAAAGCTCCAGGTAAGTTGTCTGTAGTCAGTAATGTTAAAAAAGTCTGCTTTATCAGCCTATCCTGCCCATTTCATATCTGATGATTCTGTTGGCTGTATTATTTCAGTACAATCAACTTTTCCATGGTCAGGAATAATCCATTCATCTTTATAAGGCGCAATGCCCATTTTAGCCACACTTTATTTCTATCTTTCACATGTATGGGGTTGTCTTACTCTGTGTAAATGTAAATTAACTTAATAAAAAATGCAAATCCTTGAAATGGAAGGTCTGAGAAACACTATCCTGTTGAAACAAAGCCTAGTATCACCAGTTTCACTGACACCTACGTCTTTTTGGTTTTTTTACACTAATGTAATGACCCATCACACACATGTGGGTCTCAATGGGTTGAGAACTTTGCTTTCAGTGTTGTGGATAAAATGCATAGTCAATTGCTTGACCATGCTTTGACTTGTCATGAAATATACTCATGTGACCAATCAATGCAATTCAGGTTTATTGCTATACCCCAATAGGCCAGTTTAGGCCATATTAACTGCTATAATATTTGTGTTTAATGCTATTTGTGCTTAACACTTATTAATATATATTACTAGAAAATGTATCCAATGTGGCTTGGGTCTTTAATTAGATTAATTTTGGTTTTTTTTGGGGGGGGGGGGTTCAAATAAAAAGAAAATGTACAAGCTTCATTTAAATCCTTGCTCTGGGAGGGGTGGGTGGGGTGGGGAGGGAGAACTGGAAATGAGGGGTTCTGTATGTAGGCTGTCCTAGGAAGACAGGACTTACCCGCATCCTCTCACACTACAGTAGCTTTGAGTCAGGTGAGAAGCACTTCTCCATTGCCGCTTCCATTTTCTTTTTGCTCATCTTCCTTTCTAGCTTGGGGAAGCAGATATGTGCAGCTTCATGTAGGTCCCCTGTAAATGATACTCAGAGGGCAGCCCTGTAACCAGTGTTATGTTGAGTTCTTCCTCATCCTCTGGTTTTCATCAGTTCTGGGAAGTGGTGATATAGAGATTAAAAAACTTGATTTTGATAGATATACTTGTATATCTCTATGGCAACAAACTCTGTGAGCTGACTCGCTAGAGAGAAATCTTCCTCACAGGTCAATTTTTACCTTGTTAATTGATAAAAGCCCCAAAATGAAGTCATATTGCACTGGTGAACCTTGCTACATTGTTTCCTTAGGTGTGGAACGCAGCCCTACAGAGATGGAGGAGGGGAAAGTTGATGTCTCCAGTCCCTGTTCCCCATATTCTACAAGGGAGCTCTCATTTACTGAAGAGAATTTTGACAAACTGGTGAAAATGACTGACTACAATATCCTGAATAATGAAAATCTGATTGTTGAGGCCCTGCGCACAGCAGTGGAACGGAGGAAACAGCAAGTGCCCATATACTACAAGGGAGCTTTCAATAAATGAAGAGAATTTTGCTAATCTGATGACAATGACTGACTAAGGAATCCTGAATAATGAAAACTTGATTGTTCGGGCCTTATGCACAGCAGTGGAATGGAAGAAACAGCAAATAAAATAGTCACTATTCAGTAGACTTAATCTCCCAGGATTCTATTTCTTATGTCTTCTACTATGTGAGAAACCAAAGCCTTCAGATGGCTTGCCAATGTTATATATGTAGTAGTAGCCTCATGATGCCTCTGTGGACCACTAGTAATTTTTCAGTAATTTTTGTTTCAACTCATTTTCACTGCCACACAGATTGTTAAAAATGCTATTATTAAAGGAGTTCTTCAAGGTGTGTTTTTTCATAGGATACCATGCATAAGGCAGCATGCAGATGGTTAGGAATGTGCAACTCAACATATCTTGGAAATCACCATGTATTTGTGTGTCCAAATGTTGACTGGAAAAATATGGGTCCTAAGTATTCAATTTGCCCAGCCTTTAGGTGGAAACACCTCTCTTCTCCTTCCCCAAGTGGCCTAAAATACCTCATCCCACCAGAGTAACCTCTTTTGGAGCTGGATGGCCCCTCAACTTACCACCTCCTGAAGATCAGGGAGAAGTGGCCACCACTATTGCTATAAATAGTCTTGTGCTGGGACTGCCCTTCTTCTCCCTCAACTATCCAATAATAATTTTCTGGGATCATAGTTGCTGGTGACTACCTTCACACAATCCTGTAGCAGCTAGATCATGAATTACTCTCCCAGCCAGTGCTACCAATAGGTAGTTGGGCTGAGATGCCCATAAGGCCTTGCTTGCAGCCTCTATGAAAACCCCAGGTATTTTCTACCTGCTGCTAAAAGGTTCATATTCTTGCTATGTATTTCAACCCCAAAGCCAGTGAGTTGATTGTGAACTGACTGTGAGAATGGGAGTGTATTTAGGTCATATTTAGGTAGGATGGATAGGTTCTTGCACATCTAGAAGAATTTTCTGGACATGGGTGGGAGCAAAAAACCAGTCTCTTCCTTCAGAGAAACTGTGTTGGGAGAGAGTCAATTGGAATTACTTGAGTATTGGATGAGGAGAAATGGGCCATAATAATAGTTACCCATATGCAGAAGATAAGGACTTGAAAGGATATGCTGTAATCCTGTTTTTTGGTCATCTGAACCTAAACATGCTGAGAAGTCTTCTTGCCTCCTAGAGGGATGGTTCAGAGACCGCTGTAATTGTGTTTCGGATCAGACATGGTACATAAGAGTCAGCAACAATTGTGTGTTCTCTCAGGGAAATCTATATATATGTACTTTTGTTGCTTGTTTCTTAATTGGAAATAAAACACATTCAGGTTCAAGGTACATGTTTTACTCTTTGTATGGGGGAGTAAAGAATGCAGAAAGATTTAGGTTTGCAGTGATTTCAATGGCATAGGCAGAATTTCATCCATTATTATACTAGATAGGATAAACATATATGGGGACAGAAGTCCTTATGCTTCAGGGTACAAGACGCTATCGTACTGCTTAAAGTTGGGATGGAATTTTTCACAGAAGCCCACTATTGCACAATTGTGTTTTATGGGAATTTTACACTGGATCTGGAAAATTCTGCTAAAATATTTTTTTCCGAATATGTTAATTTAGCAAAATTGAACCATTGTGTGGGGAAGATTCAATTTAGTTGATATTCTGATGGGTTTAGCGGGAAGCTGACCATTTTCCTAGAAGCTTACATATCCAGCTTCTTGGCACCTTGGACTTTCAGAGTCCATGGCTTTGTGGCAGCTCAGCGCTCCATCCAGATTCTTTGGAATCCCAGTAGGGACTGTGTACCTAGAGTAGCTCATTGGAAGACTTACACAGAATCAGCAACCTTAGCATTTTTAGTGCAACTCTGGGGCAACCCCATAGCAGGACAGCCTTGGGGCTATATTCTTTTTTGTGGAGAATGATTAAGTTTTTGGTTTTCATTCAGAATGAAACCAATTTTTGAAAAATCCAAATCTTCCACAAAACAGAACATCTTTCCTCTCACAGCTCTAATTTAGTGCCCCATAAACTTCAGGTACTGGCCGCTGTTGGGAAATAGAATCCGGTCTGGCATTTCCTACTGTCCTGTGTTCCCGTGAAAGAGTGAACCCTTTTCTCTAAAGAAGGAGTAAAGGAAAGAAAAGAGACCCCTCCACCCAGACTATCAGGGTGTGTCTAGACTACATGACTCCATCGATGGAGCCATGTAGATTAGGCAGCATAGCAAAGGGAAATGAAGCTGTGATTTAAATAATCACCGCTTCATTTAAATCAAAAGGGCCGCCGCACTGTGCCAATGAGTTGATTGTCAGCACAGCCCGGTAGTCTAGACGGGGATCTGACGAGCCCAGAACCCTTCGTCGGCAGATCCTTTATGCCTCGTGAAATGAGGCTTACAGGATCTGCTGATGAAGGGTTCTGGGGTCGGCAGATCCCCGTCTAGGCTACCAGGCTGTGCCAACAATCAGCTGATCGACACAGTGCGGCAGACATTTTGATTTAAAAAAGGCAGCAATTATTTAAATTGCAGCTTCATTTCCCTTTTTCATGTAAACTAATCTACATGGCTCCGTCGATGGAGCCATGTAATTTAGACGTACCCTCAGAGTGGTGAGTGAGTCGGGCAAGTGGAAAATCAGGGAGGAGATTATGAAAGGAAGGAAGCTCGGGAAGGAGGCACACTTGTCTCAAAGTACAGTGGCTCTGCTGGAGTCAGAGAAGTTTGCTTTTGGCAACTCAGACAGTTGGTCTTGCTGGAGCTTTGAGTGATTCTTGATGGCTTCTGGGTTAACAGAGGAAGCACAAATATACCAGGTGAGGTAACATTTTCCATGGGTGGTGATGCTGCTGCTGCTGATATTCTCTGTAATATTTATTTTTCTAAGTGCACAGTTAGAGTGATAACCGTAATAGGAGGGAAGCCTAGTGACACTGTGAAAAATGTGGCAAGATACTGAGCCACAGCTGGCCATAATGTCTAGCAAAAGAGGCAGAATGCAGCAGATGTCCTCTAAATGGGACACTTCGTAACAGCATGCAGGTCACTAAGAGTAATGGGAACAATTCAGGAGGAAACATTATCACCAGCAGCTAAAAGATGACAACTTCCAGAAACTGACAGAACTCTGCCAAAGAAGGTGGGTTTAAAAGGGTCAACTTCCAATAAATCTATTGCCATATTGGCCAGGCCAAAATGATATTTGAATAGGTGATGGCCTGCTTCTGATTAGCATGTTCTTGGCAGTGGAAAATCACAGGTTTGTTTTTCTGGAAAGGAGGCACATACATTATTGTAGTTAGTAACTTCTCTAGATGTATTGAATGGGCTAAACTTACACAAGCTTAATCAGTACAAGTCATCCAGAAACTAAATAAATATCAGCAAGACATTAGAGTTTCTGTAGTTATATCTGATAATGCACCTCAGTTTACCACTGAAATATTTGTAGCCTGAATGAGTTTGATTTTGAACTTTGTACTAAGGGTGCGTCTACACAGCAGGGCTTAACTTGAAATAAGCTATGCAAATTGAGCTACATCAGTTGTGTAGCTTATTGCAAAATTGGGAGTGTCTACACATCACTTATTTTGAAATAGAGCACTCTTTCTCCGACTTCCCTTACTCCTCATACAATGGGGGGAGGGATAGCTCAGTGGTTTGAGCATTGGCCTGCTAAACCCAGGGTTGTGAACACAGTCCTTGAGGGGACCATTTAGGGATCTGGGGCAAATCTGTCAAGGATGGTACTTGGTCCTGCTGTGAAGGCAGGGGACTGGACTCAATGACCTTTCAAGGTCCCTTTCAGTTCTAGGAGACAGGTATATCTTCATTTATTTAAAATTACAGGAGTAAGAGTAAGAAGTCCTCCAGCTTGACAAAAAACAGGACTATGTAGCACTTTAAAGACTAACAAGATGGTTTATTAGGGGATGAGCTTTTATGGGCCAGATCCACTTCCTCAGATCAAATAGTGGAAGAAAATTGTCACAAGCACATATGCCAAAGGGATACAATAAAAAAAATGAACACACATAAAAAGGAGAAATCAAATTTCAGAACAGAGGGGGGATGAGGGGGAGGAGAGGGGTAAATGTCTATGAGCTAATGATATTAGAGGTGATAAGTGGGGAAGCTATCTTTGTAATGGGTAAGATAATTAGTGTCTTTAAGACCCCAGCATAAAGTTTCCAATTTAAGCATGAATGACAGTTCAGAGATTTCTCTTTCAAGTCTGGTGTTAAAATGCCTTTGAAGCAGGATGCAGGTAATCAAGTCATTGAGACAATGCCCTTTCTGGTTGAAATGGCAAGAAACTGTTTTTTCTTTGTGATACTGTCTGATATCTGTTTTGTGGGCATTGATTCTTTGGCGAAGTGTCTGAGACGTTTGTTCAATGTACACAGCAGACGGACACTGTCGGCACATTGACATAAATTATATTTCTGGATGAGCAGGAATATGTATTCTTGATCTTATAACCGAATTGGTTAGGTCCAATAATGGTGTCAGCAGAGTAAATATGACTAACACAGCTACATCTCTATTACTATTCTCCAGCTTGACAGTATTTTGACAGTATTTCAAAATAACTGCCTGCTGTGTAGACGCAGACTACGTTATTTTGAAGATGTACCCCAATAGACTACAGTATTTGCAGAGCAATGGGGAGATGGAGAAAGCATTGCAAATTTTAAAAAGACTTTTACAAAAATCAGTGGATTCCAATAAAGTACCTCTGCCACATCAGTCAATGCTGCTTGCATCTAGACCGTCTCCAACAGAATTCTGACAGGAAAATGACTAAGGACACTTTTATAAATGGTGCCAATGCAGCTAAAACCTAAATGGCCTGAACTGAAGGCATTTTAAAAACAGACTGCTGAAATATAAATCCTGCCACAACAAGGCGTCAGTACTCCACACAGAAGAAAAACACTACCAGAACTGAGACTGGACAATAAAATTGGAAGACTAGAATCATAGAATCTTAGGGTTGGAAGCAGGACCAACCCCAACTAAATCATCCCAGCCAGGGCTTTGTGAAGCCGAGACTTAAAAACCTCTAGGGATGGAGATTCCACTACCTCCCTAGATAACCCATTCCAGTGCTTTACCACCCTCCTAGTAAAATAGTTTTTCCTAATATCCAACCTAGACCTCCCCCATCTTCAACATTTTCCAGACACAATGAAAAAAAAATCTTTGACTGGCAGATACTCTATCAGGAAGTGAGGCCCCTCTGTGGGGAATTGCAAGCACAAACTCAATGTAAGTGAGAACGTGGTGTGAAAGACTAATGATCAGATCCCCTCAAAGACTTGGTATTTAGAATACTTCTCAAGACTATTTAAATGCACTTGATAAGGGGAAACAGTAATGTAATGCTGATAAAGAATTGGAAGTTTGTTCTGAATTGTCTGTATATCCACGGGTTAACAATTAAAAAAAAATTAAATATAAAGAAAGGGAGGTGCAGAGTGGTTATAGGATATCTAGTCATTTGCAATTACCAGAGAAGACAAAACATGTGTTGCAGCAAGCTTAGTAAGTTCTCTAGTTGCCACTTAAAGCATATTTCTTTGTGTATATCTACACAGCAGTGTTATTTCAGAATAACTGATGTTATTCCGAAAGAACATAGGCCGCGTCTACACTACAAGCAGTTATTTTGACAATGTCAAAATAATATAGAGCTGGAGGACTTTTCACTCTGAGGGTATGTCTTCGAACTAGCTACTCCGTGCCGCGTGTAGTCGCGCGGCACGGGGTTCGAACTAGCGGGATTTAAAAATGGCGGTGCCCGGCTTATGCAAATGAAGCCCGGGAAATTCAAATCCCGGGCTTCATTTGCAAGTGCGGTATGCCTACATTACCCTCCTAGTTCGAATTAGGAGGGTAGTGTAGACATACCCTATCTCCTGTAACCCTCATTTTATGAGGAGTAAAGGGAAGTTGGAGGAAGAGTGTTCTTCCTCGGATTTCCTGCTGTGTAGACAGCGCCAAAAGCCGAAATAAGATATTTCAACTTAAGCTATACAAGTGACGTAGATCAAGTTGCATAGCTTATTTTGGCTTTAGCCCTGCTGTGCACAAGTGCCTTTTGTGTTTGTCCTCATACTACATACTGGATCCAGGACAGATCCCCTGCAATGCGCCTCCCTACCCCCCCGCCCATACACACGAGATGTGCCCTCCCAGTTTGATAGTGGTTCATTGATAATTATTCTTCATACTCAACTTACAGTAATTTCACCTTGATCATATTTCCCTAGTTTGCTTAGGAGAAAGTCATGTGGAACTGTGTCAAAAGCCTTACTAAAAGCAAGATGTATTCTGTCTACAACTTCTCCCCAGCTTGAAGGCCAGCAACTTTATCAAAGAAAGAAATTAGATAGGTTTGCCGTGATTTGTTCTTAACAAAACCATGGTGACTATTATTTATAACTCTAGTAATCTTTAAATTCTTACACATTAATTGTTTAATAATTTGTTCCAGTATCTTTCCAGACTTGACTGGCCTATATTGTTTTGTTTTGTTAAGAGGTAGGTACAATGTTTGCCCTTCTCCAGTCCTCTGGGTCCTAACCCATTTGTCCTCAGTTAATTGTTAGCAGTTCCAAGATTGCTTCAATGAGTTCCTTTTTGTACCCTAGAGTGAACTTCATCAGACCCTGCTGACTTTTGTACATCTAATCTCTCCCTCTATATATAAAAAAGTTTTTCCTGCTGGAAGACCAAATGTTCCTACTGGGTGACAGAATGACGTCATCAACATCAATAGGCGCTCTCAGTGAAGCGAAAGCAGTCAGGGGGAAGGGGAGAGGAAAAGGGGTAGGTGAGTATAGTGAGCAGAGGGCACAGCCCCCTAGTTTATCTAAATACTTTTTAGCCTGTTCTTTCTCTATTTTGGCTTATAGTCTTTCCCCCTTTTTGCTGTTAATAATTGTGTTAAATATCTGGTCACAATTTACCTTTTTTAGTGAAGACTGAAACAAAATAGCCATTAAACATCCGAGCTGCCTTCTTATCATGAGTTATAAGCACTCCTTTTCCCCTAAGTAAGAGTATCATGGAGCTATCCATATGCTTTATGGAAATATGCTTAGAAGATACCAGCAGGCCTGAAGGTTGAGGGGTGATGAGGGCAGGAAGGTGGGCTGAGTGGTGCGTCAGCACATCAAGTGACAGTCACAAGGGCATCTCAGTGACCAAACCCATAAAATACAGGACCTACGATTTTCTTAGAATAGAACTTCTGTCCTGTCTTGTCCCATGCTAGGTGTAACTCATTTGGTGCCTTAGCCTTTCTGGTTTTGTCCCTATGTGCTTGTGATATACTTTTGTGCCCTTCCTTAGCATTTCACCCATGTTTTTATTTATTGTGGGATTCCTTTTTAATTTTCAGGTAATTAAAGACCTCTGAGACTAAAATGTCTGTCCCTCTGGTTACTTCCGGCATCCTCTGAAAGAAAAAGTTGTCCCTAGTACGTTATCACAACTTATTGAGCATTTTGTAATTTGCCATATTATTTTTCCAACAGGTATCATTGTAGTGTTGTTATTCCCCCATCAGTGTAGTTAATCCCCCATTACTACTTAGTCTTGTGTTTTGGTTATTTTTATTCTCTCTTCTAGACATGTCTCATCCTCTAACCTTTCTTATTTTGATGGTCTATAGTAAACCCCTATCCTGACATTGCACCCTTTCCTCTCTCTTTTAGTTTGAAAAGCACTTTGGCATTGCTTATAATTAAAGGAGTTGTATAAAAACACAATCTTATTTTCTATATGCTAGGCCCCCATAATTAGGATGGGGCCCCTTTCCTGCACTGTCCCTTCCCCCAGTCACTATACCTGCAAAGGAAATCTTTCCAGTTCCCATACCTAATAGGAAGAAGGAGGTGGGAATTACTTAATTTTTAGAAGTCATGGAAGAAGGGAGGGGCTCTGAGTCACTTTATAAGACACCTGCTCATTCACTTCTACCTGTTTAAAGAGTATAAGCCTACTTCGGGAGTCACATTCTGCTCTGCGACCTACACTCAAGGTCCTCGTTTAGCCTCTGACTTGAATGCAGCAAAGACCACAATGGGGTCTGCCAGTTCATACCAGGTAAGTAAGAACACAATAAGATTCTATGAGATTCAGATGTGCTGCTTTAATTACAGAACAAGCCTACAGTAGGCAGGCTTGCTATTCATTCTCTAGATACAGCTGAGAGATGCCTTCCCCCTACACCACCTTCTTTCATAGCAATGAAGGCACGTGGGGTGGGTTTTTTGTTTGCTCTATACCTCCAACTCGATCAATTAATACAGTAACTCTGTGCCAGGTAGTTAGATGACATGGTGGTGGTACAGTTTAAGAAATTACATACTCAAAAATGAATCAGTTTTTTACACATCGGGATAATAAATGGGAGCTGGGGCAGCGGTTAAAACATGTAAGGGGTTAATGAGCTCCTCTAAATTTGAGTCAACATGTGACACTGCAATAATGAATTTATACCAAAAATTGAAACTGAAGATATTTCCTTTTCAGTGTTACCACTGTCCTCTCTTGCTTCCTTTAAAAATGAAAAATGCAAAGAAATCCATTATGAAAGGTAGACAGACAAGCATCAGATGAATCAATACACAGTCCAATGCAAAACATTGATCTTATGCAAAAAATACCAGGAGAACAAAATGGCTTAGCTTTTTGTATATTTTTACTGAGGATGAAGGAAGGAATTGAATTTGCTCAGCACCAAAAAGTTGAATAATTAATTAATAATAGCAGCATTCGCAGCTTCATAGGTGAAATGTTCTTATGTTTCTGCTTTGAATCCCTTCCTCTATTCTTTTTTAATTGTGAAGTTCCTTCTCTTTTTTTGTTTGTTTGAATTGGAGCATGGAACTTAGATTGTTTTTTTAATCTTCATTCTTTTAAAAGGAAATTCATTTATGGAACTCTACCCTCTATCCCCGTGCTTGTGGATGAGTGCCATGTTTCTCTGATCTTTACCCAAGATAAGAGTTTTGTCCTAGATTTCACATTTCTGACAGGATTATTAAGTGCCCTTCAGTTTCCAGTGATTTCCTGCTATTTCCAGGACTAATATTTTTTTCTGGCTCTTTCTTTGAAGGAAAAGTTGCCCCAAACAATGATACTGAGGGAGGGAATTCTAGAGGTGTCAGTTAGACTTACTGAGTTCTATAGGAAAAACTTAAAAAACAACCAATAGTCTTCTAGCACCTTAAAGACTAACAAAACATGTTGGTGATGGTATGAGCATTTGTGGGATTGGGCACAATCCACTTCTTCAGATGATTGGAGTTATTAAAGGTCCAGTTTTGAAATAAATAGGGTATGAGTGGGTAGAGAAGGAAAAAAAAGGTGGGGAGAAGATCTGAGTATTTCAGATCCACTTCTCTTGATATTATGGGCCAGATCATCAGCATTATGATGATTTCAATCAGCTGAGGATATGGTGCATAACATCAACAGAATTGATTATAGCATTTTTTGTTCTGCTACATTATCTCCTGTTGAGTGTGCAGTATGCAAAGTAGACACATCAAATCAGAATGTGGACATTCTCTATTTGTGTGTAGCCTTCTGATGAGTAGTAGCTACAGAGCTTTTGATGAAAATGATTTGATCTTTGGAGCTCCCTGGTTCAGCATGTGGAATTACTGAACTTGGATATGAATTGCCAGCCGTTGCAGACTCATGTGCTCCTTATGAAAATCTCAAGTAAAAAGAGAGAGAGAGCAAAATTCCCAAATAGATTACATTTCCAAGTAATTTTTAGTGACAGCTCTATGTAAAGGGTATTAGATATGTCACTTAAGAGTCAATAAGGAACAGAACACTCTGCTTCTGCACGGAATCCACCAGTTTAAAAACTAATGATGCCATAGAGCTCAAAACAAAAGGAATGCTGTTCAGTGAGTTACTAATAGTTAGTGTGCTGCAATGTAATGTATTAATCCAATTATGGTGGATGTGGAATGATTTCCTTTGCATTCACACACATTGCTGGAACTGGTGTCTATATATGATGTAAATTAACTGGTATTGAAAACAACAAAATACTCTTCTGAACCATCATCTATTTTTCCATGTCACTGCATCATAAGATGTTAAATCACATCTGTCATATTTATTGGTTAATACAATCTTCCCCCAGCCCTTTTTATTGACTGAGTGAATGGAATAAATTATAGTAAATAATCTCACACCTCTAAAATGGAGTCTTCCCCCCAGCTCATCCAGAATAGAAAGGGAAGAATCTGGGAAAACTGGAGGTTTGACCATTGGTTTCATACACAGAATGGATCTACATGGCCATAAACCTGCACAGAGAAAGAAGCAGAATATGTCTTCAGTGATTCGTATTGAAACATTTAAGGTGACACTATAGCTGATTCATCTTTTCTTTCTTTCTTTCTGTCTATGTTCAATTTTATATGACATTGTTCAGAAGATGGAGTCCTCTCCTTGCAACTTGCTCAGTGTAAAAATTATCAGAATGAAAAATCTGCGGAAGGCTGACCTGGGTGAGTATTTCTCCAGTCTTAGAACATCCAAGGTGTGAAAATACTGGATATATAACCAAGCGACATAAACCACCAAACACTCATACAGGTTACACACACACACACACACACACACACACACACACACACACACACACACACACACACACACACACACAATGTGGGAGAGGGAGGCATCGAGGCATCTCTATGGTATACCTAGATCCCAAGTGTATGCTTGCAGAACATTGCAAATTATAAGAGCCTTTGTCAGTGAAATTCTAAATCCAATTACCACACTGACAAGAATTTCTGGTAGAGTGCCTTGTCCTACAGAAGCCATATAGCATTGTCAGATTCAATAATACTTTAAAACACACGAGGGCAGAAGGGGCAGTGTCCTGGGGGCCTGGTGATTCAAAGGGGCCCAGGGCTCCTAGATGCTGCTACTGCTACTTTAATTTGCTGTCAGAGCATCATGTACTCTAAGTGCTCTGGGTGATGAGGAGGACTGGCCGGCCCAGCTCTGTCCCATCTGCCCAAGGCTCCACCCTTTCTGGGAGAGCATAACCCCACCCTCCACTTTGCCTAGTGGCCTGTGGAGGCTGTTGGCTCTCCTGCACAAGAGAACCAAAGCCCAGAGTATGCACAGACAGGAACGTCTCTGTGTGACTCTCCCCAGGTAGATGGTTGAAGGGTCAAGCACCTCCACAGTGCTGGTCTCCCTGCCATTCCTCTGAAAAGCACCACAGAGTGGTCTCTGTCGGTCCAGGGGTTCAAGAGCAGGAGCTGGGTTGGGGGTGGGAAGAGGGGGGGATGTTCATGATCTCTTGTGTGCTGTGAAATACCCTTTAGACTGAGGAACATCTTTTAAGGAGGGTGGGGCTCAGAAGGAAAGGCACCAGCTCCAGGGTTCCTTGCTTTGTGGCTTCCAAGAACACACAGTATCAGGAAGCCATGGCAGAGTTTCAGGGAATCTGAAACCAATGCTGAGGTACAAGGCTTGCACGTGGATAGCTGTGTGTCCCCACTAGATTCCAGGGGGTTGGCAAGGTTTATGGGCCAGGTTCCCAATATCTTCCTCAGGAGGGCAAACCTCAGCCTTTGATGGGAAGTCCCATGAGGGGAACCTTGCAGAGCTTGTGTTTGAAGGTATCTCCCTCTGAGGTAACCATAGTGTAAAGAGAACAGATGATACTATGTTAGAGGAGAAGAAAAAGGAATATAATTCACTTCTGTTCTCATATGGATTTTCTTGCGTCTCCCCTATTTATTGGTGAAACTATTTTAAATAGAGAGGCTGAAACAGGAATGCCACATGAAGCAGGCCTGACTACCTTGATTCAGATAAAATGATATAGGATTGCAACCATCCAGAAGTTTTGGGTTCCCATGTATAATTCAACCTAGAGGGTCCGATATGGGGTTTTTATTTGGGTCCCCTAAGGGTTTCTCCCACTGACAAATGGGTGGGAAGAAGAGCCTTCTCATCCCACTCACTATGGAAGGGGAGTGAAGTAATTAGGTAGAATTTCATGTTCCTGCAGACCTCTTTCCTGTTGCTGAGCATAAGGAGAGAAGAGCCAAAAAATGAGTTCCCAGGCTCCTTCTCCCAATGGCCCAGTGCAGGAATTCAGGACCTCTCTGAGCAGAAAAGGGAGTTCCTTCCTTATCTCCATCCTGTTTGAGGAGATTGAGCTCGTCTAAGGGTCTGAACAATATTTCTCCCTGTTGAGATATTTCTAGGTTTGTCTCCCCACATAAATCCCCTCTAATGGACCCTTGCATTGTACTGACTTACCATACTCCCTTGCCAGATCTTTCCATTTCCTTTCTGTAAATGTCTTCAGTGAGGTAAGGCATTTATCTTTATCCCTTCCTTGCATTTGATTCGTGTGTCTATGTGTGGAGTTCCTAGCAACTGGATACTGTCCTTTCTAATTCAAGAAGATCTTTGGATAAAGGACTAGGTATTGGAAGAGCCAGGATTAGAAGTCAGGAGTTCCAAGTTCCCAGTCTTATATTTATTCCACTAGATCATGCTGCCTGTTAAAGTCAGTGTGAATATAAAATGCATATTGACACCATAACAGAAAACAATTTTATGTCTGGAACCATTTGTTTACCATGCTGCAACCATTCCACCTTATTCTGTGAAACATAGGCAAGTAATTGCATGCAAATAAATGCTGAAACCATTTCATCAACATCTCTAAGCTATTATTCACACAAAGTGGCAAGATAAAATCATGAATAATAAGAAGTTGCACAAATAACATTGAAATGATGCTTGTAAAAGGAGAGTTTTGGTGGAGTGGACATGCCCTTCATATGATGAACAGCAGACTTCCAGAAAAAAATTTCCTATGTGCAAAAGATCAAGAAGTAAATGAAATAAAGTTTTGAAATCAAAAAGCATCACCCCTTCTGAGGCAGATATTAATATGCAGGAAGTGATTGTGGTAAACTGATTGGTTTGGTGGATGTTCTGAAAAATGTTGAGGAAATTTTGCAAGTAGGAGTTGCAGACTATCTGTGCTTATTAATGCATGAGTGAAGATGATTAGTCCACAAGATTGAAATTAGACAGTAAAAAAATGGTGGCACATGTGATTCTGTCTTCACATAACTCCCCACTCACCATTCCTAGTACTCAATACTACAACATTTCATGAAAATAATCCTGTGTGAAGTATTTCTATATTGAGTCCCACACGTACAACTAAAACAATGAGGACAGACCCCGTGTAGAGCCTCACTTGAAGCCCTCCGTGTTCTTAATATATCTGTGGGTTCACTTGAATGGATCTAGTTGTAGGATTGGGGCCAAAATGAGAATATTTAATTTCACTAACATTTGTTCACTGTAATTCGCAGAATCTAATTTGTATGTACTAATGGGATCTCATATGGCTATAACAGAACTGCCTCCTATGAAGTATGTAAAAATTGGTAAAAAATTAAAACAGGGTTTAACTTTTAAATGTCTGTCTTTTAAAAAGTGTTCAAATGCCTTGGGCCAAATTCAAGGATGACAGTGTAGTGTAAATTATATGTTGGGAACTGGGTGTAACCTATGCTGTGTAGAAACAAACGGGAAGGGTGTAACAACATAAGAATTTTAATAGGAAGATATAAAAGAACACAAGACTCACCAATTTGTATAGAATCATAGAAAGGTGGAAGACTTCACTAGATCACCAAGTTATCTGCCTACTGTCCATTTTCTTAGCATTTTGTACGGGTCTAGATTTTAAATCCTGGAAGGATGAGCCTCCACCACGGTTCATGGGAGATTTCTCCACAGTGTCAATTTCTTAATATTAAGATTAATATTTTCTTCTCTTAGTTTCATTTCAATAGTGTAAGTCAAAATTTTGTGCATGATTATGAGTAATACTTCTCCCTCCTGTGGACACCTGTAGATAGAATATCTAATATCTGAACCGAACTATACGTACTTCGCTTTTAAAATCATTCTTCAGAAATCAGTCTTTTCATTCTGTCTCCATTTTGTACTTCTTCTTGTGATTCCCTTCAGCTGGTTGCTCTATTTTGGGAGACGTGATGCCTAGAATTAAATAGACTATTCCAGAAGTCATTGCACAAGAGCCAGATAGTGAGGGATTGCTACTTCTCCTGTTCAGTGGTGTGTAATGCTTTTGTATGTGCAGCCCAAAATTACGTTGATCTTTTATGCAACCTAGTCTATTGCAAACTCATACCTAATCTATTGTCCATAAGTGGCTTTATCCATCAGAGCTTTACAGCCTATTTTCTCCCACTGAATATCTGTATTTAAAGTTGTTTTTTCTCCAAGTGTTGTACCTAGCATTTTTCCCACTATGAACCTAATTTTGTTATTTTCAGCTCAGATTTTCAATCTCTTTGTATAATTTATCTGTCACATTTAGAACTCTAACAAATATAATATCATCTGATTACTCCTTCCAGATGAAGGTGTTTAATCAGACATTTCCAAGCACCAGTCCCTCGATACCTCACTAGCAACTCCCACCAAGTAGATACATTGTAGTTATCACAATTTGTTATGGTTGCTTTAGTGATTCAAAAACATCCTGAACAAGGAACATCCCCATGATGAGAAACACCCTATAGAACAGTGGTGGGCAACATTGTGAGAGGCGTGCACTCCCTCTGCATCCAATTAAGCGGCTGCTACAGTTCAGTTGGCCCACCCCACAAATTCTAGGTACACAAGTGTAATTAGCAAAACTCTCCAGTCATAGGAGCCCATCTTGATTAGGACAAACACGTGACCCTCTGAGATGGAGGGACACTCATGCAGCCCATTCACTAGAATGGGTTGCCCCTTACTGCTATAGAAGCAAATACATAAATTGGATGAGTTCCCGTTGCAGAAAGCTGTGAAGCCAGATGAACAATAAGAAAAGAGGACACTGGGCAAACAAAAGGAGCAGGAATCACAGTCACAATTACCATAGCAAGCACTACCATATCTTTTTTTGCCAATCTGTAGGAAGCCCTTTCAATCTAGAAGTGGATTCTTTGTCCATCTGTTGCCACAGATCCACAGGATTTGAGTTATGCCACAGCTTCTAAACAGTCTCTTGGAGCAGCCCCTTTCATGTGGCAGACCCTCAAAGAGTCTCAATTTCCTTTAGGATTGGACACACCCTGAGTCCTAGACCCCCGAGGTTTGTTCAGCTGAGAGAGTCTCTTTAGGGTTGACTCCCTAGTCTCCTATCAGATGTTTATCTCATTCTTTGCAGCATTTCAAACAGGGCAGATTGTGATCTCATTTACATTGATGTAATTGTACTGCCTGATTATGTCCTAGGTGCAAGATAGATATGTGATGTCTGCCTTTCCTTTTCTATATATCCCTCAGAGCTCACTGTTTGTATACAGAGTCCAATACTTCTCTCCCCGGCCTGTGCTTTGGCGTGATGCCGCCCTGTCGTTTTTCACATTCTCCCGTTGACTTTGTATGTAAATGGAGATTCTGTTGTGTTGGCTTACAATGCTTAATTCACATGTCAACAGAGACAAGTGAATACACATTTTTTGTTTGGCAGAAAACCTGTTTGTCAACTGTGTCCTAATATAGAACTTTAGTAACATATTTGCCATATGCATTCATAATGTCTTACATAGAATCTGCACATACATTTTACAATAGTATTAATGATGAAATGGCTTTCATTTAAGATTTCTTACGATATTTGTTGGTGAACTAGAATGAACAGGATATTTTTGTAATCCTCTTGCCAGTTGACATTGGGAAATGCCTAGTCATAATCCTGCATTGATTTTACAGGAATGGTGGTAGTTGTGGTCTTCATGTGTCCCATAGCTGCAGAAAGGGCTAGCGAAGTGAATGTGCTGCTACTTTTGCTTCGGAGCAGAATGTATCCCTGAGCAGCACACGCTTCTGACAGCTGAAAATATGCTAGCTGGCTGAGAAGATAAACACCTCTTTAGCGAGCAGAGCACATTTTGTAGACTACTAACCTTTTTTGAACCCCCAAATAATGCAAATCATACAAACAGATTCTCTGTCTCCTTGGTAGAGAAAGCAATATAGCTATGCATTTTGAACAGGTTTTAGTTTAGTCATTCCATTTCTAATAATTAAAAATATTAACAGTTTTTAAATAAGAGAAAATTGGTTGAGGCAATGGGCTCTTTATATTGGACAGAAATGATGAAATATCAGCTGTATTTAATCCTCTCTGTCTCCATGTATGCAGAGAATAACTTAGTTCCGTAAATAAGCCAATGGTGGATATGGCTTATCACCTCATTACATTTATTCTGTACCTTTTTTGCACAGTAACCCAATCTGACTGCTATGTGAGCCTATGGCTACCAACTTCTTCAGTCACAAAGGTCCGGACCAAAACTGTCAATAACTCCAAAAACCCAGTGTGGAATGAAACCTTCCATTTCAGGATTCAGAGTCAGGTCAAGGTAAGAGACTGTGAACTCTTTGCTGTCAGGCCCTGGTAGATCTCTACCCTGTCAACCAGACTGAGTCAAGTTGTTCATGTTTTCTGACACTTCCTCCCCCGCCCACCCCACGGCATTTTAACAGCTCCCTTCTTCCTAGATTATAAAAATATCACAAGCAAAACTCCACAAATGACATTTACATCCTGACAATTTCTGACATGGTAAAATAAGATTTCTCAAAGCAATAGAAATGCTGCTTTGTATCCCCATCGTGTATTGCAGCCTCAAAGTAGGAAACTCTCAGCCCAACCTGGGTTTGAGCAGCAGGCCCTAAGCTGGTGGCCTGGGTACACTCCAACTCATGTAGTATATGAGCACCAAACAGAGCAATGTAGAAGGGCTGGCTCTACTGGAAAAGACGAATGGAAACATGTGACCAACAACTAGTATCGCACAAGTTATGATGTATTTCCACTCTGGTTCTTTGCTGTCACTCGAGATTTTTCTACCTTTTGTGTACAAGATGTAGGTAGGCAGAGATATATGTCTTCATCATTCCTTCTTGAAGGCAAATTGAATTACACTTCAGAACTGGGTAGCAAGCCTCACATTGTTTGCAGCAGGGGGCGAATATCCAGAGTAACTTTTCCCCTCTGCACGGTCCTTTCAAACATTTTTGTGCAGTTTTGTTCCTCTCTTCATCTTGTAGTAGGGGAGAGCATAGGGCCTAATAATTATGCAGTAATTATACTAGTTACTTTTATATGATATGTTATTATGTTAATCAGATACCAAAGTAATCACCAGCTGACCTGCATTTTGGATTAGTGGAAATAGATAAATATGTATTAATCCTGTAATCACCAGGAGCTTAACAGTAATTTTCTTGCCCCGCTATAGTATTTAGCATGGATATACCTGGTAAATGGCTGTATGATGGTTTGCCTTTTTTTTTTCTGGCAGAAGAAATTACAATAGGGTTTTTTTGGGTAGAAGCATAGGCGTGAGCAACACATTTCATTAGGGTGTGCACCCAAAGAATTTTTGTAAAGGTACTCTTTCACCCCCATTAGCCACGCCTCTGGAGGTAATACTTTTGGGGCAATATGGACACATGACCAGAAATAAAAGGTATCATGTGACATCCTCCTCCAAGGACTTTTCCCACCATCCTCTTACCAATAGGGATTAGTTTGGCCCTCACCAAACCCCTCTCATGCAACTATCCTGGGCACACACGGCACACCCCATGCGCACGCCTATGGATAGAAGGGATTACTGTAGAGAACTCTTTGAGACAACTCAGTTGAGGTTGCATGTCTTAGTCCATGTAAAGGCATCTGTGTGTTATTTGACCACAGTTCTAGCCTTTGACATTAAAACTGGGCAGGCAACAAAACAATAGACTTTGAATATACTTATTCATAATGAAGTTTTCTGTCTCATTTTCTACCTCATCTTTTAATTGTACAGCTCATTTCCCCACTAGTGAGGGATGGAACTTCTGCTTCCTAGACACGTACACGTTATTTTACTTTTGTTTCCAGAACATCCTGGAGCTGAAAGTTTGTGATGAAGATGAACACACTCCAGATGACCATCTCCTCACTGTTTTCTTTGATGTGTCTAAAATCCAACTTGGAGAAACAGTTCGGCTGAACTTTCAGGTGAATCCAAAGGTGAGGTTTGAAATCAAAGGCAGAATTTGATGCGAAGGATACGCTTGTCTCAGTTTTTTTCATAAATATTTTAATACAGAGCTTATTTTTTCCTTGTGTATTTACTGTGTTAGCCATCTGCCCATATCAACTTTTCAACTTGTTTCAAAATAATACACCTCAATATTGTTTCTGTATTTAAAATAGAAGTGTGGACAAGCATGTTTACAGTTGTACAAAGGACACTTGTGGGAATTTGACAATGTTGACCAAGTCTGCTCTATTGCTGATTTTCATAGCAAAGCCCAACCAGCCAAAGACTTGTGTATTGCCCTGTAATAGTATTAGAGATTCTTTTGCAATTGGAGCTAGTGATTCTGATGTGTGGAAGAGGTACTATTTTGCACTGACACAGAAACAATTGCTGTTGCAGTTATGTACTGTGAGCCCAATGATCAAATATGAATGTCTAAATACAACTTAAACCCATGTCCTTATGGTAAATACAAACTTATTTCATGCTGGAGAGCTCATATCAGCACTGAGACATATTAATTCCAATTTTATGGTTTAAGTCTCCAAAGATTTGGGTGCATATATCAGAAAATTGAGCTCTGTATTTCATGTTTTCCTAAGTGACTAATTATTGTCACTAGAAAGTAAGGTCAGTTGAAAGGAAAATTTAATATCAGGAGGCTGATATGGTCTATATATTGTGATCAACAGGTTAGAAATTGCGGCTGCTAAGGTAAGGGGCATTTTCAAGTGCAGATGAGACTTTGTTGGGGTTTTTTTTTTCATTTCTAAATAGTTCTCTTTCTCTCGTTCCACAAAGAAAGAAAAGAGAATGACAAGTGTGACTTATTTCAAAAGCCTCTCCCTATAATGGCAAGGTCAGCTACTGGGAAGCAGAATAATATAATGATATAAAGTAACTGAAGTAGAGAAAAATGAAGCCCATTGCATTTGTCCCAAGAAGAGGGGAAAGTTATTTTGTATAATTTCTATGCATATCATGTGGTCAGGTTTTACTCCGTAACTTTATGGAGAAGAATGATGATGTAGTGACTTAATTTATTTTCATTTTTAGGGAAAGGAGGAGCTAGAGGTTGAGTTCACAATGGAGAGCAGGTGAGTAAAATTCAAATGTTGTCAAACAATGTACTTGTTAGAAATATCAGGGACTGAGTAAAACGAGGAACATGATTTGCATACTTGCTCTCACCTAAAGCAATGTGGATGTGGTCGATAGTGTATGTTCAGACAAATGCACTAGTTGGATGTTTCTGTATGTCATTGAATAGTGGAATAATTGGCAATGTTAGACATTTATGTGGTCACATGTAGGCATCTAGGTGAATTTTAAAGCTAAAATGAAAACCGAGTGAAGTGCAGGAATGTCTACTGATTTCCCTCACCTATGTTTTGTATGTGGCAATTAACAGTTTTAAGTAACTAAAAAAGCTTTTAACTCCTGTTGGTGAAATAATAGGATGGGCTTGTATATCTCAGTTATTGATATTCAAAGTGAATGGGGAAAATTATCTCGATATGTTGGACAAATTCATTAGCCTTTCAGAGCTGGAATTCCAGGGTCAGGTGTGAGTATTTTGGGCTAATGGAATAAATTCAGTGGTTTCTAGCTGTCAGCAAACTCAGCTTTATGTACATTTTGAAAATGCCTCTCTTTTGACAAAATGAGGAGTCTCTGCTCAGCAGAGTTCTAGTAGTAGAAGCTGGGGCTTTAGGCTATGTCTACATGACAGCATTATTTCAGAATGATTGATATTATTCCAAACTAATATACCCATGTCTACACTACAAGCAGTAATTTCGACATAATGTCGAGCTGGAGAACTGCTTACTCCGACTCCTGTAACCCTTATTGTATGAGTAAGGGAAGTTGGAGGAAGAGTGCTGAATTTTGAAATAATTGCTGTGTAGACAGCACCAAAAATTGAAATAAGCTATTTCGACTTAAGCTACGCAATCAGTGTAGCTCAAGTTGCGTAGCTTATTTCAAGTTTTGCCCTGTTGTGTAGACGTGCTATTAAGAGGCCAGATTTATTTAGTGTTCGCAAGGAACATGAGGGAAACTGGACCATATATTTGGAATTACTCCTATTGCTAGCCTATGCTGTCAGACCCAACACTTTCAAGAGTGATACAAAAATTAAAATTAGCAAAATACACACAAAGAACAAAAATGGCAATTCATGTCCTTAAAGTTACTTACAAACTGAGTGTGTTTTTTTCCCCCCTCTAGTCCAGATCTTCCTGAAAACATCGCTACTAATGGTGTATTAGTGGTAATTTTTATTTTCTAATAACTGTCCTCTACTGAGTAGCAATGCACATCATATTGCTTGGATCAGAGGATGAGTTGCCCTATAGTTACCCTTCCAACACAAAACCTCTTCTGAGAGGTAGGCTTCTGTAGGATCACAGTGAACAACATGACAATCCCACACATCTCCCATATTAGGAGAGTCTGAACTGGAACAGCGATGAACTGCCCCGAGCTGCACTGTTCCACAGTCCTACAAAGTGCCACTCGCTGGCAAAGACTAGAAGTGGTACACCTATGAGCACCCTCACAGCCTGTGTTCCTGCACCATTATTTAGAGTGACTCCTGTTGGCCGCAGCTAAAATTGGAGTAGTTGTGAGATTTTCCATGCATCATTATCTACAGTATGGCTGGGACAAGGTGGCAAAATATGTGTAACTATAAAGCTTCCTCTCTGTCTGGTCCTTTCAATAGCAACTGTTTTTGTGGTAGCTTTCTCTTTTTTCCTGCTGGAGAATCTATTGCCTTTTGTGGGGAGGCCTGAGGGTATTTCTGTTTTCTCCATCTGTATGCTAAAATCCCAGACATCACATAGCAAGTCACAACCGACTATCCTTTGGGCTAAGTACTAGACATGAATCTCTTCAGAGATTTACATTGGCAGAGCATTGTGAAGTAAATTAGTCCTCCCAGGGGCTGATCTTGTTTTCCGCATAACACTCCCACCCCATTTCCATCCATATACCAAGCGACTAGCAGGGGAATCGATTTCAGTTATGTCAATGTCATTTTATCCATCTTTTATTGGTTGTCTCTGGTATAGTCTCGTGAAGTTGCCTGTTTGGAAGTTCAGGTGAATGAGGGGAGACTAAAGAAGGAATCCACAGGTTAGTGCTTCTTTAGCTGGTGGAGTTGGATGAAACTGCTTCCAATTTCAACACAAAAATATCTGACATTTCTGGGGTGATTTGTTCATATACATTACAGTAAGGGCATTATGTTTCAATGAAAGGTGAGATTCCCACCAAGTCCTATAGGCTTTGAATCAGGTTCTATCTGATCAGACAATATAAAGGGAGTATTATAGCATTCACAATTGAACACTCACTGTAGTTAATTAAGCAGAGTTGTTTTCTTCAGCACATGTTGTTGGCTACTCATAACTTTCTGAAACATTCATGCCTAGAAAGGAAATTTTCCATACTTGATCTATGGCAAGAGCTGGGGTGAAATACTTCCAGGTGTTTGTGTTCAGAGAATATAGGAATTGGTGGAGTGAGAAACAGTAGTTAGAGATCGAAAATATTCCCTACTATCCAAGAAACTCATTGCACATCTTGGGCTGTGCATAGCCATTTTCTTTCCTCTATAGCCATAATCTTATAGGTTTGCAAAGCAACTTGAAAAATATCATGCGTTGGTCTCCGATTCAGCAAACATATAAGTGCACGGACTGTCACATTGATGTCAAAGGCACTGCTCTCATACTGGATCAGAGCTCAAGTTCCCTGACTGAGAAAATCCTTTCAGGGATTTCATGTATGACGTACATAGCCTTAAATGCGTCAATTGATGTGGTTCTTTTCCTGTTGTTCATAGAGAGGGAGATAAGGGCCCAAACCATATCTATCTAAAGTGTAAATACGACTTTTTAAGCTTATAAACTTTTCAATTCTCTGACTGCAAAAAGTGAATAAAATGTTCCATAAGAGCAGAAAATATTTCCCCCCCCCCGTTCCCCGCTAACTCAAGAAGGATCAAGTAGATGAAAGTTTATTTGTCATTGATTTCTCTGTGAACTGAGTTATGCTAGCACCAAGCTGGTTTGAAAATCTCATCTTTCTAGAAACAGAAATTTCCACAGTAAATTATAATCAACTGAAGCCAGTGGTTTGGCATGTGTGTCATCTCACCAGCAGAGAGAGAACGTCCCTGGTATAGCACCCTCAGGACCTGAGTGGTCCTGAACCACGGAGTTTGCTGGACCAGGGGAGATTCAAGGCTTCTCTTCCCACTGTTGACTCTGCTTCCAGGGTGTTAGAACCAGACACTGGGCTCTGCTTCTGGTCCCAGCTGGGGCCGCACTCCCTGCTCATCATGGCCAGGATTGTGCTTTCGACTGCCGGCCCAGGCTGCACTCCCGGGTGCCACTCTGGGCTGCTCTCTCAACCACTGGCCCCGCTGCCTCTGATCTGGAGAGGGTTGCACTCCCCACTGTGCTGGCCCCATTGCTAGCCCCAGCTGGGGCTGTGCTCCTCACTGCACCAGCCTTGCTGCTGCTAGGGTTGTGCTCCCCACTGCCAGCCCAGCCCTGTACCTGGCCCAATGGGGCTCTCTGGTCAATCAATATCCATGATCCTGCTGGATCACAGATGTTGCTGGACCCTGGATTTTAGACCCTTGGAACCCCAATGACTTCACAGGGCTGGGCCTCTATACAATGTTTATAATGGCTACAAAACATTATGGAAAATGGTTTAATATGGTGTTTTTGAGCATTATTGGCTTGTTAAGCAGCATCCACATTATGAGTTTGAGGTAGAGAACTCTGAAATATTGTAAATCAGTTAAAGATGGGATGATAACCATGGATTCAGTGTCTACTTTGTCATCTGTTTAGAAAGAAAATTCGCATTTACAGTGGAAGGATCCTATGAAGGCACCCAGCACCTTTCTCTGAGCCCCTGCCTTTGTCCTGCTTCTCCTGTCACGTTCCACTATATCAAATACAGTCAATCAGAACTGGGCATTGCACTGCCGAATAGGAGACAGCTCTCCACAGTACGTTATTATCACAGATGTTTATGAATACAGCCCATCGGTTTATCTTTTCTGGGGACCTGTAAATATGGGGGTGATACGTTTAACCATTTTCTGCTTGTCGTATTAAAATTAACCTCCCCGACCATTTTTTTTTTAGTCTTCCTCAAGTCAAGATGAAGGTGAGTCCCTGACTCTAGCTCTGAATTCACTTCCCATTCAAGATAAAGTAACAATAGGAGAGGTGAGTACCAGCCCACTAGACTTTATAGAATAAATATCAAACCATGTTGATTTCAGCTTACAAGGAAATAACTTTGCTTTGTTGCTAAACTCTAGTCAGTTCATATGTTGTTGGGTACACACACGTGGGTGTGAATACATGCACATTAAAAGAACACAAAGTCAAGTACTTGAAAGTTAGGAAATACCACAACTAAAGTTCCCTTGAGCATGTGCATTATAATACAGTTTTTAGTTATATGGCAACATGCTCTTTTTTCCCACAGGACCTCTGCCTCATTCAGCTCACAGAACAGATGGTGTACACTTACTAAGCAGCTGTTCAATATTTTGATTTCTTCTCTTTGTTCAGTTTGTGTCTTCAAGCTTTATTTACTACCCACTATTCAAACCCTGTTCCTAAAACACAATTATTAATTTCCTCATGGGATTTTGTATGCTGCTCATCACTAATAGTATCTCAATGTTTCAGAAATGTTGATGAATTTATCTTCCCAAAACCCCGCAAGAGGAATGGTTATTATCCCCTCTTTACAGATGGAGAACTCGGATACAGTGGAATGGAAGACCAAAGTGTCCACACTTCTGCAAATCAGATCACAAAGTCTCAAGGTTGATCATGATCACTTTGTAAAGCCTGGTTTAAACTAATTGCCCTGTACCACCTAGGAACTCTATAGATGATGCAGGAGTAGTTTAATGCTGTCCATTATTCTGCCTTAATGATGAGACCATCTTTCCTCATCCTGTAATCCCCTGCACATTATTCACTATGCTCCTTCCAACTTCTGCAACAAATGAGGCAGAGGTCCTACAGACAAGTCCTTTTTACTATACAAACCTGATGCGATCCATCCTGAGCACTAAATGATCCAGGGGTCCTGTGGGAAATAATATGTAATCATATAATTAAAGACTCTTATCATAATGTGGATGCACAAAAGGCCAACTTAAGGTTGCACAGATACCCTTAATTTTGGCATTTCCTACCTCGTGAGTGCTTGACTGAAAACTTAACAAACTGAACACCCCTCCCCCCTGAAATTTCCCCATATGGCATCGTATTGATATCCATATGGCTCCTTATCAGAGCTGGAACTTTTACATTCACTGTCCAGACATCTGCCTCTTGAGTCAATGGAGTAACTGATAGCAATAGTAGGGTGTCATCATCTATATCAGTGGTCCCCACTATAATGTGGTGCCTGCAGGCGCCATGGCGCCCGCTGGGGCATTTATGTGCGCCCACCGAGTGACCTGGGCCAGCTTAAGCCATTCTTGCACCCCAGGCATGTGACACATGCACGGTGCTGCCCCCAGGCGCGTGGTGCATGCCTGGCCCCAGCCCCAGGCATGAAGTGCATGCGCGGCCCCGCTCCCGGGCACCCAGCAGACCCAAAAGGTTGGGGACCACTGGTCTATATGGAACAGCACGAGAATGGGATATGACACATCCCCTTTGCTAGTGGGACAAACAGATATTTGCTGATAGCAGAGGAATTTAGAGAATCAGGAATATAGAATCCTGTTCCGGGCTCTGAAGGGTAGCACATCCAGCGATCACAGATCTTTCTGTCCATTCCTCTCAAGATCGTTCCCTTCTCCTCCATCTCTTTCAACCTTTCCACACCTGGCTTCACATTTCAATTCCAGCCTTCTTGCCAAACCAGCACCATCTTCATCTCAATTCTGTCCCATTCTCCACCCAATTAGGGTCTCAATCTCATTCTTCCTGCAACCAGTCAGTCCCAATATTCCACTACCTTCCAGTTTCTACCCTACTCCCACAATCCCAGTCTCCTTGCCCTGTCCATTCTAGTCTCACTCCAATCCCACTTTGTACCTTTCTTACCTCCCTCAGAGTTTCCAGTACCAGTTTCACCCTGTCATCCTGGCTCCTCATCCCAATCTGATTTTTATTTTTCCTTGGTCTGTCTTTTGTTTCAAAGAATTACAATTTAGTCAAATATGTGTGGATTTTTATCAGAACAAGAAATGGCACATCCTTGACACAAAATTTCAAGTTCAAGTCCCTGTTCCAAACCATAGGGGCACTACCATGAAGAATTGTCTGAAACTTTCCAAACATATTCATCCAGGGGCAGAATCCCATCATGGAGAATTTCAGCCCGAACATTAAAGCCTGTCAAAGTTACAAGCAACTAAAAACCCAGTATCTATAATGGAAAAGTTGGGCAACCTTAATAAAATGCAACCTTAACAAAACTGCTGCCAGAACTTCCTGTAATAGATGCATTTCTTTGTGTTCAGTGCATAAGGCTAGCTCTGCCTCTTTTGGGGAGGGATTTATTTCCTTCCCCCCCACCTTCCTTTATTCAACATTGAAGACAATAGAAATGGAATCCAAATTAAAACAACAACAAACCAGAGTGAAATGAACACAAACATGCATGATATATTCACGTAAAAAATAAGTTTGTACCCATAGGGTTGGATTCTCAGATGGTCTATATTAGCATATTCGTATTGATCTTAATGGAACTACACTGATTTATGCTTTGTCCCATCATTAACCCATTTCCAGGGCTAAGGAGACTGAGATTTAGAGCATATATTGGTATGCATAGTTTAACTAAAGGTGGCAATTATTGTCTGAGGGCTTACATTTTTTTAAACTGATACAGGTGCCTGAAAACATTGGAAAAATAGAGTTCAAATAGTATAATGAGAATTAACTAGTGGTGCTGAGTAGAGCTCTGTGAATTTTTAAGATAAAACTGTTTTATGAAAAATGCACATTTGAGTCAAGGATGACTTCTCAAATGTGTATTGAATTTGCTGTGTTGTTTCAGTTGAAAACCCCCCAATAAAATTTAAAAAAATGAAAAATCCATTTCTGAAATAAAAGGCTTTTATTTTTCAATTCAAAATAATGTTTTGTCTCAAAATTGGCTTCAGTTTTAGTTGTCTAAAAATATTTAAAAGCTTGAAAGTGAACATTTTGGGTTGACTGAAACATTTAATTTAACCCAACGTAATTTTTAAACTTTTAATTTATCCAAAAATTGGGGAAAAAATCATTTTGGGTCAGTTTGAAGTGATTTCATCCTCCCTCCAATTTTTTCGCATTGTCCAGTAAATAAAAAAATCAAGTATTTACACAGCTCTAATTTTGAGTCTGTCTAGAGCTATCTTTCTTGAATTATTAATAGTCAGGCCCTGTGACTTCAGTACTAATTAAGAGCAGGTAAAACTCGTTCCAAGGCTGGGAGGACACAGAAGCTTGAAAATATGATGGCACTAAGGATTTTCTCATTCTTGTTTTTCAGTTGAGAACATTTGATTTGCATGTGAAGCCAAAAGAATGGTAAGTTCTTCTCATGGGCCCCAATCTTGCTTTTGGATCTGTGCTGCTGGGCCTATGCAGAGCTCAAGTGAAATCAACAGGGCTCTGCACATGTGATTTGCCAGTTGCAATATGAGGCCTTTGGAAGCGGATAATATCAGCTGAGTTTTTCCCTTTCCTTGCCAGGGAATAATATGATTACGTAATCATATATGCTGCAATCATTTAGCAAAGCAGAATAACTTGTAATTAATTTCAACAGTAGATGAGAATATGTATTGAAACACAACACATTGCAAACAGGCTAATCATTTTAATGAATCTCTTTCATTCCATGCCATAGAAGTACCAGTCAAACTAGAAATCTGTAAACATAGTGGCTGCTGTGGGTCCTCTCCCTTCCCACAGCCTTGTTCTTCTGTGGTACACACTTTAGAGCTCTACCCTGCAAGTGTTAAGATTTTTGGTCATGATCCAGCAAAGCTCAGAAACCAACCCATGCTTCCCTTTAAACATGTTCCCAGTCCCCTTGAAAATGGGGCCACTTATGCAATTAAGTTTAAGCCAATTTTTCTTTCTCCCTCATTTCTCACATTACCCTGTCTACAGAGAGGTGTTAGGTTTATGGAAAAGATATTCCATCTAATGTGGTTTTTTTTAAAATATATATGGAGAGAGCAATTGAAATTAACTACAACAGGTGGTAATTTGTGGGTTTTACCTTGGCCTCAGGACTCAGGGCCTGTTTAATACCTCAAGAAAACTAGATGTACGTTTGGGATTTGACCTGTGCACAGAGGAACAAAATTTCCTGAAGTATCGGAAGAAAGTGGTTGCTGCTGCTCTAAAGAAGGTTCTTCAGCTAGAAGAGGATCTAAAGGACCATGAGGTAGCTGAGGCAGCAGAATCTTGTGTCCTATATTTCCCCAGACAAATGCCCAGCCTATTGAGTACTAAAAGCTGGGCCCAAAGCCCATTGAAATCTACAGGGAGTCTGTCTTGGTCTTTCAGTGGGAGTCAATGCTGGTGCCAATTATGATGCGTGGTGTGCTGTCACAGGACAGAAAAGGTGTAGGGTGTGTCCTGTGTAGAAAGATAATACCCAGGAGATCCTTCTCTCTTCTTTCCCCAGGCCAGGACAATAGGCACTTGAATGTTCTACCACCATCAGGCCCCCATTCAGTCTGGGAAAAGGGTGTCCCATGAGGAAGTTTTATTTCTAGGTCCTGTTCAGCCAAAATGGTCTCAGATTTGACAGATCAATGTTCTCTTCTGGATTGGCAAATCCTATATTCCTATGTAGGTCTCCAGCTGGCTTCTTAATTAGGAGAATCCCAAAGCTGAGAGTTTTACCCCAATTTCCATACATACTGAAAAAAAACCCACTTTGACAATGGAAGAATGTGACTTTCATTGTATTGAGCAGCCAGGCATACCAAACAATTTAAAAGGAAGCATATACAGCACAGCCCTTCCTGTATTATCTTGCTGTGCCACAGTTTACGGAGACACAGTATATCTACTCACGAATCGGATTTGGTTTAGCTCACCTTTTGCTTACCTGGCTCCTTTTTAAGCATTGAGACCTCTCAATGTTGTTTATCAACTTGCTGCCTTTGTGTGTTGCACAGGTGCCAGTTGTGGCTGTGACAACAACAGGAATTGGGACAAGAGCTTTAACAGCCATGTATGGCAGCATTTTGGGTCTTCAGAAACTGAATGTTCTGGATTGTGTTTCATATATCTCTGGATCATCTGGTACAACATGGTAAGCAGGTCATAGTATTTTATTTGATTCTTCTGTATGCTTTTGGTAGAAAGAGATGTGCTTGAGGAATGTATCATTTTACTTGGAAATACACTATAACAGGGGTGGCCAACCCATTACAGGCAAAGAGCCAGAATAGTGGTGCACAAAGAGCCTAGGGGGAAAAGTTGTCAAGCAAAAAAAAAAAAAAAAAAAGTCGGCTGCCACGTTCGATCGAGCAAAAGAAAAAAAAAGGCACTATCCCTTTAAATGAAAACTCCGGTTTGGCTTTTGACCACATCAGGTGCCAGGGGCCATCTTGCCAGCACTATTTTGCTTTGTTGCACTGGATGGCTCCCCTGCACCCGGTGAGCACTGGGAGCTGAGGGCCCTTTGTAAGGGTGCAGGGGCAGCTTTTCAAGCCACACTTTCTCACGAGCCATAGGTTGGCCATCCCTGCACTATAAAGTATGGGCATAGCTACAGCATCCTAACTATTCATCTATAGTCCCTGTAGATGTGGCCTGTGACAAACCAGGGATTGTATTCACTCTGTTCGCTTGTCATGTTGTATGTGATTCCTACTGTCCTGTGCTGCTCTGTTGTACCTCTGTGTGTGTGCCTCAATTTCTCTGGGCACTGCATCCATGCTTGGCTGGGGATGGGAGTTTTGGGTGTGCCTCTCACTGAGGGGGAAGCTGCCCCAGCCCACCACATACATAATAGCGCAGGCTCTTTTGTAACCTAAGTGGGGGGTGCAACCAGATAACACCTTTTGCCTGGGATGGGGACAAAGGAGGAGGTGGAGCTGCCTGGAGCCTGGGACTGATTGAGTGAGTCTCAGCTGTCGTAGGATGCGCGGAGGAGGCCCTGGCTCTGGGACCCCCCTCCCTAAGATGGATTGTACTGACTGCTCCTGCTTCCTGTGCTAAAAACAAGTCTGTGCTATGCTGTGTCCCTGTGAACAAATAAACCTTCTGTTCTACCGGCTGACTGAGAGTGATATCTGGCTGCGGATGGGGGTGCAGGGCCCAGTGGCTCCCCACTCCTCTGTGACATGGCCTAAGTGCAACATTTTCAGAATTGTCTTCGTCCCATCTTCAAAATGATACAGGCATTTAAGAGCTGAAGTCTCATTGAAAATCAATGAAATTTATGCTCCCATTTTACTTTTGAAAATGAGACTTGGGCTTCTATGTCACATAGGTGCTACAGAGTGTTTTCACCTCAACCTGCAATTTTCTTATTTTCTGTCTAATCATTCTTTTTCTTACACTTAGATTTCAGCCAGCAGAAATAATGATCTTAAGTAATTTAATCCCATTCATAAATATCAGAAGGGATCCATTGGATTGCCTATTTTACAGGATATATTCTCAATGACATGCACTAAAAATTTCCTAATGAAACAGGGAGAGGTTATCTGAGATTTGTGGGTGTTTCCTCAATCCTGGGTAAGGTTTTCAGCAAACCTGTGTTGAGTTTTGAGTGACCCTCTACTGATTTATATGCATTGGGTGGAGACACTCTGAAACTCAGAAATAATGTGCATTTGCACATCTTTAACCTCAAACTCAAAGTTTTCAGATGAGTTTCTCTATGGGCTTTGATAGTTTGGAGTGTGTTCATATGTGTTCATATTGGAAACGCTAAAGAAAAGATAGGTAGTGCAAGTTTGCTTAAGTAACTGAAAGAAAAGTTTTCATAAAGCTATGCTGCATAGATCTTTTGATTTTCACAGGCTCCTAATTCTAATTCATTGTTATCTTTAACACGATATTTTCTGTCTCCAGGACCATGACAAACTTGTATGAAGATGATGATTGGTCACATAAGGAATTAGGGGAGCTAATCATTGAAGCTCGGAAGCAAGCATCCAAATCCAAAATGAGTGCTTTTTCCTTGGAGAGTCTGAAGAATTATCATCGAGAGCTGAGTCAACGCACCCAAGCAGGATACAAGACATCTTTTATTGATCTCTGGGGGCTCATGATTGAATCCATGTTGAATGATGGGGTACTGTATACATTCCTTCTTTTCAATAAGGATGATATTCTCCAGAAAATTAACCTCCAGACTGAAAGACCTATCCAATATCTGTATAGGATTATTCATGCAAAGAAATTCCACGGGGTTGATTGCAAACAATACCTCATGCAAGGAGTAGGACCTTGCAAAAATATGCTAGTGACAGCAAGGCAAAGTGAGCTATGACATTTTGTGAATTAGTGTATAAATGAACAAACAGATGAGAAATGTGTACTGCATTTTCATCTATCTTTTCAACTGTACTTTCAGGTTAATTATTTAGGACAGGGGTTAAGAACCTGAAGAGTGACAACCTTCTTGCCCTTCTCATATAGCTAAATGGCAAAGGGGACTCTGACTAGATTCTGAAAGGGGAATTCAGATGTTTGGGGGTGAGTTTCTGTTGTGGAAAAGAGGTCTCGGTATGGAGAAGATTGAGAACCACGGATAGGCTAATAATTCAGAGTATATTAATAAATTAAAGACACACGGTAGGTGAGGTAATATCTTTTGTTGGACTAACTTCTGTTGACACAGTTAGCCTGTAGAGACACTCAGCCAGAGCTCACTAACAGAAGTTGACCCATTTAAAGATATTACCTCACCCATCTTTGCTCTCACATATCCTGGGACTGACACTACCACAGCAACATTGCCTGTAGTATATTTTGTAAAAAAAACAACCAAACAAAAAAACCCCAAATTTTAGTGCACTGAAACTTCCCTCTTTGCTGAGAACTGGAGCAAGACTGTCAATTTTTGTGTGGGTTATAAGGAATGCGATTTAGCAAAGGGTGTGTTAGTGAGGTTCAACTGTATTAAAATACACCGTATGTTCAATGCAATCATTAAAAACTTCTAGTGAATCTGTCACTCCTATCAGACCTTACACTTACAGGACGTTTAAAATTGCTCTTCATTAGCTCGTGGCAGCTGTTTTGGTTTTTATCTCAAGCAGGTGTTTCTGTGGCTAGTTTTGAAAGTTATAAGATTTGGACAGGCAAAGCTTGAAAAAATCATAGTGTCTCAGGTGTATTGCCACACTAATGCTGAAAGAAGTTTTCATTTTAAATCTCTGTATAAAAGAGTTGTAATTGTATGGGCAAAACCAAGCCCCTTTTTTATGTGACATTTTCCCTTCTTATTCTCGGGCCACAAGTTGTTTTGTAAAATTGGACAAAATTCTGTTTTTAGAGAACAGTTCAAAACCATATTACAGTTCAGATTTTTTTCAACTATAGCTAACTCAGTATTTCTGTTTTCTAAACAAACACTCTTTGGAATGAATTTAGGAGGAATGCCATTTATATGGAGCATTGACAAAATCATATTTAAAAACATGTGACACTAAAATATAAGTTAAGAGGAGGAATAGTGCAATCTCATTTTTTCACAATACATGGGAATGCAGAGCTAAGGATATATTGTGTAGTCTGTAAATTCTGGTATCACACATTGAAATAGAATGTAGGCTGGTTAACAGACTCCCTCTTACCCAAAACCATTCCAGAGGCCCCTGACTTCTACCAAATCTTTCTTTTTGTGCAGACAAGTACAGAGAGGAGAACATAGATGAGAATTCAAACATTTCAATGACTTTCAAATTCAGATGCCATGGGAGTGTAATGATTTGTATAGCAGCATCTATACCAGTACATGATGCTATATCCTTATTTTTCTGTTAAGTTTTCTTGCGTGTTACGTTGATCTGACCTGTGTGAGAAGAGGGGGTTAGCAGAAAGTTCAGACCTGCCTGTGTATACTGGAGTTGGTACTTGCAGTGTCCCAACAGAGCTCTGTGATTCTATAAGCAAGGATTCTTATGTCATTGTGATTGTTTCTCAATTAACCATTTTTTTCTTCAAAACCAGACAAATAACCATAAACTGTCCGATCAGCAACAGGCAGTGAATTGGGGGCAGAACCCACTGCCCATCTATCTTGCTCTCAATGTCAAGGACAACATTACCACAAAAGATTTTAGAGGTAATGAATCTGATTATATTCAAGAATTACAGCTGAGTTCAGCTCTAAGATAGTCCTATTTTAAGCTTGATATTATTCTGTTTCCCTTTGTCTCTGCATTTCTACACTGACATCTAATCAGGGCCTGAAGTTAAATGTACAGGAATATGGTAAAAGAGGCTGTTCTCCCAGTATTACTCCCTCCACCTGATTAGAGGCTGGGATTATTGGAAATCCTGTAAGAGTCCATTCTCATAAGATTTCCAGACACATCTTGCAGACCTTGGCAGTCTGGACATTCAGTTAAGCATCTAAATATATGGGTCCTTAATTCTCTGAACCTTGGGGAGGTCATTCATTATCAGCTCAGTGCTTCTTCTGCATGACAAATCTAGGCATAGAAGCCCAATTACATCCTGGTGTGGGCTCCCTTTCACTTTCTGTGGGAAGAGGAACTGTGTTTTCTTTCTGACACTTTTGCTTTGTCAATGAATCTGAAATGGACAGGAAGTGGACAATAAAGTGCTGTTACTTCATTTACCACACTCATAATTCTGATTTAGACTGTGTGCGTGCAATTGAAGTGATGCATAGACTTCTTGCTAGTCCTTGCATAGGGGACAAATGTTACCTTATATATATATTACACATCTCTTCCATTTACTTGATACACAAGTGTTTGTCCAGACCAATATCAGATTAATTGTGAATATACTTTTTATCCTTTTGAAAGAAAATGTTTGCATCTGTAGAGCACTAACCCCATTCACTAAGTGTTCCCACCCATTCTCTTTGCAAAGGCAGCTATGCCCCAGGACATGCTAACTGGCGGGAGGGTAGGCAGTGTTTGCCATGTTGACCACCTTTAGGTCCTGCTAAGGGGGAGCTACTTGAATTGTCAGTTGGGGTTGCATAGGAGCCCTGTCACTACAGGTTGCCACGGGGACATGCTGAATCATCACTCCTCCCCATTGCTCCTAGACAGGCCTCTCTTCTGCTACTTTGGCTGGCTGGCTTCAGGCTCCCCTGTGGAAAGATTCTGAGCTGCCACAACTCCCAAACTGGGTGGACCTTGTGACTCCGGTGACAAAGCTCATATAAATTGGAAATTAATTAAGGCCATTATCTGGCCCATTTTGAAGAAAGAGCTGCCTGCTGCTCCATTTGATAAACCCTGTCACTCTTCATGTCCTTCAGTGTCACTCATAGTCAATAAAAGCGACTAGTTGCAAACAATGATGGTTTCTGTAGCATAGTTCATCTTGAAAAAGCTGAAACTCAGAAGCTTTATTCTACTTTTATCTCTCTCAACCTACTGACTAACACCATGCCTGGTTACCTAATACAGTTAAATAATTTTTTGTGGCTCTGTTTGTAGAATGGGTGGAGTTTACCCCTTATGAGGTGGGATTCCTGAAGTATGGAGCTTTTATTCGTGCAGAGGATTTTGGAAGCGAGTTCTTCATGGGTCGGCTAATGAAGAAACTGCCAGAATCTCGGATCTGCTTCATGCAAGGTGTCTATTTCACTTGGGAAAGTGTTTACTTAATAAGAACACTAACAGCTATGGAGATCAGTACTTGGCAAACCACTGTCTTCTGACTGGCAGCAGTGGTTCAGTATCAACTGCAGAAAATATTTTTATGTCTTAATGAGCAGCAGAAAAAGTGAATGGGCTTCTAAATCTTCCTAATTGTCCTAAACAATTGCACTTGGTTTCATTTTCTTGTCATTCCATGCTCAAACTCAAAGCAGATGTAAAATTTGTATACATGTTTAATAACTGAGTTTGCAAAAAATATCACACTCTCTTATATTCCAAATCTCTGCAGTTCACTCCCTTAGACCATAGCTGAATTGTTAATTTATAACCTGAGGAATACAGCATGGTAACATTGAAAATTTAGCTCAATAAATAGTGGCATTGCTAATCTCCAAGTAATAAACGAGAAGTCCTGTGGCACCTTATAGACTAACAGAATTATTGGAACACAAGCTTTTGTGGGCAGAGACCCACTTCATCAGATCCACTTCGTCAGACCCACTTTGTCAGTGGGTCTTTGCCCATGGATGCTTATACTCCAATAATTCTGTTAGTCTATAAGGTGCCACAGGGCTTCACGTTGTTTATGCAGATTCAGACTAACATGGCTACCCCCCCGATACTTCTCACAAATAATGTATCTTTCATGCATACTGTATGACAACATGTTTTTAAAGATTTAAAGATTAGTTACACAAATCAACAATACGCAGTAGCAAAGGGAAGACTGTGAAAGAAGTAGGAGAAGCAAGGTATAAAAGAAGGTTATATATCCATGGAAATTTAAAAAAATAAAAAGATATATAAAAAGTCTGCCACTGTCCGACAGTTAGGGAGCTAAGAACTGGAGTTCCTCAGAATTTTTGTGACAAATTGCTTTCTTTGAATAATGCTGAATTGTCCAAACTGTAATAGTGAAACTGGGTGTGTTTCAACAAATTTTCCAATTTAAGGAAAAAAGGTTGGAAATTGTCAAAATGAAAAAGTATTTTGTCATTTTTTAAGAAAAATGTTGGTTTTCTGTTTGAAAATGATTTTTGTTTTGAAATATAATCTAGTTAGATAGGGTGTAATAAAAAAAAGTTTAAATCAAAGTGAAAAATTTCAGAATTCTCAAAATAAAATGTTTCAATTGACCTGATGTGTGTGAGCAGGGAAGAGATTGGCATTTTCATATGCAAATATTTTTGAGATTTTGACATTCAGAAATGGGGAAAAATTGAACTTTCAAAAATATTTTTGGGATGGGAAAACTGTCCCAGCCAGATCTAATGACAACTTCTATCAGTGATGAAATAGTGCTGATCAGCAAGAGTTTTCATTTGAAAATGTTTGGATTAAAATGCTATTCAAAAACTAAAACAAAAACTTTCAAAAAACCCCTACGTTATTCATGTATTTTTAATTTTCAGGGATTTTTTAAACTACACATTTTGAACTATATTCCCCCATCTGCATTTCCATCTTTCCATTCATGCTTCCACTGTCTAGGGTTCTCTGTCACTTTACAAACTTTTTCACTTTTCTTTTTCATATTTTTTTTGACCACACTAACTTTTCAAGACTTCCACTTTAGAAAAGTTACACATTAGCAAAAGCTAAAAAAAAACAAACAAACCTGTGAATGGGAGAGCCTGACTTTGGAGTTTTTTCATTATACTGCATTTGGTGACAAAAAAGGTGGGGGAGGGAGGAAATTATAATTCAAAGACATTTCAGGGAAAAAAGAAAAACAAAGGTTCCGGGTCAAACTTTGTGAAATCGAATCAACTTCAAAATATCCCCTCTCCCTCATTGAAATACGGAGTTCCAACAGTTGAGGTTGCAAAAGCTAGACTGAGTAATGTGCCAATATTTTAGTATCTGGATCCACGTGATAGCCCTCAGAAGTCTCTTATTTTGATAATTAAGTGATTTCAAATATAGGCGCAAATGAGCTTTGCAAATTTAACTCATACAAGATCTGCAGATTTTGCACCCTCAGAAGGGACTAGCTTTATAGCCTCCTTTCCCTCTCCAGGAATCTAGTCATGGAAGCCTGGACTATTAGACTTGACTGTTAAAATCAGAAAGAAATATGAAAGCAAATTAGAACAGATATATGGGGAGGGACAAAAGTTAGTGTTCAATAAAAATGCTTCAGTGTCCTCACTTGGACTCAGTTGCTATTAAATCTCTTCCCTGTGATAGGAATGTGGAGTAGCGTGTTTTCTAAGAATCTCTTGGATGCATGGCATGCAGCTGACAATTCAGAGGACTTCTGGCACAGATGGACCCAAGACAAAGTGACGGAAATAGGTAACTCTGGCTTTCCCTTTCATTTTGTTTTGCTATGTTGACATTGAGGGTTACTTGTGTTGACAAAGCTACTACTTCTGGTGGAAGTAGAGGTGAAGCACCTATGCCTGTAGGAGAACTCGTGCCATTAACATAGGTGGTGACTTCACTGACGTGTTACAGCTGTGCTGCTGCAGAATTTGAAGTGTAGATTTGCCTTTACTATTGTGATTCTGTGAGAGTAAGTAGAACAGAGGAGGAAAATGTTAGTTTTGCTGAGTCCAGGGAACTAGTAATAGCATTGACCTACTGCCACAGTTTTATTTTTTGTCATGTATTTCATTTACATCTTTACCAATGAGCCCTTTTACAGTTTTGTGTGCAGGTATGTTAAAGAGAACAATAATCTCATACATAAACCAAATCCAAATTTTGAATATTCCTATTAAACCAACCTTTATCCTCCCCAGCATTCTCCCTTCTCAGAAGCTTGGACATAGATTGACTTTGCAGTGTTCAACTTTATTAGACCAAAGGAAGAAGCAGGTTCCAAAGTTAAAGCCCCTTACTGCTAAGGCTTTGTCCTCAGCTCCTTCACGGTTAAACTCAAGAGTCTCCACTGATCTCACTGTAGAATTATCTCATTATGAGACTGGCATCTTTCAAGTAAACACAGCCTTTTTGGGTGTTACAGACAGATTTTGAAATGAGAGTTAGACATCAAGATGTCTTTTAAAATCTAGCCCTTCTGGATTAAAATCAGCACATTAAATTAAATTGCAATAGACAATAAACTGGCAATGAGCGCAGAACACAGCACGGGGTAATGTATCCCTGGAGGAAAGACTGCTAAACTCAAGAACTGCAAGATTGTTCACTCAACACATTTTATGAATCAATTTGAAATGTAGCCCCATGTAGCTACATTACAATAATTCAGTACTGTGTTGACAAAGTAGCTTCAAATCCAATGGAACAATCATGTCCTTCGAGCCAAGTCTAGATGGAAAAAGTATCGTTGGCTACTGCTTCTGCCACTTGATCACCCAGAAGCTGTGTGAGGATCCAATGTACCCCATGGTGTCACAAATGGTCTTCAGCCAACCTAGATCAAGGGGGATGGAATAATCTGAGCCAATTCTTTCCAATTGCTTCTTCCAAGGAAAAGAATAGAATGACAATGTAGTCTAATTAGAATCTCAGGCCTCATTCTGAAGATGCATTAAGGCCCTAATCTAAAGCCCATTGTTGTTCATTGAAAGACTCCATTGATTTCAGCGGGTTTTGAATCCAGCTTTTAGGTGCATGTTTAGAAATCTACATAAATAATAATTTATTATTGCAGAAGACTATTCCACCCCTCCACCCTCCCTGCCCCTACAAGATAAATAATTCTGCGATATTTCTACCACCTTTCTTCAGAGGAAGTGCCTGATCTACCTGAGAAGCCACATGAGATGGCTACTTGCATGTACACTCCTGCAGGAGGTGTTTCCAATGCACTTCGAGATATGTTAACGGATCGCCCAGCAGTATCAAAGTACCACAGTTTCTTAAGGGGTTTCCAGATGCACAATGAGTACACACAGCATGGGCAGTTTTCTAAATGGAAAGGTATAGTAGTGCCACGCAATTATTAGTGGGTTCCTTTGGGTGATTTGGAGGGCTCTGGAATTTGCAAGGGAAACTTGTATGTCTTGAAGAAAACGGAATGGGGTTTGTGTTAAACTCATGCATTATTTATGCTGAATCGGACAGGAAGAATGACCGAGCGTCATTTTTTTTAACTCCTTCACTACAAATATCAGGACTTGAAACTAATTTTGAATAGATCTCCTTGATTAATGTTATTGGATTGTTTGGGGCTGAAAGTACTTAGTGGAATTGGTTTGGTGGAACCTCACTCATTTTGTGGTAGATCACACGGAAAAGCTATTTCAGGTTTGGCACAGTTCATGGATTTGGGTGAGCAGATGGAAGAGATTGAATGGGAGAGAGTTAGAAAAAAAATCCCTTCTCAGTCTAGGAGAGGCTGGCTACTAGATCCAATGACTGGGGCGAAGTACTAGAAGGGAGCCAGGTATGGAATGACCGGGTATGTTAGAGAAGATCCATATAAAGACATGGATTCTCAGCTGAGGTCCAGGGCCCGATAGGGGAATGGGAAAGGATGTCCCATCACTCCAGACAGGTTTTAACAACTTTCCTTTTCTTTATGCCTAGATGAAAAGGGGTCCCCAAATTATAGGAGGTGGGGTCCTGAAATTCTCCTCTCTTGTAACATGGGATCATAGTGCAAAAAATATTGAGAACCTCTGCTGTGCAGCACAGCATGGGCAAGCTATAGTGGGATAGCTGTCACAAAGGAGACTGTGCCTGGAGGGAAGCTGTACTTCTCTTTTCTGTCTGACCTTTGAAATGCGGGATGTAGTAGATCTGTTCCTGCAATGGTTCATTTGTAAGAAATACTTGCCTTTCAGACACTATGCTAGACACTTTGCCTAATCAACTGAGACACACTGCAGAGCATCTGGAGCTGGTAGATACTGCATTCTTCTTTGATACCAGTTGCCCACCAATTATGAGACCAGAGAGGAAAGTGGATGTCATCCTGCATTTAAATTACAGTGGAGGATCACAGACAATGGTAAGAGTGGTCAGTTTCTTCTTTGTTCTGTTCAGTAATGGCCAATTGTGTTAGTAACTTCCTATTTTTAAACATTAGAAGAGAGAGGTGATTCCAGGAGGAAAAACCTTGATCTAATTTGAACTACTTTTTAGATGGTGCTGAGGAACCTTTTTTCAATCAGGGGCCATTGACTGCAGAAAAAATCAATTGAGGGTCACACAGCCCTGGAGGAGGCGGGGAAGTCAGCGGCTCAGGGTTTTCCCTAGGTTCTGGGGTTGGACTAGGAATGAGAGTGAAGGGGGGATCAGGGCTGGGGCAAGGAGTTGAGGTATGGGGGGAGGTGAGGGCTCTGGCTCAAGGTGTGGGGTATCTGGGACATCTATGATAGGGTTTGGGATGAGGGGTTTGGAGTGCAGGAGAGGGCACAGCACTGGGGCAGGAGGCTGGTGTGTGGGTTGGGTGAGGGCTCCAGCTGGAGGTGTGACTCTGGAGTGGGACCAGAGATGGGACAATAGGTTGGGGTGAGAATGGGGGTTAGAGGTGCAGTCTCCAAAGGAATTTTAGTGCAGGAAAGAGCTGAGGGTACCTCTGGAAGGGAGTTCTGACCTGGGGCAGGGAGTTGGCATATGAGAGGGATTTGGGGGTGCAGGGTCTAGCCAGACAATGCTTACCTCAGGTGGATCCCAGGTGGCAGTGTATTGAGGATAAGCTTGAGCTGTGCTGTTCCTGAAAGCAGAATCACTATGTCCATGGAGGATCCTGGTGGCTTTGTGTGATGTGGGCTACCTGTGCCTTCAGGCTGTGCCCCTGCAGCTCCTATTGGCAATGATTCTTGGCCAATGAGAGCTGTGGCACCAGCAATAGGAGCAGCATGTACAGCTTCCGTGACTGCTGTTGCACCCAGGGGCTGCAGAGTGATGCTGACAAGCCAGTGCTCACAGCTCCAATCCAGTGAAGGGAGGGGAAAGGGTGCTGACGTTCAGAGCTCACAGCTCCAGTCCTGCGGACACGTGCTGCGGGCAGATGAAATGAAGCAGTGTATGGTGTCCAGGCTGTTGGCTGCAGGCTCCCCACTTTTATTTTAGATCATGACATGACATATTCTCTTTTTGGAAACAATGGCCTATGTGCTATATTTAATTGAAACATTGTGGGGTGGCACTAAGAAATAGTGATGGTTGAGATGGCACTTCCATTAGACACATGTCCCATATCTTAAAGAGCAAATTCAGTTTTATGACCATTAGGGTTTGAATTAGGGATGTAAGTGACCAGTCGACTATCAGATAAGCAAAAGCTTATCGGATAGTTGCTGAGTCCCTCGACTAGCCACTTCTCCCCCTTGCTGCCTCTTAAAAGCCGTTCCTCTCCTCCCCGCCCAGCACCATCTCCACAAGGGGCAGGACAGGCAAGAGGGCAGTGAGGACTGGGCGCAAGTGGGGAATCAGCTGATTCCCAGCTTGTAACCAGTTCCAGAAGCTGTGCCTCTGGAACAGGCTCTTAATACATTTAAAAGGCAGAGCCACAGCAGGGTTAACTCCTGGGCGGGAGCTAATCCTGCTGCAGCTCCCCCACTAATTGACTAAATTTAACATCCCTAGTTTGAATGTTCATTTCCAGTCCCCATGTGATTGAAAATAAGTGTGATAAATAAAAAAGACCAAAGTTTTATTTACTTCCTGAGCTATCCAACATAAGATAAAATGTGATTTAATGAGTGAAGAAATGTTTCACATGCTTGTCTGTGTTCCTATTTAAATGTGAGACTTGCTTGTGAGGACATGTTCATTTGTCATGTTTGGAAAATTGTTTCAGGTATTCTATATAGAACAGTGCACTGCACATGCTATTCCACGCCTGAACACACACGTGGACTTCCAAATAGATAGATGTGTCAATACAAGTGTTAGTCAATGTTGGGTGGGACTAAATCTGAACAGTCACTAATGAAGGTGTTTTCTGTAACAATAATATATTTCTTTTCTTTGACCAACGATACTGCAATTACTCTGGTATGGCAAATGAGTTCTTAATTGTTTCCCACAGTAGTTCTATAAAATGGAAGATTTATTACTATGCAACTACATTTTTGACTGTCCAATAATTTATTTGAATGTAGTCTTTATTAGTCAGTGGATTTATTATAATATACTTGAATCTTGTTTAATATTTTACTGGACACTTAAATGAAGTTTTTGTGTGTCTGACGGCTGTGACTGAGCTTTCTGATAAATGTACATGTGATAAATGCAGTACAAGCGGGACTTCCATGGTCCAGCACCCTCGGGACTTGAGCAGCCCTGAATGACAGAGTTTCTTGGAGCAGGGGAGGTCAAGGCTGCCTTCCCAACTGTTGGCTCTGCTTCCTCTGCCCCTAGCCCTACTGGGACTTCACTTCCCACCAAGGGCTGGGGCTATGCTCCCCAGCACACTGACTCTGGCTGGGGCTTTGCTCTTGCCACCAGCTGAGGCTGTGCTCCTTGAGCTACAGTCCAGGTTGCACTCCCAGGCACCAGCCCCACTGCCACTGGTTTGGGCTCCCTGCTATGACTGTGCTGCCAGCCTCTGCTGTTCCCTCTGCCTCCAGTTGGGTGGAGCTCCGCTCCCCACTGGAGTGAGGGCTGTGCTCCCTACCACCAGCCCAGCCCCTGAACCTGGCCAGCTGGGTTCTCTGGTCCAGCAATATCCGTGGTCCTACCGGAACATGGACGTTGCCAGACCAGAGTGTCCCGGCTTTTAGAGGTGCAACCTGTATTTCAATGTCTCATCAGACATCAGATTCTTTAGCCTGTAAAGTGGATGAAATCTCAGGAGAAGTCTCAAAATGGTGGGAATATCAAAAGACTGTCAGACACAGATTGATTGGGACTAGAGTTTTATGAGAACAGCTCACTAGATTTCAGCAAGTTGGAATCAGAATTTGATTGAGGGTCCCGCTTCTGATTTGGCCTCAAACACAAATCCTGAAACTGAATCTAAACCAGACCCATCTATAACTGAATGCAGATGTGATCTTCAGTAGCACCATTATTCCTTTGAATTCTTGCTGTGTTGTTTCCAGTCAAATTCCTGCTCTACAACTCTCATGGCCATTAGTGTCTTTAAATCGATAGTGCAATTTTGAACAGTCTTTACAATCTGTACTGTTTTCTTGTTTTGTGCAGTAAGATTATTTTTGGATAAGGAAGAAAATAAAGTATATTGCCAGCAACTCTTTTCATGTGACCCAGCTTGTCTCCAGATGCTTGCATTCTTATTGGCATTGCAGTACAATCCCAACCTTATTTGTGTCTCTTTGTCGCTTCTAATGTTTGTTCTGGTCTGCGGTGATTTAGCCTCTGGATCGGGCCTCCACATACTTCTCAGAGCAAGGAATCCCATTTCCTAAGCCTGTGTTGAGCGAGGAAGAAAGGAAGAACCTAAAGGAGTGTTATATGTTTGAAGATGCAGAGAATCCATGTGCTCCCATACTGCTCTATTTCCCACTAGTGAATGACAGCTTCCAAAGATACATAGCACCTGGTAAGTGAACATCAGCCAATCATTGCCTTACACTTAGCATGTCCAGCCTGCCCACTCTTTCTAGATCTTTGTGTTTTATTTCATACCAATAAACATTTCTCCTGTCCCCGTTTCTAATTTCAACATAACTGACTTTTAAATGACAACTTTCAGCCTGCCCCATCACTCAGTTACAGAGTTTGGGCAAATTGCCAGAAAACTGAAAAATCTCTTATTTTCCAGATCTTGAAAATAAAAATATGTTTTGGAGTTAACCAAAAGCATCTCTTTTTTTTCTTTCAAAATTAGTGGTGAATTCAAAATTCAAGCTGACAAAATTCACTTGAAATGAAATATTTTGTATCAAATTCAAATTTTTCATTTTTAAATGAAAACAAAGAATATTTAAAATAAAAGTTATTTTGAAGAAAAAAAAATCAAAATGTTTCAGTTCCAAAACATCAAAGCTTTTTTCTGAAAAGGGAATGATGCAAATTCATGAAATATTTCCACGTTGCAGAATCAGTTTTTTTCACTGAAAAAAATATTTAGTTTGAAAAATTCCATCCTGCTCTACTCATGTATCCCTCATGACAGACAGCCCTTATTTTAGACTCACGTTTACCTCAGTCTGACTCATGGCTGGTGTTATGCCATCAATTATTTCTGTAAATTAAACAAGGCCACAACATTTTAACATTGTGGTAATAGTTACTTCTACTGGTTTTTTTTAATTCCATGACTTGTTTTGGGGGCTTTTGTGGAGCAATTTGGAAGGCCAACACAAATCATTTGAGACTTAGAGGGTTGAGAGCTAGGCTTTCCATATAAATCATGTGTTCAATATGTAACTTGAGGCTGCTGTGGGAGAAGGTGAGGCATTTGAGGCTGTGATTCTCTCCCTACGTTGGCGTTACTCAACTTTACAGAACTTTTTCATCAGAATTGGGTACTGCAGTTTTATTGTTTTTCCAGGGCTAAGACAGGGACCTGGTTACAAAGGAAATAAAATTGATGAGCAGGGTTTGCAACAGATCCAAGAAGCAGAATAGAAGTAAAATCTTTAGACTTGATTAAGCATTTGATTTTTTGGGGTCACCTTGCTGTATAAATGCCAACGGATAACCTACAAAGCAATTCTACACCTTCACAACTTTTTCCCTGAAACAAAATTCTGTTCCTATATAATAACCTCCACTGCTCCTCCTATTGGTGATATACCAATGATTCTCAATTTTAGCATACAGTTTTAGTAATGGTTACTATGTTGTGTTGAAAAAGATATGTTAATCATGTTGAATATGGGCATGTATCACTATTTTGTGGGTCTGTAGTTAGCTAAGATGCCCTGGTATTTCTCTGATGATATGGAGTCAGTCACCATCATCCATGACTTTGCCACTTCCTCTTCAGTCTAATGCACTGTGCTGTGCTTTTGGATACATTTGCAAACCACTCAAACTTCAGTGAATGCAAAATATAGCGGGTCATCTGCTTAGTGGAGAAAGCTTGCATGAGCACATTATACTGCTGGGCTGTGAAATGCCCAGCTGTGCGAAATGCACTGACTACTTAGGCACTGTGAGCAAGGCCAGCCCGAGGTATTCTGGCGCCCTGGGCATGGGCAGATGGCGCCGCCCCTGGGTGCATGGTGCATGGTGCATGCGCGGGCCCACCCATGGGGAGTGGGTTCACTCCCCTAGGGTGCATGGCCTGCCCCCGGGGCGCACGGTGCATGTGCGGCCTGGCTATAGCTACTGGCGGGCAGCCCAGGCCCGCCTCTAGGATGCACGGTGCAAGTGCGGCTCAGTCCGGCCTGGCTGATGCTGCTGGCGTATGCGCCGGGCCATGTAGAGCCCCGCGGCCGTGGGGGGAAGGGCGTTGCTGGCCAGTGCCGCAGGGATGCGTGCAGGCCGGTGCTGCAGGAGCCGGGCACGCGGTGCCTGATGGCAGCTGTAAGGGACGCTGCGCGCCCCTTATAGCTGCCATCAGGCACCCCCCATCGGTTGGCGCCCTGGGCAGCTGCCCGGCTCACCCATGCCTCAGTCTGGCCCTGACTGTGAGAGAAATTCAAGGGGCAGGGTTAAATTAATAAAACCTGAGGTCTTTAGGACCTGGTTATGGGTTCTACACACAACTGAGGCATAGCGGATAAGTCTTTTTTCAGGAGAGGCTGGGAATCTAACCTCCCTGTTGATATCTTCCAAAGTGTGAGTTTAACAACCTTTAGAGTACTACACAAAGTAAGTGACTGAGCAGTTGTTTGCTTGTTGGGAAGGTTTTTCTTATGGGATGAAGCAGACATGGGAGGAGGCTTTTTGTACTTTACACTGTGGGCCATTTGAGGAGGTGGTTGTTTATATTGCGAAACAACAGTGATGGATAGACCAAGTAAGGAGAGAAGTTGCTTTATTAATTCAGCCACCATTTCTCATTGAACCTGCATTTTTAATGGATGAGTCACTCTTGCTTTTTATGATCATTTTTAGATCTACCAGTTTTTTATTTCTTCTTGCTCTCAATGTCGCTTTTTCTTTTTTCTCACTGTCATCAAAACCTCTTCTTTCCCCATTGGGTGGTGGACATGCAATCCTCTGTAAGACCCCTACAAATGACTTTCTATGGACTGGACCATAGGTGCTGTTGATAGCAGCAGTCATTTTCATCCTCACACAATGCATGAGGGTTCAGATTTGAGACTGATGTTCCACACACCAAGTTCTGGATTGGCAGTTAAATATGTGAGCACCCTTTGGGCGTTCTTGACACAGTTCGTTAGATGGAGATACGCTATAGGTATAATAGGATCTCGATAGTGAAACCTATTGTTTGCTTGTTTCATTCCCCAGGTGTGGAACGTAGTGCAGCAGAAATGGAACTGGGCAAAGTTGATGTCTCCAGCTTCTATTCTCCATATTCCACCAGGGAGGTCTCATTGAAAGCAGAGGATTTCAACAAGCTGCTGAAACTGACTAATTACAACATCCAGAATAATGAAAACATGATTCTTCAGGCCTTGCACGCAGCAGTGAGGAGGAGAAAACAGTCTCAAACCCAGTCCCCATCCCAAGCACAGTCATCTTCCTGAAAGAAATCTTTCCTGAAACCCCTCTTCTGACCTTCAACCCCCCCATCCTCTCCAACTTCATCATCAGAAGCAAGCTCCCTGCAGACCAGGACATGCTAACTCAAAGTGGCATCAGACTCTGCCATAATGGTAGATGCAAACCCTGCAGACATATCACCATGATAACAATAATGAACACCCCCTGCTACACGTTTCAAGTTCCATGGGGTCCTACACATGACAATCACGACATGTCATGTACCTCATCCAATGTACTAAATGCCCAATAATAACGACATGGGTGAAAACAGACAATCATTATACTTTCAAATGAACCCACAGAACAATGATAAAAGACAAAGACATCATCACTTGTGGTGAATGCTTTTCAAAAAGTGATCACTCTATATCTGACTTTTCAGCCCTCACCCACAAAGGAAACCTGTACAGTTCCTTCAATGGATGATCCTGGGAGCTTAAACTCATAACTTTGCTAGATAGTAAAAGTCATGCTTATCAGAAAGACTGGATTTATGGCTTAATAGCACAATCTATAACTCACTGTCCCTCCATTCCATCTCTTCTCCCTCCTCTGTTCCCCTCTCTGACTGGTAAGGTGCTAACAGGCTACTTTACTTTGAAAAGTTCCTTAAAATGTGTTTAGCTACTTATGCTAAACAATCTGCTCCACCTTGTATTTAGCTGTGACATTAAGGGATGTTTATCCTGGCAAAGTTAAAGTGCTGCTCTGGCAGTGCTTTAAAGTGTCTGTGTAGTTGTGGTACCAGCACTGGGAAAGACTCTGCCAGTGCTGTAAAAAAAGCCACCCCAAACAAGGGAGTAGCTAACATCACTGAGAAGGCAGCTCCTACAGTTATAGTACTATCTATACTGACACTTTGCTGAAACTTGCTGCCCTCAGGGGTATGTTTTTTCACATCCCTGAGTGAGACAGTTTCAGCCCAGTAAAGTGGCAGTGTAGACAACCTAAGCACATTTCCCAGACCTGGAGAATAGCTCTGTGTAAGCTTGAAAACTTGTCTCTCTCCTCAGCAGAAGCTGAGCCACTAAAAAAATATTACCTCATCCACCTCATTGCTCTAATTCTCCTGCGTGCTTTCTGTTCTGCCAGCTGGAAGTGTCAAAAACTTTCTAATGTTTCTTCTATAAAACCAAATGAATAGGTATTTAACCTGGGATGCTTCAGTGGATTTTGATTCATTCCAATTAAGCAGCCATCCCAGAAAATAAAGTTCACTGAGTCATGACCTAATATTTGTTTTAAGTAAAGGGTGGGTCATGGTATTTTATGCAATACTATATATAATATACACATTTAAAAAACATTGTAAACATGATAGCACAGTAAATGAACATTTAAATAATCTTTTAAAACCTCAGAAATTCTGGTTTAAGTCCGGACTGGCTGCTCTGTGAACTGATTCACTGTCAACCAGTTTTACCCCCACATGGATTAGTCTACTTTGCTGGCACCATTTCATCCATTTTTGGAGAAAAAAGGATCCTGCTGTGTGCTTAGAGCAATAAGCATAACTCTTCTTCGTCTATCTTTTATTTTCAGCACCTGTTCTCTTCAGATTGGCTACTACCTATTCATCTATAAAATCTCCTGTTGTTTCTTTGGCACCGACATTAACAAAATCTGTAAAATCCTCCTCATTTGTAAGTGGGTCATGTTAAATTTGTTTGTTTCATAAGAATGGCCATACTGAGTCAGACTAAAGGTCCATATAGCCCAGTATCCTGTCTTCCAACAGAGTCCAATGCCAGATGATCCAGAGGAAATGAACAGAACAGGAAATCATCAAGCTATCTCTCTTGTCATCCATTTCCAGCCTCTGACAAACAGAGGCTATGGACACCATTCCTACCCATCCTGGCTACTAGCCATTGATGGACTTAACTACCATGAATTTATCTACAGCCGCTCCCTGAGTTTTGAATGGTCAAGTTATGACCGTTCACACTTACGACCAAAGCTCCCATGGAGCGGTTGTAAAGGTGGTCCCCGAGTTACGAACGCGACCCATGCTTACGAACAGCATGGTCGTGTGTAACGCAGTGGGGTCCAAGTTACGAACCGATTGAGTTATGACCAAGTGTTTGGTCTGTAACTCGTTTGTAACTCGGGGAGAGGCTGTAGTTCTTTTTTGATCCTTGTTAAAGTCCTTGTCTTTTCAACATCTTCTGGCAAGGAGTTCCACAGGTTGACTGTGTACTGTGCAAAGAAAAACTTCCTTTTGTTTGTTTAAAACCTGCTACCTTTTAATTTCATTTGGTGACCTCTAGTTCTTTTATTATGGGAACAACTAAATAATTGTTCCTTATTCACTTTTTCCACACTAATCATGATTTTATAGACCTCTATCAAATCCTCCCTTAGTCTCCTCTAGTTTGTTTTATCACATTAAATAAATATCAAGCTTTTTAACAACCACTTTCTTGAGTGCCTTCTGTTCTGAATTGTTATGCTCCATGCTGCAAAGAAAGAGTTTCAAGGAGATTCTCTTTCCTCACAGTTTCTTCCACTTGAACATGTTGCCCTTCACCTGTTATTTTTATAAATATTTTGTTTGGTGGTAGTTCTGAAGTTTATAATTGGACCCATACTTGTTAGTCAGAGCAGTCTTATGGTGTGAGCTGTACCACTATAGCTGCTATACAATTATGTAATGTCAAACACAGCTAGTATGTGCACTAGTGTATAATTAAATTACAGCAAGATACAAGTTGAACTTCTCTAGTCTGGCATTCTCTGGTTCGGCAATATCTGTGGTCTGGCATGATTTTAGTTAGCTGGTGTTACCCTAAAAATTCCCAATGGAGACCACCCAGGATAACACGAGTATGGGTTTATTGATTGAAGAATTAACACTCCACTATATCAGGGCTACTCAGCATGTGGCCCACTGCCTGTTTGTTTGCAGCCCAGGGTGCAATTTGGGTTTATGCTGGACCCAACATGCGGCCTGCGGGTGGGAGCCAAAACAAAAAAGTAGTCAATATATAATGGTCTTCTGCTGATATGGGTTTTAGTAAAATTTCTGTACTGTCACTGCTCATTAAAATTGCTGTCATATGGGTGGAAATTGGGTAAACATTGCATTTTATTAATATCAGCAGAACTGACTTAAATGGGGCCTGTGTGGTGTGTAGTCTTGCCTTAACCTTTGTATTCATGCCCAACAGCGTCAAAGAAGCTATTTACATGTATATGCAACCACACTTAAATTGCAGCCCTCGGCATATGCTGTGAGTATCATCGTGGCTCCGGGGCTTCAAAAGTTCAGTAGCCCTGCAATGTATGGTAAAACTAAAGAGGATAGAGCTGCCACTAAAGATTTTAACTAAGGGAACATCTCACTCACTCGAGCGCGCGCACACACACACGAGTTGCAGAAGGAGCCAAGGCATGTTGGTTCTGGAGGGTCTTTTTGCTGATCATAGCTGGGGAGCTGGTCAGGAAAGAAACTGGCTGCAGGAAGAAGAACATCTCAGAAAGAGAACTACTGTCACCTGTTCTCTCCTTTTATTGCCTCTGTACAACCGCTGTGACTCATCCACATTCCCCACCAAGGAGCATGCCCAGACTTCCCTTGATCCAACAGAGCAGCAGTGTATCCTTAATTGGTCTGATGACTCATTACCTGGCTCCATGTGCTCAGCCTTGCAGTTTCTAATCCCAAACACACAATAGTCTCCAGTCACTCTCACACACACATATCTCCGGGGAGAATGCAGTTTAGAGCAAGTTACAAGCAAAATGTCTGAGAGTTACAAAGATTACAAAGTTGCAAGGCTCAACAATCACCAAGTTTACAGTAGGTTTCTAAACTTATAAAACAAAATTGTGGAGAGTTACAAAGTTGCAAGGTTTTATAAAGATTACAGAGATGCAAGGTTAAAAAAGATTACAAGGAGTTGCAAAGTTTAAAAGGCAATGCAGCTAAAACAATTGTAACGCTTCAGAGAATCATTTACAAATCATCAGTAATGAAGTGACTTAGAGGACAATTCCCGCTTCCCCCACAGCAATACAGTCAGCAGGATGTTTTTATCACTCTCTAAGTCATGTGTTGGCAGGACCTTACAGTTTTGGGTATTTCCAGAAAATCCACGTGTAAAATCAAGTAATAGCTCAGGCGGAGGCTTTTATGCAACAGCTGGATGTCCACTTAGTTGGATGTGGCCAAAATTCCCATAAAATTTGTTTACAATTACCAGTCCTCGCTCTCAGGCTACTTCTTGACTGGCATGATTTTCCGCAAATGCTTTTAACAGAAAAGTTTTTCCGTTAAAAGCATTTGCGGAAAAGAGCGTCTAGATTGGCACGGATGCTTTTCCGCAAAAGGATTGGCCCAGCATGATCTTGTGGGTAAGATCCAGAGTGTAAATTGACTGGGAATTGTGGCTGGTTTCTTGGACCAGAAGAACCCATTCAGGGTAGGTGAGATTGGGTTCTATAACCTGCATCTGTGTTAGGCCCAGGGCTGATTGTGGCCCAGGGATATCTGGGATGTCTGAGGGATTTTGTTTGGTGTGACCAGTTTGCGACCTGTTTGGAAAGGTCTCCGGTCTGGGGTTGTAAAGAGCCCTTGTTTTGAGCAATTTACCCTGAGTGGATGCCCTCAGCAGTGCCCAGACTCGGCCCGATCCATCACACCCATGCAAAGCATTTGCAGGCCTCTTGCCTCCAGGAGATTCTTGCCCCCACTCTGAAAAACCATAGCACCAGCACTGTCTCAAATAGGCTTGTGAACGATTGTCTCCTATTTATTTTAGAAGCCATATTGTAGCATATGACCGGAACCAGGTGATATATTAAAGCCCTTTCCTGTGATCTGGCCACTCCTCTCTCATGATGGAGGGATGGCGTGGCCAAATTTGTGTGATGTAGTGACCTCATATTCCAGCTTACACTGCCACTCACTCAAATTTGGCCTGGATGTCTCTCCCCTTCACACACACACCATGAAAGGCTATCTGAGCCATTTTTCCTCCTCCCCCTTCTGCAGTCCTTCTAGCTCCTTTGGCTGCTGTCAAAATCTTGGTGGATGCAATAGATCCCAAATCGGAAAGGTTGGCTCTTGATACAAAAGGATATCTTGAAAATGCATCCAAATAAATATGTCTCAATCAGAATGAACAGCTATTATAAGGCACTCAATTCCATGCTTTTATCCCAGAGTGAATGGACTCTGAATATCTCCACTTAAACTGATGGTCTAATGAAACATGGTCCAAATTGTGCCCTAACTAGCTGTGGGATGGAATGTAAGACAGTGCATGATTAGCACCTTTTGACTTTGGACAGACTGCTCAGGCACACCCAGGCCACTTTATGCTATCATAATGGTGTAAAGGGTCTTGTGTAAATGAAAATCGGTCCCAATAAATTTCCAAGCTTCTATGATCACATCAGTAGATTTGCATCTATGAGTAATGGGACTTTTACCTGCAGATCAGTCAGCACTACTTACTGTGGGGTACTGTCCCTAGTGGTGACGATGGAAGCCTAATGATAATCTGATACTATTTAATTATATGCATAAGTAAGAATGTCACATCTCCTTTCATGTACAATAGTAATAGAAATGTAGCCGTGTTAGTCTGGTGTAGCTGAAGCAAAATACAGAACTATGTAGCACTTTAAAGACTAACAAGATGGTTTATTAGATGATGAGCTTTCTTGGGCCAGACCCACTTCCTCAGATCAAGTAGTGGAAGAAAATAGTCACAACCATATATACCAAAGGATACAATTTAAACAAATTAACACATATGAAAAGGAATGAACAAAGACTCTAACTATCTTACCCATTACCAAGATAGCTTCCCCAATTATCACCTCTAATACCATTAGCTCACAGACATCTAACTCTCCCCACCTCTAATATAATTAATCCACAGACACTTACCTTCCTTCCTTCCCGCCCCCCCTGCATCTCCCTCCTGTTCTGAAATGTGATTTGTCCTTTTCATATGTGTTCATTTTTTTAAATTGTATCCTTTGGTATATATGGTTGTGACTATTTTCTTCCACTACTTGATCTGAGGAAGTGAGTCTGGCCCACGAAAGCTCATCATCTAATAAACCATCTTGTTAGTCTTTAAAGTGCTACATAGTCCTGTATTTTGCTACATCTCCTTTCCTCCTACATAGCTCTTTCCAGGCTCACTGAGAGAAACAAATTATATTTGCTTCCAGCTATATTCAGTTGTATTAGTTTTGAGCTTTTTTTTAAACTCCATATTTAACTCCTGTGGACCAACAGAGCTGAGGAGCTCATGAATGAGTGAGCTCTTTGGATATTTTCAACCCAACACAACACAGTAATTATTTTAATCATATAGAGGAGGAAGCCTCACCAAACCTGGAGATATTAGAGCGCTCACTGCCAGTCAGCTGGTTTGGCTTTTATCAGCCAGGCCCGGCCTTTGGGCAAGGTGAGCGAGGGCCCTGTGCTGCCCAGCTCTTGGCCCCGCCCACCCGGCCAGAAGCTGCATGGCCATGTAGCTCAGCATGCAGCCTTAGACCCCACACACTCTTTGGATAGGTCTGGTATCAGCATTGATGAGCTTCTGTCTTTGGTGGCCACCCATGAAGCCCCAGATTTCACATGGAATCCAGTCTGGTCAGAAGATGGCCTTTTTGGCCACATGGAATATTTTGACTTTTTGGCAAAAAATTAAAAGTTAAAAATTTCAAACTATGAAATGCCATAACAATTCCTCATGCCTCCATTGTCCTCTATGGACCTGGCTTCCTCCCATGGTGCACTATGGTTTCCTCTCCTACTGAGACGCTGTGGTGTATCATGGGAGATGTAGTCTGGCTGAGGAATCTGGCCCATAAAGGAAAATGAAGACATGAGAACTATGAATTACAATCTTTGGGAGCCAATCACTCTTTCACTATTTATCTACAGCAGAACAACATCAACAGGAGAGATTTAGGAAGTCCCCTCATCAGAATATCCCATAGCTCCATGACTGGAATGGAGCACTCTCCTGAGTGGTATGGGAGACCCTTATTCAATTCCTTTCTCCACATCAGGCTGAAGCAGGAGCTGAACTAAGGTTTTCCATATCCTAGAAAGTGCTCTAGACCAGTGTTTCTCAACCAGTGGTACGAGTACCCTTAAGGGTACTTGAAAGAAGTCTGGGGGGTACGTAAACACAACTGAAATTTGACGAAAACTGAATTTTTGTGTTAAGTTTTACAGTGCTTTATTATTTTTGTACTCTTTACACCCAAAAATTTCATTGCCTGCCAGGCTACAATTAAGTTGATTAAACAAATGTGTTGCAATGGTAGAAAAAAATTGTGTGCATCTGAAAACTGTAGATACTGGGGGTACTTATAATGTTTTTTTAAAAAGGGGTTGTTTATTAAAAAAAAAAAAGGGTTGAGAAACACTGCTCTAGACACTAAGCTAAAAGTTACAAGATGGGCATTGACACCGCCACTTTGTGTGGTATTCTTTCAAGAAATGGCTTTGGCATCTGACAATATGGCTTATACCCATGAAAGCACGTGCCCAAATAAATCGGTTAGTCTTTAAGGTGCCATAGGACTCCTCGTTGTTTTGGTACCTTAGAGCGTGCTCCACAAAACTCAGCACACTAGGGGTGTGTCTAGACTACATGCCTCCTTCGACGGAGGCATGTAGATTAGCCAGATCGGAAGAGGGAAATGAAGCCGCGATTAAAATAATCGCGGCTTCATTTAAATTTAAATGGCTGCCCCGATCTGCCGATCAGCTGTTTGTCGGCAGATCGGGGCAGTCTGGACGCGATGCGCCGACAAAGAAGCCTTTCTTCATCGGCACAGGTAAGGCTTCTTTGTCGGCGCATCGCGTCCAGACTGCCCCGATCTGCCGACAAACAGCTGATCGGCAGATCGGGGCAGCCATTTAAATTTAAATGAAGCCGCGATTATTTTAATCGCGGCTTCATTTCCCTCTTCCGATCTGGCTAATCTACATGCCTCCGTCGAAGGAGGCATGTAGTCTAGACACACCCTAGCAGGGGCACCACCTAAACTAATCTCTGGGAGACACCAGTGAGAGGGTGTATCCTAAACTGAGCCCCTCTTGCAGAGACAGCACCTAAGTCCAGGCTGAATGGGGACATTTAGATTTGCTTATGACTTATAAGTGGAAACCCCTCTCTGGAAATCAAGTGGCTTTAGGCACCGAAGTTCTAGGCTCACTACTGAGACTATTCTTTTCCACCGGTAACTCTTTGTCTTCTGTGGTGTCCATGCACCCTTTGGTGATGCTAGAATGGTAATTCCAGGTGGGCATACTGGCAAGAATGTATGTGTGTGTGTCTTTGTATGTAATAGGAAACGAGTATGCACACATTTATGCACTGGTTGCTGACATTGGCATCCTGTTATAATGGTCTGTCATCCAGTAGAACACTGTGCTAAGTAGCCATGTTAATTGCGTGCTTAACTACAGCTGTTTGTTAGATAAGAAAAGTGTAGCAACATTACACAACTGGTTTCCAAACTGTCTCTTGCTGGGTAACAACTGCCATTTCATAGAATTGCCTCTTGACATTTGTGCCCAGTGACTATACTTGCGTATTGCCTCCTACTTGTGGATCTGATTGTGTAAGTGGTAATATATCTCCATGACAAAGCTTGTCTCCCATATGTATACTTACAGGTATATATTTGGGAATTGGAGTTAGCTGAAGGTGGGCTGAAGATATAAACTATCCAGTCAGTCTTGCTGCAGTGTAGCTTTCCTGCACATCTCTGATTTGCTGTTTTTAAAACAGCAGGCTTGTGTAAGGAGCTGCATTTTGTTTCCTGGACAATGCTTTGATTTTGGGCTTCAGCAGTTACAAAACAGAGAATGAGGTTGCTATTGATGTGTAAGCCCCAGGAGGCTGTGGGACACCTGGTTTTTCCCCCTTTGGTTTTATTAATGGTGGCCACCATTGGTTAATGTCTGGTCAGTATGTTTTCTTATTAGGTTGGTTTTGATCTAAGGAATGCTCCCCGTTAGTCCACTCTGGGTGTAACTTATAGTCCTATCATAAGCTTAGGAACAGCTACCTTGAGGCTTTTAGAAGGTTAACTGCCTATATCTCATCAGCTGACATTCTTAGCTTTAGCTCTCCTGTTCTTCAGAGGAAAAACTTGCATTTTTTCTCTTTGATTTCTCTCTCTCCTAGTGGCCAATGGCTACTGAATCACTAAATTTTCTCTCTTCTGGTTTGCTTCTTTGAGTGTTTTCAGAAGGATGTAACTATGTAAATTCATATTTTCCACCGGTAACCTCTTTGTCTTCTGTGGTGTCTATGCACCCTTCATATTTTAACTTTTTCATTATTGATGTCAGACAAAGTGTAATAAGTACTGTAGACAGAGAGGCATTGACTTTGCCTATGATACTCAAAAAATAGCATACTCCCAAACAAACACTACGAACACCACATTGATCAAGATATTGTTACCTAAAGTTACATACGATCTGTTTTTAGAACTGGTCAGAAACTTTTCAATGAAACTTTTGTTTAAATCTGAAAATGCTAATTCATTGAAATCAAAATCTTGTGTAGTGGGAATGTGCAGATTTCAACATGGAAGCCCTTGGAGCTGCCCTTGGAGCTACTCTTGAGCCAGGAGTCTTGAGCTTGGGCTCCCCGGGGGAATTTCCTTTTGATTATTTCAAACTGTTTTTTAAAAAACAAGCCCTGCCATGTGAAATTTCACTACTTTTGATTTTTGTTCTGAAACAGATTCCCCCCCCCCCCCCCCTTCAAATTTTACAGTTTCTCCTGACCAGGTCTATATATTTTGCATTATGAAAATTATACCATCTTAACTAGACATAGCAGAATATCACTCAAAACATTACCACAGTCCATGTTTGTCTAGTCATTCTTGCCTTTATTTACAAAATGCAGGCAAGTTTGCACCTGCATATTGCAAAACTGAAAAATATTTCACTAATGGCTGGTTCAAGCTATTATGCACATACAATGGCAAGATAATAGACTGCATAAAGAGACTGCTCAAACAACTTGAAGAAATCTCTATGGAAGCACACCGGTACCTCCACATGGATAATAGACTCCCAAAGGAAGCATGGAGTAGGGAAAGATCAAGAGGCAAACTGAGATAGAGAAACACAGATTCTTGATAAAGAACTTCTCTTGTGAAATAAATATTATCATGGGAAGCTGCAGCAGAAATCAGTTTAGCAATCAGCAAAGTAAAATCTGCTGTGAAAAGTTTTGAAGTGAGGTGTGAGGGGTATTTAGCAAACGGTAGTGAGAGATGTAAGGGGAAATCCCCTCCTCTTTTCCATTTTTTCCCTTGGGCCTGTGCAAATGCTGTGAAACAAAAGTGAAACTTTCTTGCCATTTGCAGATTTATAAGAGCTCTTGCTAAATCTCTGACATGTAAGATATTTGACTGCACTGCATATTGAGAACTAGAGGTGGCTCTTAAATACTTGCCAACTTTATGTATTACCTTTCATTTAGGAATTTAGCTATATAGTTAGTTTTAAAAAGTGTGTGTGTGGGGGAGGGGGTCAAAACAAAATGAGAAACTGGGGGAAAAAAAGAATTTGAATACAAAAACCATGAAAACATACAAAAAGGATGAAAGAAATGTCATTTCATTTTAGGTTTTTTGTTTTGCTTTGCATGTGTGTGGTGTGTTTTTGTTTTATGAAAGCAAAATAAATGTATGTTTCTTACTTTGGGAAGAAAACCTTAGAACCCAAGCCCAATTTCAGACCTGAAAGTTTATTTATTTATTTAGTAGTAGTAGTAGCAGCAGGAGCGATAGTAGTATTTTTCCAATTTGGCCACTGACCTGAAAAATCAATGCATTTCTCAACTCCTAATGTGTAACATTTGTAATGTGGAATAATGTTGTCCACACATGGAGTTAATCAGGAGCAAATGTATGTGTAGACAAGCCCAGGGTCTTCAGACAGCCTGAAAAGATGTAACTTTGGGAAGTGTGAACTGCTCTATTCATTTCAAGAGGGTGATGAGATGTTAACTCTCAAATATATAGATGACTTTAAATGTCATTATTATTAATATTATTATTATTAACAAAACTATCAAGAATAGTATTGTTAATATTGACCATTTTTAAGCAGAACCATCAACTAAAGAGTTTATTCTGCTCTTCCAAATTGTCTACCGTACCTTCTCACTTTCCAGCAGTGTCATCCCATGCCACCCGCTGAAACTTAGTTTTCCCAGTGATAATTTTGAACATTGAATTTCAAAGTCAAGTTTGTCAGAATGTATCTACTGTATTTTAAAGCAAAAAATAATCAAATTGTTACAAAATATGGAAATGTTGTGTAATTTCACCATTTATTAAAATAATTTGCATAATCTCATTTGCATTTTCAATCTTGCTAATGTGGTGAAATCAGTTGTGTTTCGGCATCTGCCAGTAAAAGGTGAAAGGCAGCTGCTGGGTTTTAATGCAGCTCTACTTGATTTAATATTGCATAACACTTGAATTGCTACCACACCCACACCCTTCTCCCATGTCTCTGATTTAAGACAATTACTTACATTATAGCCAGGTGCACTGATGGGAGGGGGGGGGCAGAAAGGAGGCAGTCACAGGAGTGGCAGCGGCTGGAGCCGCAGACACGTTAAATCATTACTGGAGTGTTGGGTAGCATGCTCTGGGTGGCTCTCAGGGGTGGCTGAGGAGTGTTGGTGCCAGTGTGACATTTTGTGGGTGGTGTTGAGGGTTGGCTGCCCCAAACCAACCCCTTCTACACAAAGCCTTGTCCCTTCTGGGAGCACAGACCCCCCCCCCCCAACCCAAGTCTGTGAGCTCCCCTGATTCTAGCCTTCCTACTGCCGATTTCTAACCCTGAGTAGTGGCTATTTAGCTTTAAAGTGCAGGTGAATACATGCCAGCATGATTAAACGCAGCAATAATGGTCTATAAAATACAACTGATTTTCATACATTCTGCATCCAAAACTCTTACAGAAATGAATAACAAATAGGACAGAGAAATTAAAAGGAATAGGAAAGGGATCGAGAAAAGGGGGAAAGAGACTTGGAGAGAGATTGAATAGATGAGACAGACAGATGGTGCACAGGTGCCACCTTATGATAGTTTAGGGTTATAACACTTGTGACTGCCTATATTAAATAGGGCCTATTGACTATTTTAATTATTCAGATGATGGTGAGGTCTCTAGGAATGCCATTATTAGTGTGGAGGTAGGAAAAGGGAATAAGGGAATTTGTGTGCAGCCATCTTGGTCTTGTTAACAAGAGAACAAGAGTCAGGCTAAGTCTGTGGCCTGACAATGTGAGATCTGTAATTAGACGCTGCCTTTGCCTCTCGCCTCTATACGGAGATAAGGATAGAATGCTGACTCTGGTAGGGACCTTGAGATAAGGAGCATCTGGGTGGAACTAAATAACTGTTAACCATTGGTGTTTGTAATGGGAAGGAGACTAATTGTTATTGTTATTATATCTAATAGATAGTATATAAACTGCTTCATAATTGCTTGTATTCAAAGATCTGCCTTGGAGCGGGGGCTCTCCCCCCCCCCCCCCCCCCGTCTGAACCAGTTTTTCCCTTGCTGCAGCTGGTAATAAAACTGCCTCTGGCTACTTGTTGCTTAAACACAACGCAGAGTGAAGGCTTGTTTTCTTCCACATTAGAAAGATATTCAGGAATCTGAGGAGAAATGTAAATATGGAACTAAAAAGTCTAAAAGCTGCGTAGTGATGGGCAAGGGAGTGAGAAGGCGCAAGAAGATGCAAAGTGCGAGATAAATGAGATCGGGTTTTATAAATTACAGCTGTCACCTTCAGGAGAATAGTGGCAAAGACGTGGCAGGCACTCAGATCAAGGACGGCATAGCTGTGATCATAATATGTGACTGGAGGTGGCTAGTGGACGGGGAGCACGGAGTTATGCATTGGCATTCAGGCAGAAGTTCAGCGCACACATGTACCATAATTGGAATGAGCTAAAAGAGAGGTAATGTGTCCAGCATCATAAGTGCAGACAGAAAAGAGAGAAGCAGCCAGTTCTGAGATTTTGTTGATGTGCTTTTTGAAGCATTTTACAATGGGTGGGTGACTGTTTTCTTTTGCACCGTGCCCTTCATGAATGCAAAGGCTGAAATATTGGCAGATAGGCATAGGCAGTCTTGATCAGCCATTGGGTCTAGTGCAATGTGGTCTAGGAATAAGATTTAAAGAACTCAATGAAAGCTGAAAGGAAATATTTAAAAAGCCACAAGAGGGAGGTAAGTAGACCTTGAGAAATAGTAAAGCCTGGTATTCCGATAGGGGATGACAAGGCTATAGCACATCCCCCTCAATACTAACTGTCTTCTGTGGGGGTATGTCTACACTGCATTCCTCTTTCGAGAGAGAATGCAAATGCAGAGAAACGAAATTGCAAATGAAGTGTGGATTTGAATTTCTTGTGCTTCACTTGCATAATCGTAGCTGGCTGCTTTTTTGAAATACCCTATTTCGAGATTAAAAACAGCTGTTTAGACGCGGTTATTTCAAGAAAAAACCCTTCTTTCAAAATAACCCTTAAACCTAAGGAGTAAGGGTTATTTCGAAAGAAGGGGTTTTCCCTCGAAATAATCGCACCTAAACAGCGTTTTTTAATCTTGAAATAGGGTATTTCGAAAAAGAGTCCGGTCGCAATTATGCAAATGAAGCACAGGAAATTCAAATCTGCGCTTATTTGCAATTTCATTTCTATGCATTTGCATTCCTCTCTTGAAAGAGGAATGCAGTGTAGTCATACTTTGGGAGAGCACTTGTAGGTAACTGGATGTCAAGAAAAGCACTAAAATAATATGCTAATGTAAGCCAGGGCGGTGGCTCTTGAGTTCCTTGAGGCGAAAACTTCCGTACAGAGAGGAGACTTCTCTGCTCATAGGTATGCCTTCAATACACCCTCAGCAGAAAGCAGATATGTTCAGTAAGTAGGGAAGTACTGAACTATATCCAATTACTTTAGCTCAGGGATGGGCAACCTAAGACCCTGGAGCCAGATGTGGTCCCTGGCTTGCCTGGATCTGGTCCCCAAGGCTTAGGGCTCCTCCCACCATTAGGGAGCCCATGCTAGCGCTCCAGCTCCTCTGCCCCACTGTCCCACCGCACTTGTGTGTGGCCCCAAACTGAATTTTCTGTGGATCAGTGGTCCCTGACCCAAAAAAGGTTTCCTGCCCCTGCTTTAGCAGCTGGTGCTTTCTAAGTTGACAGACATAACTAGAGAAGACATAATCTAGTTTCCTGTGAACTGTAATACTTTTTTTTAATTTGGCATGTGGGTGCTGAATGGAGTTGGTAGCCTGTGATATGCAAGAGGCTACCAAATGTTGGTCCCTTCTAGCCTTAAAACTCTATGATTTTGCTATGTGCATTAGCTTCCATATTACTTCTGGGTAGTAGTCCAAAGTCATGGATATCCCACCCATCGCCACTAAGGCCTCCGGTTGCCACACCAAATTCTGTCCTTGCTGCCCCCGTATCCTTGCATGTTTGTTCCCTGTGTGCCAACCATATTTGCTGGCACACTTGATAATGAAATTGTTCAACACATTCACTTTTCTGTACAAAATTCAGTAATGCAAAGACAGTGGTTAATTTGCTAGGTAGCTTTGCCCTTATGAGATTTGTAAGCTCCTGAGCTCCATCCTTAGATTCTCATTTCCCAGCTCCAGGAAGCTAGGTATGTAAGTCTGGCTACAAGCATGATAGGGCTGAGTTAGCTGAGTGAGGATGCACTTTCTCCGGACTCAAGTATGCTGCATAACACAGTGTTGGTTCCCTCACTAATCTATCCATTCGAGCCAATGGAGATGGCCTGGTATTTCTTTTGTAGTCTGTGTCTAGGGCCCTTTGTTTTCAGTTTTTACTGAATTTTGTTTTTTACTGATAATTTCCTGGGTTTCACACATTTGGTTGTTACCAGTTTTTTACCTGGAAGGGCTGGGACTCCCTGAACCAGCCTCCCAATTCTAGAAGGAAAGCTGGTGGTTCGGTAATTGGGGTAAACCCCTGGGGGATCCCTCTGGATCTGTCTCCCTGTTCAGAAAAGAAAGACAGTAACTCCAGAAAGCTTCCAGGCCTGCTCCAGAAGGAGAGGTGGGCTGCCATCTCTCCTTCCAGAGCAGGGAGCCATGTCAGGAGTACCAGAATGCTGTTTGGTCCTCCAGTGCCCCTAATATTATCCCTGATATTTATCCAGAAAATGGTGACACTGTTTACATCAATTTATATTTTTAAATTTTTGTAATGAGCATAGAGAGCATCAGGGAGTTCTGGCATATATTTACAGCCTGACTTGGGAAGCTGCTAGCAGGAGTTTTGAGGGCAAGAATGTCACTGCTGTTGCTATTAGTCCCTAAAAAGGAGAGACATAAGAATAGCACTATCAGAAACAAGGAAGAAGAGGTGGAGTGGAAAAGGGAGATACAATGCTATCTGGCTGCTTGTCAAAATCACTACAGCCTCCCTCATCCAGGGCAGGCAGTTTTGAGTGCATTGTACTGCCATTAGACTGGGCATAGTGAGTGGGGGACACAACTTTCCTTTGATAGAACTAGCCAGTACCTGGAGATGTTTCCTGCAGACAGAGTTCTATATGGGTGCTTGTAATATGGATTTTGTGAAATAATTCAGAATTGAGTGGGCCTAGCTATTTTAAATTAAGCTATCTGGATTGGGTTTGACAAAGCACAGCCAGTCCACATCCCCAAATGCTTTCTGATTGCTGAGTACACAGACAAGGCCTGTTTTTAGCTTTTCAATGAACACTTCCAAAGTTTCTCAACTCACCCCCACTCTTTCCTGTTGTGCCACTGGGCAGTCCTGGCTTGCTTTCCTTGCTTCTTGCTCCTCCTGTAAATAAACAGATTGAAAAGCGAAAATTTCAGGTTGTTAGAAGTTATACAATTTTTCGTTGGACTGTGTGAAGTTCATTAGTAGAGATTTTCAAGGCTAAATTCACCCTGAGCATAGAAGGTCTGCTTTGACTTTAGAGAGAGCAGCAGAAACAGTTTCTGCTCTCAGACAGTGCCTATGACAGAATGAACATTGAATGCAAATTCCAAAATGGCTGATTCTTGGACAGGCAAATGGCTAAAGCTGATCACTGATAAGTTATGATGTTTTCATGAGGCATATCTCCCTGTATTCCATTTTTGGTAGTGCTTTAACTGCCTGTAGTCTCCAAAATGCTCAGGGCTAGAGCGGGCCAAATCCACAGGCTGTGTAATACAGGCAGTCCCCAAGATACGCGGATCTGCCAAATTTTGGAAAAGCTTCTTCTGAAAGAAAAGTGGAAAAAGATACGCAAGTTTGCAATTTGCTTATCTTTTCCCCACTTTTCTTTGTAGTGTCAACACAGCTTTCAGTACCCTACACTGTGGCTAACTTGGCAAAGCAATTTTTTTTAACCATTGTTAATGGAGGCTTTCAAATTTCTGTGTTGAATACACCATTTTTATTTTCTGCTCCGATTTTTAATCTTTCAAAGTCCCTTTGTGTTCCTCACAGCCCTGCCTGTGTTTGTATCCTCCATGAATTAAAGAGCTATTTATTACTTCCTCCAGATAGTTAATTAAAACATTACACAAGACTGCACCTGACATATTTGCAATTAGATGTCATGAGACACCCTCTCGAGGCAATACTTTGCAATATAGCATAGCTCTTTCTCTTTGCTTCCTTTGGCAGCGTTTCTATCCAAGCCCATTTGAACTAACTTTGAGAGACATAGGGCCAGTTTCTCAGCCCCCCCCCCCCCCCCGACTTAACTGGAGCTGCACCATCTGTGAATCCAGCACAGAATATCAAATAATATCAAATAATTTCAGTTATCATATATTAGATTACTGTGCAAGTGTTGCTTCTTTCCAGTTGAGGTTTAAGATGATTATTTCTAAACTAACTTTGTTTTATTGGATATTACAGTGATTTTTGTTCTACTTTGAGGCTTTATTTGGGTATATGTTGTCTCATTTTATTATGATTTACTTTCCTTTTGTTATGATTGACAGAAGCCACTGATCTTGGATAGCCAGACAATTTAAATATATTATTATTACTACTACAAAGGACCATATGAAAACATGAATTTAGTCAACAGGAAAATTATTTCCTCTACTTTTCTGCAGAGGAAGAATTTCTTCTTCCTGGAAGTCCATAGGAGTTGAATACTCATCTGGTTATTTCTGCATATAAATGTACTGGTATTTTTGGAGAGGTTTTAATAGAATGGGTAACTATTTCACAGTTCCACTGTTTCCTAAAGGACTTCCAGCTCTGCAAATATCTATGGAACCAAAGCTTTTTGCTATCAAAAGGTAAAGGCCTCTTGATTTAAGTCTATCTGTTGAGATGGTTTGGGTTTTGGTGATTAGTGAGGTGACCTGCATGGTTTTTAGTTCAGAGTTCAAAAACTGAAGATAATTAGCTGAAATGATTTCCCTCCTAGATGTTTAAAAGTGGTTGTCTAAAGGTAGGCTCCTAAATCATGAATTAGAGGCTCAGTAAGGGTACGTCTAAACTACATGGCTCCGTCGATGGAGCCATGTAGATTTGTTGTTTTGGCAAAGGCAAATGAAGCCGCGATTTAAATGATCGCGGCTTCATTTACATTTACATGGCTGCCGCGCTGAGCCGACAAACAGCTGATTAGCTGTTTGTCCGCTCAGCGTGCTAGTCTGGACGCTCCCCTGCTGACATCAAAGCCCTTTGTCGGCAGCCCTGGTAAACCTCATCCCACGAGGAATAACGGGGCTGCCGACAAAGGGCTTTGATGTCGGCAGGGGAGCGTCCAGACTAGCGCGCTGAGCGGACAAACAGCTGATCAGCTGTTTGTCGGCTCAGTGAGGCAGCCATGTAAATTTAAATGAAGCTGCGATCATTTAAATCGCGGCTTCATTTGCCTTTGCCTATGTGTCTAATCTACATGCCTCTGACGACAGAGGCATGTAGTCTAGACACAGCCTAAGTGATCCACCTTTCAGAAATGATTAATACACAAAAGCTTTAATTGACTTCAACAACTAACTTAGGATTTATGAGACTAAATGTAGAAGCCTGTTTTAAAAAATCTTATCCTAAAATATTTGACCAATCAAGTGAGTTGTGCAGAGTTGAAAATCCTTACTATAACTGGCTTTCTAGGTCACAGTCACTTATCCAGTGGCTTTCAGGGATCCCTCACCTTCTCTTTCAGGATAATTCTGTTTTTGCTAAAAAGAGGGAATAGTCTAACTAGACATGCAGAAACACTCCCCTTTTATTCCGTAAAGAGGCCACTGTAGGTCAAGAATTGGTGGAAACAATGTGAAGAAAATCTACAAGTGAATGAA